>NC_142137.1:66707406-67046617 GCF_024610735.1 Ursus americanus | reverse complement strand
AATCTGTCAGTCATTACCAATACCTGGAAATGGATTTCAGTCTCTTATTGTAGATTTCAAGTACTTATAAATTACCATCTTAAATAAGTGGGAGGATAACATGTTGTTTTAACTGTATACACTGCTTATGTTGTCTTGTTCTTTTTTCTTTTCGCAAAGACACCTTTAGTACAGTTGATGTAGAGGATCACGAATGTGCTGTGTGGCTGCTCCTGAGGAAGAGCCAGTCGGGGGACAGAGCAGCACGACTGCAGGCTGTGCAGGAAATGTCGGAGACCCATCACTGGCAGGGTAATGCGGCCCTCGGAGCACCTGCCGCGCCACCAGCTCGCTCCTGACTGCTGACAGCAAGGGAGGGAGAGGAGATGTCAGGAAAGGGAAATAATTCAGGAAATCTGAATATTAAAATTTTAAAAAAGAAACTCTACTGATAGAGAAAGTAGAAAACTGCTGGCCTGGTAGCCAGATGTGTTTGATAAGAATGGGCTCAAACCTGAGGAAGATGTATTTGTGTAACTTTCTACCAGAACGAAGTTTTACTTGATGAGAGAAACTCTTGGTGCTGATAGTGATAGCCTAATATCGTATTTGCATTTTCTTTTGGTTCCTATTTAACGAAATACATTTTAATTGCTTGCTGCACCATACAGTTAAACTTGTTCTCACTTTGACAGTTTACTTGGCTCTAATACTAATAATGAGTCAAATGTACCTGATTTGTGTGTGTTTATTGTTTTTAAAGGAAGATTTAAAATATTTAATTGTATTTAAAAATTGCAAGTTCTACAGTAAAAGTACATAAGCAAGAGTTCAGATCTGTGATTATAGTACAGGGACTAAAGTATACTTTATCAGTAAGTAGAGTCAACTTATAAAAAGGGAGAAACAAAAAAATATTTTCAGAGAAAAGTATCTGAATAAGATCTCTGCCTCCATACAAGTTGATTGGTGGCTATAATTATAATAATTTATTTTATATATATATATATATATATAGTTATATAACTTATAAGCTTGCTCACTGTGAGTGAAGACTTAGAATAAAAATCTTTTTTTTTTTTTTTTTAGATTTTATTTATTTATTTGACAGAGAAACAGCCAGCGAGAGAGGGAACACAAGCAGGGGGAGTGGGAAAGAAAGAAGCAGGCTCCCAGTGGAGCAGGGATTCTGATGCGGGGCTCGATCCTAGGACCCTGGGATCACGCCCTGAGCTGAAGGCAGATGCTTAACGACTGAGCCACCCAGGTGCCCCAAGAATAAAAATCTTTTAAAAAATCTACCTTCCAGGGGAGCCTGGGTGGTTCAGTTAAGCGTCTGCCTTCAGCTCACGGCACGATCTCAGGGTCCTGGGATATTGCCCTGCATAGGGCTCCCTGCTCCGTGGGGAATCTGCTTCTCCCTCTCTCTCTGCCCCTCCTCCCACCACTTCTGCACACACACACTCTGTCTCTCAAAATAAATAAATAAAATCTTGGGAAAAAAAAATCTACCTTCCGGGACTCCATTTCAGACTTAGTATATCAGAAAAATCAGAGTTGGAGGCCAGGCATGTAGATTTTGGGAAAGTTCCCTACTTGATCTTAAAGAACTCACCCAGGTTATGAACTGCCATTATTAAAAATACTGTCTGCTTAGGTGGTTGTAATTTTATTTTCGATACATAGCTTAGTCCATTTGGGCTGCTATAACAGAATACTGTAGACTGGGTGGCTTATAAACAATAGAAATTTATTTCTTGCAGTTCTGTAGGCTGGGAAATCCAAGATCATAGTGCCAGCAGACTTAATGTCTGGTGAGGACCTGCTTCCTGGTTCATAGATGACCAGCTTTTCACTGCGTGTCCTCGTGTGGCAGAGGGGACAAGGGATCTCTCTGGGTCTTGTTTATAAGGACAATAATCCCAGTCACGGGGTTTCCAAAGTTTCCCACCTCCAAATACCATGATATCAGGAATTCGGTTTCAACATATGAATCTGGGGGGGTGGGCACAGTCATTCAGAGCAATACATAAAGGCTGGACTGGTTAAATCATGAAGGCTAAAACAAAGTACCACCATCTGGAACCCCAGATTATTCACAGACATCATGGGAAGCAACGCACCACCCGGTACCAGGGACAATAGATCTCAGTGCAACCTCAGGTTTTTTAAGTAGTGATCAAAACAGTTTTTAAACACTAGAATTATTACAAAGAAAAGGAGAAGTTAAATTGGTTCTGACCTATCAATTTTCACATTTGAAGTTCAGTTCTTCAAATAGGTTGGTTAGACCATGATGTTCCTGCATATATGTTGAGGAGAATTGTGAGATCAGGCGTGGAAATGGATATCTGGCGTACCGGTATTGTAAATGCAGTGGTAATTATGAAAAGAGACTTGGGAAGTTTTGAATCACAAACTTGTAGTTTAAAAATTAAATTGTCCATTTAATTCTTGAAACAACTATAAGCTAATTTGGGTGCTAACAGCATACTTTTACAATAGATTACCAGTATAGGATAATTGCTCAAGCCTGTGATCTGAGAACTCTCATTGGTTTGGCACGAAGCAAAGAGAGTGATCTTCGCTTTTTTCTTCCACCACCTCCTTTGCCATCTTTAAAAGAAGTAAGTAAATAAAATAGTCCAGTGAGTGTAAAGTATATTAATACATCATCTTCACTGTGGGTACAAAGTAACCATTCAAAAAGCAGTCTGTTTTCTTGTGAAAAGCTACTTTTCACAAGCAGGTAGACTAGATGTAAACCTGAAATTGTAGTTTCTATACAAAGATTTCTTGATTTATCAGGAGATGTTGTTTCTCTTGTGTTATTTTCCCCTTTTGGTCATTGGGAGTCTCTGTACAGCAGAGGGTAACTTCACAGCCAGCCAACATTGGTGAATTGGCCCTAGTTCTAATACTGCTGTAGATGAGTTTTTGTCAGCTCTCCTGACATTTTGGGCCAGATAATTCTTTGGTGTGGAAGGTTGTCCTGCACATTGTAGGATGTCTAGCAGCATCCCTGGTCCACTCACTGGATGCCAGTAGCAATCCCCTCAGTTGTAACAACCAAAACTATCTCCAGATACTGCCGAGTGTTTCTTGGGGTGCCGAGTGTTTCTTGGGGGAGAACCACTACGTGTGGATATTAATACATCCTTCTGCACAGGTTTTTACTAACCACTACATGTTGATATTAATGTGTTACTCCACGTAGATATTAATCACCAACCACTGATAGGTATTAGGGTGTGCTTTTGAGCACCTTTCCTAGAAATGAAAATCTGAAAACTTGGAATCAATTATTGGAAAATAGAAAAATGAATATGCTAGATGGAAGTTATTAGAGAAAATCAGATAGTAATGAGTTCTGGATTTATAGAAGCAAGATTTCATTAGAAAGAGTATAACAATCCATTTTGAGTCAAAGCCCTTTGCAATAGGGCTTTCAGACTGAGGTACAGAACTCAACAGTAAGTGACTCTCTATGTACTTATGTGGGCACCAGTTTTCAAGACTAAAAGCACTGGTTTATCTCTGCTCTTTTGTTTTGGCCTTGATTCTTTGGGTACTTTTGTTATACTCAGTTGTTGAGCTTAATTATGAAGAATTTATTTTCTTTTTATTACAGGATTCTTCCATTGAAGAAGAGCTCAGACAGTTGCTGGCTTCTTTACCTCAAACGGAGCTAGATGAGTGTATCCAGTATTTTACATCTTTGGCTCTGAGTGAAAGCAGTCAAAGTCTAGCTGCTCAGAAGGTTAGCTCATTTATTCATTCAGTAAATATTTTGGAGTCCCTGCCCACCCTTTCTAGGATACTGTGCCAGGGACTAGCACGTGGAACCTTAGACTGGTCATCCGGGAACAGAATAAGCATGTTGGCTCCTGGTTGTGTGCCAGACACTGTTAGGGATGGGGGGAGACAGGTAAATAAACAAAATCGCAGAATGTGTAAGAGATATCGGTTACTCCGAGAGCCCTTCACTCTGCTTATGAGGTCATGTAAGGCTCCATGGAGGTAAGTCTGAAGTTACATCTTGAAGAATGAATAGATAGTAATTTACAAGGTTTTAAATATCATCTGTATGCTACTGACCCCTAAAGTGATATCTCTAATCCTACATTCTAACCCAAGCCCTAGATTTGAGTATTCAACCTCCTACTTGTTGTTTCTTTCTTTTTTTTTTTTTTTTAAAGATTTTATTTATTCATTTGACAGAGATAGAAACAGCCAACGAGAGAGGGAACACAAGCAGGGGGAGTGGGATAGGAAGAAGCAGGCTTCCAGCGGAGGAGCCTGATGTGGGGGGCTGGATCCCAGAACGCAGGGATCACGCCCTGAGCCAAAGGCAGACGCTTAATGACTGAGCCACCCAGGCGCCCCCTACTTGTTGTTTCTGCTCGGATGTCTAATTGATGTCCCAAACTCAGCATGTTGACCCCACCCTTCCTCCGCCAAGCTCTTCTTCCTTTAGCTTTTCCATCTCTGTAAATGGCACAGCGTCCACCTAGTTGCTTAAGCTAACAGCTAGGAACTCTTGTTATTCCTTCCTTCCACATTCAGCCAATCTGCAGTTCCTGCAAGCTGTCCCTTCAAATACAGCCTGAGTCCGTTTGCCTCAGTATCTGCACTATAACCACCTCGTCCTGGCTGCCATCATCTCTTTCTCATACTGTCCTGTTCTTTCATCTTGGCTCTGTTCTTGCTGTCATTTTTTGAATAATTTTTAAGTTTCTTTCATTGTCTTCTATTATTTCAGTTTATTGAGGTGTTAGTTACTGTTTGGAGTTGCATTGACTCTCTTATATTAGATTGTGGGTTAACGTGGCTTATGTATTTTTACTGTGAGTTTGCCGAACAGATCGTTTACTGTGGGAGTCCCAAGCACCCTGGATTGTAAATCTGTCCTCACAGAGCAGCTTTTGTATTTACCCCCAGGGGTTTCACTGTTACTGGACTAGTTTGATATTAATTCCCTGGTTTGGGATCCCTGTGGTACATAGGGAGTATAAATTCAGACACATCTGTAGATGGCATAGTCTTAGGGTTGATTTCTCATCCAAAGCCCCAAGAAGAAACAGGCTTTTCTCATTACTTCTGTGGGCTGGTGGGCAGAGTTTTCCAGACTCTGTTGGAGAGAGGGCAAACTTTCCAGGGCCTTGCCTTTATATAGGTATCTCAGATTTGATTCCCATTGAACGTGAGACTCAAAACCACATCTCTTGTGCTGAACAAGTGGTAAAATCCCATCCAAGGAGCCTGCGGGCATTTTATGTTAGCCACTCCATGCTCACCGCTTCTGCTGAAGGTTCTGTCTTCAGTTCTGTCACCTGAGGACTCTCCTTGATTTCTTCTTCCTGTTTTCTTTAGAACTTGGCTGTGTTTTAAAATAGCTTGTATTATATTTCATTAGACATTTCTAGATGTTTGTAGATGGGGGGATTCACTAGAAGCCATGTTCACCATCTTGCTGGATCCAGAAAGCTTCCTTATCACATCTCCTCATCTCAGACACCACAGCAGCTTCCTTACTTGTCTCTCCAGTTGTATGCCTTCACAGCAGCCAGAGTGATTAAAAACAAACAAAAACATGAATTAGATCCACTCACGCTCCTGCGTTAAGCCTTCCAAATGGCTTCCCATTACATGATAAGTCTGAGCCCTTCACTTTTTGTGATCAAGGCATGGACTGGGCCATTGTTTATCAGGGTGCTCCCCTTGGGATAGTGATGAAATTGACAGGAAGGCGCCAGTAGGCAGTTATAGGATGTAGTGGCAAATGGTGTGCGAACAAGGTGACCAAACACAGGTCAGAAGGTCATGGGTCAGCATGCCCAGGTGTATGCGTCGTCTTGTCAGAGCTCTCAAAGTGCTCTTCAGGGTGTTTCAAACATGAAAGCCATTGTGATTGAGGCGTTTATGCTCTCTCCCCCTGCATCCCCTACTCCCGCTGCTTTAGCTGTGGGCCCACTCACTAGATGTAAATAACTGGCATACATAGCAGAAGGCTTCATTCGAGTGAATCAGAGCATGGTGTCCTGAATGTAACATCCTAAACAGACTCCAACTCTGTCCCACCTGAGGGCAGTTACTGAATTCCATTATTCTTGCGGTATCATCTCAGCAAGTTCTTTGTCTTCATAAAATATCTAAGACAAACCAAAACAAGTTACCGTCACTGTTACTACAGCAACTATATAATCTCAGTGAGAGGAAAGTATGTTATCAGTAAAGCAATTTATAGTATATTCTCTTGCCAATTTAATGATTTTTCTTTTTCTCATTTGAGACAGAAAGGAACAGATTAGGGACACGTCAATAGATAGAATTTCTCTAGTAAACTTTATATAATTTCCCCAGTTGGTCCATGTCTTGGAATCAGTCCAGTGAATTATCATCATTTTCTTTTTGATGCTCAGAATGCCACTGCCTGCCTGGCCACTAGAGCTCTTTGTTTAGGCTGACCTTATTGTTCTTTTTAATTCAGTCCCCAAGGTGGCTATGAAAGCACCTTTGTTTTCTGACAATAAGATGTCTCTGGCTTTTTTTGAATTTTCCCACCTTCCAACATGAATTGGTTGCTCCCCAAAGGAGATCTGGTTCTTCTTAGTGGAAAATAGTATTAGACTCCAAAACCCAGGACTGAGGGGTGCATATACTGTATCATTCTACACGAAGATAGACGCCAGGGCTCGTAGCTCTAACAGAGCAGAGAAATTACCTTTTCTTAAATTTTCTTAAATACCATGATGATATTTCCAATTCAACCAGTTTTCTTTTTTTAAACTAACAGCTTTATTGAGATACAGTTCACATTCTATAAAATTTGCCATTTAAAAATGTACAACTTACTGGGTTTTAGTATACCCACAGAGTTGTGCAACCATCACCACTAATTCCAGAACATTTTCATCATCCCCAAAGAAATCTGAACCCATTAGCAGTCAATCGTTATTCCCCCTGGCCCCAGCTACTAGCAGCCACTAATCTATGTAACTGAGCCACTCAGGTGCCCCCCCAACACCGTTGTTTCTTGTGTTGTTGATTTTAGCCTTTCTGACAGGTGTGAGGTGATTATTTCATGGTAGTTTTGATTTTCATTTCCCTGAGGAGTGATATCGAGCATCTTTTCATTAGTCTGTTGGCCATTTGTATGTCTCTTTGGAAAAATGTCTATTTATGTCTTCTGCCCATTTTTAATTGGATCATTTGTTTTTTGAGTGTTGAGTTTTATAAGTATATCTTTTGGCTACTAGCCTTTTATCAGATACATCATTCGCAAATATCTTCTCCCATTCAGTAGGTTGCCTTTTAGTTTTGTTGGTTGTTTCCTTTGCTGTGCAGAAGCTTTTTATTTTGATGAAGTCCCAATAGTTTATTTTTGCTTTTGTTTCCCTTGCCTCGGCACACATATCTAATAAGTTGCTATGGCTGATGTCAGAAAAGTTACTGGGTGTGTTCTCCGCTAGTATTTTAATGGTTTCATGTCTTACATTTAGGTCTTTAATCCATTTTGAATTCATTTTTGTGTATGGTGTAAGAGAGTGGTCCAGTTTCATTCTTTTACATGTTGCTGTCCAGGTTCCCCAACACCATTTGTTGAAGAGACTTTTTCCCCATTGCATGTTCTTTCCTGCTTTGTAGAAAAATAATTGACTATATTGTGGTGAGTTCATTTCTGGGTTTTCTATTCTGTTCCACTGATCTATGTGTCTATTTTTGTGCCAGTATCATACTGTCTTGATCACTACAGCTTTATAATAAAACTTGAAGTCTGGAATTGTGATGCCTCCAGCTTTTCTTTTTCAAGATTGCTTTGGCTGTTTAAGGTCTTTTGTGGTTCCATACAAATTTTAGGATTGTTTGTTCTAGCTCTGTGAAAAATGCTGGTGGTATTTTGATAGGGATTGCATTAAGTGTGTAGATTGCTTTGGGTAATATAGAAATTTTAACAACATTTGTTCTTCCAATCCATGAGCATGCAATGTCTTTTCATTTCTTTGTGTTATCTTTAATTTCTTTCATCAGGGTTTTATAGTTTTCAGAGTATAGGTCTTTTACCTCTTTGGTTAAGTTTATTTGGCAAGCAAGAAGTAAAACTCACTATTTGCAGATGACCTGATATTTTATTATAGAAAACGCAGAAGACTCCACCAAAAAATTGCTAGAACTGATACACGAATTCAGTAAAGTTGCAGGACACAAAATCAACATACAGAAATCTGTTGCATTTCTATACACCAATAATGAAGCAGCAGAAAGAGAAATTAGAGTCAATCCCATTTATCATTACACCCAAAGCAATAAGATACCTAGGAATAAACCTAACCAAAGAGGTGAACACCTTTTTTTTTTTTTTAAAAACAAAAGTAGCACATCTTTAATTAAACATTAAAAAAAAGAATGTTTAACTTAGTTTCAGTTCTGAGGCCCCATCTCATCAGGCTAATAAGCAATTCCATGTTAGTTCTCAACACCACCGCCCGCCCCCCCCCACACTTAGTCACGCTTCTCAGATTTTTTACTAACCAAGAAGCTGGGAATGAAGAGATAGGAGGGGTGTCCATCTGGTTTTTATTTTATTTTTATTTTTATTTATTTGACAGAGAGAGACAGCAAGAGAGGGAACACAAGCAGGGGGAGTGGGAGAGGGAGAAGCAGGCTCCCAGCGGAGCAGGGAGCCCGATGCGGGGCTGGATCCCAGGACCCTGGGATCATGACTTGAGTCTAAGGCAGACACTTAATTGACTGAGCCACCCAGGTGCCCCTCCATGGTTTTTAGATATATGCCAAAGCTGCCTTGTGAGAGTCTCCAAGCACCTTTCAGGGGGCAATATACTGCTGCTTCTATACAAAACTACCTCCTCAAGGGGTTAGCCTTGGCTGTTGGGTTTTAGAACAGGGCCTCTTAACCTTTGTATACCATGGACCCCTTTTGGTGATTTAGTGAAGTCTGTGAAGTCATTTCTAGATGCATAAAACACAATACATAGGATTACAAGGGAAACCAAGTATATTGAAATACTGTTATCAAAAATAATTTTTGTTGTGTAATACATGTACTTCTTATTGATGCATTAATAACAATACATTTATTATTTTATTTTTTAAAAAGATTTTATTTATTCATGAGAGACAGAGGCACAGAGGCAGAGGGGGAAGCAGTCTTCCTGCAGAACAGGGAGCCCCATGCAGGACTTAATCCCTGGACCCTGGGATCATGACCTGAGCCAAAGGCAGATGCTTAACTGACTGAGTCACCCAGGTGCCCAAATAACAGTACATTTAAAACAGGAAAGTTGAAGTTTATTTTTAAATATTTTAACTTTTTTAAAAAATTAATTTATTTTAAGATTTTATTTATTTGACAGAGAGAGACACAGCAAGAGAGGGAACACAAGCAGGGGGAGGGGGAGAGGGAGAAGCAGACTTCCTGCTGATCAGGGAGCCTGATGTGGGGCTGGATCCCAGGACCCTGGGATCATGCCCTGAGCTGAAGGCAGATGCCTAACAACTGAGCCACCCAGGCGCCCCTTAACTTTTTATTTTGAAATAATTTCAAACTTCAAGAATTGCAGAAATAATACATTTCACCAAGATTCACTAATTATTACTATTTTGTCCCATTCGCTTTCTTTTTTTTTTTTTTTTAAGATTTTATTTATTTATTTGACAGAGAGAGAGACAGCCAGCAAGAGAGGGAATGCAGGCAGGGGGAGTGGGAGAAGAAGAAGAAGCAGGCTCCCAGCGGAGGAGCCTGATGTGGGGCTCGATCCCAGGGCTCTGGGATCATGCCCTGAGCTGAAGGCAGACGCTTAACGACTGAGCCACCCAGGTGCCCCCGTCCCATTTGTTTTCTGACCCCCCAGTTTACTCCGTATCTCTCTATAGATATATTTTATATGTCTTTTTACACACATTTACTGTTTTCCTCCCTGAACCATTTGAGAGTTAGATATAGAAATGATGTCCTATTACCTCTAAAGTATTAAGCGTGTATTTCCTGAGTACATGGACATTCTGAGATATGACCACAGTACAGATATCAAACTCAGAAAATTAACATTGATAGAATACTGTGATCTAATATAGACTCCGTGTTTGAATTTTGCCAAGTATCCCAGTAATTGTTTTATGGCAGCTTATTGTTTTTGTTTGTTTGTTGTTTGCTTTAAATCTGATCCAGTTGTGGGATGAAAGATTGCATTTGATGGTCATGTCTGCTTTTATCTGGAAAAATGCTTCAGCCTTTCTTAGTCTTCATGTCATTGACTATTCTGAAGAATACAAAGTAGTGGTTTGCAAAATGTTCTCAGTTTAGTTTGTCTCACGCGTCCTCAGGATTTGAGTCTGCTTATGCATTTATCACAGGAACACAGCATAGGCGATCTGTGTCTTTCCCAGTGTGCCACATCCAGAAGCACATGATGCCAGTTGGTCCCCTTGTTGCTGATGTTAACTTGCCAGGTTTCTCTCCTTTAATGTTAATATATGTTTTGTTTGTGATGAATGTAGGATCTGAGGGGAAGAGGGATGTTTGAGACTATTAGTCTATCCTGTTCTTCAAACTTTTGGCCGATGGTTTCTGTTTCCTTTGAATGAATCGTGCCTGATTAATGGTTATTCTTGGATGGTTGCAAAATGGTGATCTCCTCCCTTCCCAACTCTGGCAATCCCTCTTCTGTCTGCTCTAAGAAAAAGCTTTCCTTCCTCCTTCCTTCCTGATCCATGGATCCAGGGGTTCATGGATTATTATTTTATTCACTAGATCATAACCTAGTACTACAGTACTCATACTGATGCTCAGAGTGTCTCAGATTTGGTGTGGGAACCCCTTCAGGTTGCCTCCCATGCGTTTTGGAATTGTCTCCATTGTTTTTTGAGTACCTCCTAATTTTCTGGCATTAGAAAACATTCCAGGCTCCATCTTAAATTTTCTCTGCTCCTCTGGAGTCAGCTGAATCTTCAAGAAGCCCTGGTTCCGGTGGTTGTTAGAAACCAACTTTTGGGTGTAAGCTCACTCGTTGCTGCCAACGTTGCTTTTAGGTCCTTTCAGTGGACAGAGTTGGGGAGAACTGCGGTTTCGTGTGGTTCAATTCAGTGTGTAAATTTTGCTTTTTAAAGACATCCGCGTGAATGCTGTTGTTGCTTGGTTGAATAAGAATATAAAACTGAGGATTAGTCTGTCCGTGTGTGGGTCTCAAATAACTGCTGGTGACTGGACACTAGATGGCAGTGTCAATTCTGGGTCACCAGTACGGAGATGCGCAGTTGGCATTCAAAGGAATGAAGGTCCTAGCATTATTTTCAGAAAGCTGCAGCAGATAAGATGTGATAGGAAAATATCTGCACTCTCTATTGCTGACAGAGTCACACAGATTGCTACTGTTACTGTAGTTTATTGTCTGTGTTTATAATTGAATGCAATGCAGAATTTCTGTGAGGTGTCATGAATTAAGACACGTTTTCCTGTACATGCATATGCCCTCCCTGCCCTGAATCTATCTACCCCAGGCACTTAAGGATCACCCTGGGTTAGCAATTCCTGTTTTAGAATGAACACCATTTCGAAGCACGGTTGGTTTGCACAAATTGCAGAGTTCTGAGGTGGTAAATTTTTATGCAGAAACATCAGAGATTAGCTTTTACGCACGTTAAAACAAAGGGACCCACAATTAGAAGCAGTATCAGGACTCTCTGTCCCCCTGCTCCCCACCCACCCTGGCAGTGATCTGCCTTCCCTCCTTTTGTTCCTTCTGTTCGTTGGGAGAACTGGGTCAGGGAGAGCAAAAGCACTTCCCAGTTTTGCTGTCACCTCCTCCACAGCTACAACCTTGGCAACCATCCATTATCTGCCCCGGGAATTTGCTGACTACAATCTGCTAAGAGTCTGGGGACAGGGAGGGGTGGTCCTTGGCCTTCCACCGTCCCAGATGTTACCATCAAGATCGTTCCTTCTTGGGGCGCCTGAGTGGTGCAGTCGTTAAGCGTCTGCCTTTGGCTCAGGGCGTGATCCCAGAGCTCTGGGATCGAGCCCCACGTC
Source organism: Ursus americanus (assembly GCF_024610735.1). Lineage (NCBI taxonomy): Eukaryota > Metazoa > Chordata > Mammalia > Carnivora > Ursidae > Ursus > Ursus americanus. The sequence continues at coordinate 67,034,592 of NC_142137.1, read as the reverse complement.
AGGCTCCTCTGCTGAGAGCCTGCTTCTTCCTCTCCCACTCCCCCTGCCTGTGTTCCCTCTCTCCCTGGCTGTCTCTCTCTCTGTCAAATACATAAATAAAATCTTTAAAAAAAAAAAGATCGTTCCTTCTTTAGTGTCAGGATCCAGCTTTCAGTCTTGTTTTGTTTTTGTTACCATCTTGACCCTTCCAGTCAGTCAGCCTCCCCCAGTTTCAACCTTTCTTGGAGGACCTCAGGTGTCTGTGATCCGAGCCTAAGGAAGCAATCAGAGATGCCGAAGTTTGAACGTTATAGATTGTGCTTTCTTCTTCCTCTAATATGACAAGCTGCCTGGAGTCAAGAGGACAGTGGATGTGGTGCACTGAAATGATTTCCCATCATAAAGCTTTTGTGGTCTTGGCTTAAGGACAGTCCAGCTGAAATTCTGCAGTACTAGTATTATCATTTGCCCCTGTAATTTCCTAGTCTCTCTGAAATCAGCTTAGGTATTAGGGTCTGAAGTCCTTGCATTAAGACACTGCTGACATCGATCTGGATGAGCATAGCAATGTGTTATGATTGGGAGACAGACACCAACAGACTTGGTTTAAGGATGGGAGATAAACGACAGAGGATTTGGACACAGATGCTTACACTAAACAGGAGAGTGTGAAGCTTGCTTTCACATAGTTGGACAGGCTTCCTCAGTCCTGCAGTCCCCTGTGGTGCAGAGCTGTGCACATTGAGGTTTCTTTGTTGGCATGAACCCATCATTGTCATCTGCAAACTCCCTGTACCTCCCCTCCTCCCGACTTTGGTTGTGGGTAAATCTGCTGATCAGTGTAAGTAACAGAAGGCAAACACAGCTTATTTCTGAGTGTTTCTAGGAGAATGGATAATAAGTTTCAGGTGTCACATCTCTTAGCAGCCCTTGGCTTCAGCTTACCTGAATCTGTTTTTTTCACTGCCTGACTGTCCCCTCCCTCATGCTCACTATGCCGCAGCCACACTGGCCTTTGCTCTCCAGGCCTTGAACTTACGAAGTATTTATCTTCTCGTGTTCCCTCTGCCTGAGATTCTCTGCTACCAGCTTGTCAGATGGATGCCTCTTCGTCCTTCAGCTCTCAGCTTGTCAACTCCTCAGGGAGACCTTTCTCTTTATTTCAAATGATCATTGCATTTATTGCCCTTTATAGCATTTATCCCATTGTGTAATATGCTTTATATTTATTTGTTTGCTTACTTAATTCTCTTACTCCCTTCCAGTAATCTGTAATAATCTCCAAAGTACCAGATACAGCCTCCCACACAATATGTTCTCAATAAATATTTATGGAATAATGAATGAATGAATCACGACATTGTTAAAAGAGCCAGCTGTGCACAAACTTATACATACTTAAGTAACAACTGGCACATTTCTATTATGAATCAAAGTATTTTTGTATGACAGACAAAAATGGAGATATTGTTTAATTGGAGTGTAGGTTATATGGTAAGAAAATATCTATTATGTATTAAGTTATTTGGCTGTTATAAACTTATTGAGATGCATTTGAAAAATACCATGTTAATCCACAGTAATGTTGTGTCTCGAGTGAAGTATCATAATAAACAAATTATACATAAAATGTTTTTGTTACACACCTGATTAATATATAATATGGATACAAATTCTTTTGTAACTTTATTAGTTGACATTTCCTCTTATACTTTATTATTATTATGGCCTTCTAATTTTTATACCTTACCCTTATTACTGCTTTTAACCTTGTCACTCTCTTTTCCTCTACATTTCTTTGATCCTTAAGAAATTGTTTTTTAGTTACACTTACAGAATTTGGTGTGTGGCATTTCTTAAATTTTTACAAATTTATGTACTCTTTATCTTAATCCAGTGATAAAGCAGCAGTAACCTATGTGTATTTATTTTCATGTTAAGAATTAGAATATAGGGGCACCTGGGTGGCTCAGTTGGGTAAAGTGTCTGCCTTTGGCTCAGGTCATGATCCCGGAGTCCTGGGATCAAGCCCCACATCGGGCTCTTTGCTCACCAGGGAGCCTGCTTCTCCCTTTCCCTCTGCCCCCCTGCTTGTGCTCGCTTGCTCACTCTCTCTCAAATAAATTAAATCTTAAAAAAAAAAAGAGAATATAATCTGTATGACCACACCATGACTTTGCACCATTTATTCATTCTTTTTTGCTTGTGCTTTTTACTACCACACAATGTGCCAGTTCATAAATAACTTCGAAGCTTTGCCGATGAGGTTGGAAATGGAGCTGTATTCTTATATCACCCTTAGAAAATCATCCAGAAAAACGCAGAATCCTAGGCAGCTTTTTTTCCTTCTTCTTTTTCTTTCCTTGGAGCATTTAACTTAGAGGTCAGATGATTTAAGGGTGTGAGGTAGGGAGAGGGATTTGGGGGAGGCAGGTTGTGGTGGTAGATCTTTAAGAAAAGTTTCCCATCCCCCAGAGCCCACCAGTTCACTATTTGCCCTTATGTATGCTAGAGGGGAGAGTGACTCTTAGTGAGTTAGTCCCTTCCCAGACCTCTATTTAAAGAGCAAAAATGTTTGAAATTCAAGCGTGTTTAAACTTGGAAAAACAGAATGTTACATCAGAGAGGATAGCATGAGTAAGAATTATAGAATGGCCAAACTTTTGAATGTCTCCTGGGTTTACTGAACCATGGGCCCTATAAATTAGCTCAAAATGCAGAAATTTACAGATTGTATTTCCTATAGGAAACACTGGGCTTTATACATTTTTGAAAAACATTACCTTGTAGTTGAGCTCTTTTACCAGCAGGTGGCCTGTATACACAGCTATGGCTCCGCCTTCAAATACAAGAGCTTCAAAGGAGATACAGTAGTTAAGTCTTCCTTCCATCCCTTCCATCTCCCCTACCCCAGCACATGCACACAGACACACATACACATTCATGTAGTTATACATACTCTTACACAAATTGTAGCACGTGATACACTCTTCTGCCCCTTTTGCTCACTTGAGGGTTTATCTTGGAGATTGGTATATATCAATATGAGGAGACTCAAAAATGTTCATGTTCACATAGCATTCCATTGTACAGTAGTCCCATCATGATTTAACAACCCCGTGTTGATGGCAGTAAGTAGTTTCAGTCTTTCGTGCTTACAAACAATGCTGCAGTGAACAAACCTATACTTGTATCACTTTGCCTTTGTGTGTCTCTGTAGGGTGAACTGTTGGAGGGCACAGGTGCTTGCACTTTAGACAGCTGTCCCTGAGTTGTCCTCCGTAGAAGTAGCAGGGTGGTAGGAGTGCCTGCTTCCCCACCCTCTGACAAATGAAAACTGCTCTTATGTAGTGTCACCATGCATACCTCTCATTATGAGAAGTGCTGGGCATCGTGTCGTAGATTTCCTTTCCGAGGAACTTTCTGTATATGACTGTTGCTCATTTTTCCGTAGCATCTTTGGTATTTTTGTCACTGATTTGTAGAGGATTGTTGTATACTAGTGACATTAGCGTTTGATCTATAGTAAAAGTTGAAATTTTCTTTTCCCAGTTTATTCTTGTATTTTACTATCTATTAGGGCTAGTACACACTCCTGTTCTGTCTCATGGTTTTCCTAGCTCTTCTGTTTACTCTTCCATATGAACTTGAATTTCAGTTTAGGAAGAACTAAAAGCTCTCTGATGATTATCATCATAGGTTATCTTCATTTTAAATTTTTCCAGTAATACCTTTTCTCTTTATTATTATTTTGATTAATAGACTTCAAGTAGACTCTACTAGCATCATCTGACAGTAGAACATTATGGTCAACCCTGGGCTTTTCTTACTTGATAAAGAATTGTGTATTAGTCTTCATACTTCAGAGAAGAAGACACAGAGGAAAGAAGTTAGAAAGACATAAAGATTGCCTCTCCTAGAAATGATTCCATATGTTTTCTGTTCTAGTAAGCAACAATTTGCATAACTAGTTCCCTTTTAGCTTCCAAAATATGTTGTGTATAGCTCAGGGATTTTTTTATCAAACAAAAAATATGAGTCACTCTTTTCAGTAAACATTTTAATTATCTTTCAGGGTGGCTTATGGTGTTTTGGAGGAAATGGACTTCCTTATGCTGAAAGTTTTGGAGAAGTTCCTTCAGCTACAGTGGAAATGTTCTGTTTGGAGGCTTTGGTAAAACATTCTGAGGTAAGTTATATTTTCAAAATGTGGTTTAGTTTTTATGATCACAATGAAAAAATTGTACATGATTGCTCATTCAAGGGAAGTAATCCTCATTTTCTGTAAAAAAAAAAACAAACAACTTTTTGCTTGTTTTAAAATTTCTGCTTTTTCCCCATTTGCTTATTAGAATTGATAATCATAATTTAACACCAAAACACATATTTCATTTTTGCCAAGTATTTCTAAAAATGTATTTAATCTTAATTGCACGTAAAGAAAGCAACCCATAGTCTAAATATGGCATTGACCTTTGATTTATGCTATTTCCTACTGCCTTTCTCAGATTATTTTTACAAATAATATGACCAGATAGTAATTTCCAGTAAAACATCTGGTAGAGATGTAACAGATGCAAAAAAAGTCAATATTTAGATGACCATACTCTTGAATTTTAACCAGAGCATATATTAGTGGTTTTTAAATTTTTTTGGCATTTATGGCAACTTTTCTGTTGTGATATAGTTTTATTTATTTATTTATATTTCTTTTAAAGGTCTTATTTATTGATTTATTTATTTTTGGAGAGAGCAAGAGAAGGGGGAGGGGCAGAGAGAGAGAGAGAGAATCGCAAGCAGACTCCATGCTGAGAGTGGAGCCAGACGTGGGGCTTGATCTCATGACCCTGAGATCATGACCTGAGCTGATAGTGCCCAACCGATGGAGCCACCCAGGCCGCCCCTTGGTGCTTTCTTGATATTAAAAAGAAAAAAGCAACAAACTGTGGTGCTTAAACATGAGTGCATTAAAGTCACTCAGGAAGCATGCTTAAAGCATTTCCTGACCACCTCTAGCAATTTTAATTTAGTAGATGTGGGCTTACGTCCAGAAATTTGCATTTGTAACAGGCATCCCTGGTGAGGCTGCTGGAAGTGGTTCATCCCACGTCATGAGAAACCCCATCCTAGAGATCTTAAACTCTCTGATTCAACTTGGGAGCCATTAGACACGGCTCAGAAGTATCTCTGGTCATCTCTAGTTCCCACCAGTGGAGTTAGGAATCCAGTACAAAGCAGAGGTATTAGCATTGTAGTTCAAAAGAGCACGTGGGAAAACGAGCTGGAGTTTTGGCAACTTGAGACTAGTTTCTGAAGCAATAGGTGCATCTTCAGTGGAAAGCACAGTGCATGGAATACCTTTCCAGAAATCTCTCAAGTCATTACATATCTCACTGATCTATGTCTAAAAGACATACTTCTAAATGCACTTAAAATGTGATAAAATTCAATAAAAACTTGGAGAATGGAAATTGTTGCATATATGTGACGTGTCAGTGTCAGTGAGTACAACTAGTGATGGGAAGAGGCCAAGGCCGTGCCAATGACCTTGGCGCACGGTGAGGACTTAAAATAGTATTACGTATTTCTTTTGGCTTTCTTTTATCTCTTTTTTTCCATTAAAAATTCATATCCCTTTTTCTTTCTTTTTGATTTTCACCACTTGATCTTTCTCTTTAAAAAATTGTCTGACTCCTGAGTTTTAGGAGAGCCCCACAGCTGTGGGCTTGTGTGGGGTGGTGTGCGGGGCCACAGATGGTGCTTATCTCTGGGAGTTCTTGTATGCAGAAGCAAAGTCTGCCACTTATACGGAGTTTTTCTTCCTGTTATCAGATGGCAGGTTTCTCAAGCAGAGAAAACCTTTTTAAGGTAGTTTCAAGCCAGCCAAAGTATCACTATAAATTGAAACAATTCTGTAATAATGACATTGTCAGGTTACACATCCCACCAAGAGCTAAAGAGAATAAAGATAAAAATTTCCGAAGTCCTTGTGAGATAAGCCTTAATTTTTTCAGTGATTTCGAGGCACCTCTCCCATAGGTAGGGGTGTGCGTGTTTAAGTTGAGGCAAGAGTTTCAGGTAGGTCTCTGTCCTTGAGCAGGAGCCTGCGGGCTGTGCCGTCAGCATGCTGGGTCACCTGGTTAGTGAATTTGTGCAACATAAAGTGAGCTTTCATTACTTTATTGTGCCAGATACCTACGCATTGTGATAAAATTGAAGCAAACGGAGGCTTGCAGCTACTTCAGAGGCTGTACCAACTTCACAAGGACTGTCCTAAGATACAGAGAAATATAATGCGTATCATTGGAAATATGGCTTTGAATGAACATCTTCATTCTACTATAGTTCGCTCAGGTAACACCTTTATGTACTGAATATTTTGGGTTTGGTCCTTTGTTCTTCTCCCACCTCCACCCCTCACGATACAGTAGTTTTTTAATAGACTTAAGACTTTGCTTAGGGTTACGTATGGGTCCTTAGACCATGTCATTTTAGTAGGGGCACAGAATTGCTTGAGGCGTGGGTAATCCGCATCTAAGATAATCGGTGTGTGGATAGTCACAGGAGAGCAGTGTTTGCCATGATGACTAATTGTTTACATCATCTTTGATGTGATTTGGTTAACCAAGAGGTGTACTTGGAGTATAGTGATTTTCCCCCCTTGCAACTAATAAACTGATGGTGGGGAGATACTTAAGACCATGCAGATATCCTGCTCCTCATCTACCAAACATTCTGGCCTCATCTAGCCTTTAGCATGATGGCTGCAAAACGATGGTTTTCCAACTGCAGCACGCCTTCCCCGTGTGCTTTTCAGCATTTGGCATTTTCTCGTAAGCAAGAGCCCTTCCTTCTCTCCCCTTCCATCTGGCTCCCTCCTTTCTTCCTTCTTGTCCCTCCCTCCCTCCCTCCGTCCCCTATCAGTATGGGCACAGAGATTGCTGGTTTTTTTAATGGTTTATAACTCATTACCTTACTTAACATTTGATGCCAGATTGCCTCAGTTTTGGTTAGTGGGAGCCCCACAGACTGGCTCGCTGTGTCCTTGCAATGTGCCTACCTCATTTTGGGAGGCATTCGGTACTGTCTGGAATAACAAGATGTTCCAGGCTCATTTCTCTGAGGAGAGATGCAGATAGATTTTAGTGCAGATTGATTGGTAGAGATCAGGATCTGGGTGCTTGATGTGCTTATTGGTCCTGGAGTGTCTTTGCTTGGCTCTTTCAGTGGAAAAAGCAAGGTGATATATACAAATACACACAGACAAAAATGCGTACGTAGGTGCTCCTGTACATGCATATGTTCATATTTATTAGAAACTATGAATTTACATTTTTTCTTGTGTCTCTGCTTTTTTTTTTTTTTTTTTTTTGGTTTACATTTAAGAGCGTTTTGATCAGTAGAAGTTTTTAATTTGATGAAGTCTCATTCAGGGATCAGCCAACTTTTTCTATAAAGGACTACTTTCTATGGGTTTTATTCTGAGTTTTTAGATTCTTAAGGTAGAAACTTAGATCACCGATTTTAACCTCTTTCCTTGTTTCAGTCATCTGTTGCTGTGTGTGTATCAAACACAAAATTCATTGGTTAAAATAGTGGTCATATATTTTCCTCATGAATCTGAAACGGGCAAGATTTGATAGGAAAGCTTACATCACTCTGAGCAGAAGTAACTGGAGCAGCTCAGCCATGGGGTGGAGGACATGCTTTCAAGATTGCTCGCTTTCCTGGCTTGCGAACTGCTACTGGCTCTCACCTGGGACTGGGGACACCGGCTCCTTTCCACATGCGCCACTGCATGCAGCTTAGCTTCCTTTAAGCACGATGGCTAGGTTTTAAGGGCAAACGTCCCCAGAGAGGGCCAGCTATAAGCTCTTTTCCTTTTATAATCAAGCACTGGAAGTCATTTCTGCCATGATTTATTGATTAGAAGCTAGTCACTGAGGCTGGCTCCTATTCAAGGGGAGGAGATTTGGAAGGGGTTTAGACTCATCACGTCTTTTTTTTTTTTTTTAATAATTTTTTATTATGTTAGTCACCATACAGTATATCCTTAGTTTTTGATGTAGTGTTCCATGATTCATTATTTGCCTGTAACGTCTTAATAGAGAATAGTGCCAAAGAATTTGAAGATAGGTTTTCAGATCACTACAATTTAGTATTTAAAGCAGTAAATTTCCTCTAACCTGCTTTAGATGCATCCTTCACATTTTGGATATATTGTATTTTTATTATTATTCTGTTTGACATTTTTCTAATTTTCTTGTGAATTTTTTGTCTCATGGGTTACCTAAAAGTGTGCTGCATAGTTTATAAATATTGTTTTCTAGATATCATATGTCTCTGATTTTTAATTTAGTATTTCATGTGTTCAGAAAACAGACCCTGTAAACAGATTTTAGTCTTTGGAAATTTACCGAGACGTACCTGATGGCCTGCTGTATGGTCTGTCGTGGTGAATGTTCTGTGTGCACTTAAAAAGAATGAGTGTTCTGTAGTTGTTAGGTGAAGTGTTCAATATATAACAAACCACATTGGCTGATAGTACTGCTCAAATCTTCTCTAGGTCTGCATTGCGTTTTGTCTAGTTCTACGAATTACCGAGAGATGTGTGAAATTTTTCAACTATGATTTTGACTTTATCTGTTTTTCCCTTTAGTTCTGCCAGGTTTTTCTTCCTGGTAAAATTATTCATTTTTTATTACTAAGTGATGTCTTTCCCACTGGGCGTACTCCTTTTCCTTAAGTCTACTTCATCTGGTATTAAAATAGCCACACTAGCTTTTTCTTCTTAAAACATTTTTATTATTGAAGTATAATTGACATCCAATGTTATAGTAGTTTCAGGTGTACAACATAGTGATTTGACAATTCTATACATTATGTAATGCTCACCATAGTGTAGTTATCATCTGTCACCACACAGTATTATATTATTGACCATATTCCCTATGCTGTACTCTTCATCCCTATGACTTATTTATTTTGTACCTAGACGTTTTTACCTCTTAATCCCATTCACCTGTTTCACTCATCCTCCCGTCCCCCTTCCATCTGGCAACCACTGGTTCTCTCTGTGGCTGTGTTTCTGGTTTTTTTAGATTCCATGTATAAGTGAAACATATGGTATTTGTGGTGTTCTTTCTGACCTCTTTCACTTAATATAATTCCCTCTAGGTCTACCCGTGTAATCACAAATGGAAAGATCTCATTCCTTCTTATGGCTGAGTGATCGTCTATCACACACGTACACACGCCCGTACACATCTTACCCATTTACCCACTGACACACACAGGTTGTTTCCGTTTCTTGGCTCTTGTAGGTAATGCTGTGATAAGCATAGGGGGGCTTATAGCTTTTTGAATTAGCTTTTTCATTTTCTTTGGGTAAATACCTAGTAGTGGAATTCCAGGATTGTATGCTATTTCTATTTCTAATTTTTTGAGGGAGCTTCATACTGTTTCCAACAGCAGCTGCACCAGTTTATGTTGTGTTTGCAGGGGCTCCCTTTTCTCCACATCCTCACTAACACTTGTTATGTCTTGTCGTTTTAATTCTAGCCATTCTCACTGGTGTGAGGTGATAGCTCATTGTGGTTTTGATTTTCATTTCCCTGATGATCACGTTGGTTTTTTCTTATGCTTGCTATTTGCATTACCGATCTTTTATCTTTTCACCTTCTTTTGCTTTCATTTTTCTGTAACTTTAAAAATAAATACATCTTTTATAGACAGCATATAGGTGGATCTTTTTTTTTAAATCCAATTTGATCCTTTTAATCTGAGTGTTTTGTCTCTTTACCTCTAATGTAATCATAACTATTGTTTCTTTTTTCTCCTTTACTGACTTTTTTGGGTTACTTGAATATCTTTCACATTCTGTTCTTTCTCCTCTTTTGGCTTTTTATATAGTAGTATTTATGTATTTTTTATTGGGGTATCCTTAATTTATCACAGTCTATCTTGAGTTATTATTATGCCACTTTATATGTAGTGTGAGATTCTTAAAACAGTGTAATTCACTTTCCACCCCTTGCCATCCTTTGTTGTATTGTCATAATGTATTTTACTCCTGCATATGTTATAGGCTTTGTGATACATTGTTGTTATTCAGTCAAGTGATATTTAAAGACTATAAGAAAAAAAGAAAAGTCTTTTTATTTGTAGATTTATAATATCCAGTGTTCTTCCTTCTGTTCTGTTTATCTATGTTTACATCTGATAACATTTCCCTTCAGGCTGAAGACCTGGGTCTGCTGGACAAATTCTCTCACCTTTCGTTTTCTGAAAGTCTTTACTTTGCCTTTATTTGATTATCCCAGGAAAGAGATTTTCCATGGATAAAGAATTCTGTGTTGACAGTGTGTTATTTTTTCTGTCAGCACTTTAAAACTGTCATTCCATTCTCTCCTGACCACTGCTGTCTGATGAGAAGTCTTATTCCCACTTCTGTTCTGTATGTACCTTGTCGTTTCCTTGCTGGCTTCTTTTAAGGTTTTTATGTTTGGTTTTTAGCAATTTGACTATGAAGTGCTTGGTTCCTTTTTTACATTTGTGTTGCTCAGTGTCTGCTGAGCAGACTGAATCAGTGGGTTGATGTTTTTGATCAAATTTGGAAGATTTCCAGCCAGTGTATCTTAAAATACTTTTTCTTGTCTCCTTTTTGCTCTTTTCTCCTTTTGGGACCTCAGTCATGGATATTAGATCTCTTGATTCTGTTCCACAAGTCACTGAGACTCTCTTCATTTCCCTTCAAATACTTTTTTCCTTCTCTGTGTTTTACTTTGGATAATTTCTGTTGACTTATCTTCAGTTTCTTTAATGGGATAGAGCCTTGATCAAATCAGTGTTTTATTTAAAAAACCCACAAAACACTCTTCCCCAAACTGAACCCTGGCTCTTAGCCCAAGTCTTCCATCGTCTCGGGGATTTCAGTATCTAGTGGACAGCCCACTGAACACCTTGGTCTCTCAGTCCCTTGACCTTCTCATCTCCATTGACTTCCTTCTCTGCTCCCGATTGTCTAGTACTCCACTCCCATGCCGCACCTGGATTTAGTCACGGCCTGAAACCATTTCACCTATAAAATCGGTAATTCACCTCTCAGGGCACATCCTTCTCTCATTCAAGCCTTGTTTTTGCACCTACTCCCACAGTGACCGGTTTTATTCTCTCCAGAAATTTATCTGCTGACCCCTTTTTCTCCCAGTCCCTCAGTCCTCTTTATCCGCACTCCCCTCCTGACACAGTGTATATATATTCCATGGTCCCTCATTTCACTGACATTATCCTCAGTGCCCTCGAACGCCCTTTCTCTTCCATCCTCTGAGCACACCCTTGGTCAGACCCCAACACCAGAGAAAACCTACTATCTGCTGCTTCCGTGGCTGAGCGTAGAATCATTGCAGATTGGTTGTCACCTTCGGTATCAGCAGTCCTGTTTCTCCAGTCGGCTTGCCTTACTGTTCCTAGCAGAGACGATTCGAACCTCCTCCACATTCCTCAGACCTTCCACTGACTCTCTCCCTCTCCGCAGATGACCCCTCCTCCTCCAGTGAGACAGCTGAGACTCTGAAAGGGATTTCCCTTAGTTTCTCACTACCAAAACCAAACTGGTCTTCTCCTTTCCTGCTCTTGATGGTAGGAAAAAGGACATCTCTTAGGAGACCTCCAACTACATCTGGATCCTGGCTCCTTTCACTATCTTAGAAATTGCCAGTCTTTTCTAATCTGCATAGTCAGTGGCTCCTTCTCAACAGGAGCCTTTGATCAACAGATTAGGGGACGGTGTGAAAAACCACCCGAAATTCGTGACACCACATCCCCCTGGTTTTTCACCCCCTCTTCTGCTTTTCAATTTTATGTCTAAACTTTTCAAAGTTATCTGTGCTGCTTTTTGCTCAGCTCCGATTATTTCTGAATATTTCAGTTTGAATTCTGCCTTACCTTGTTGTATTTTTTTTTTTAGGTATCCTGTATCTTTATATCTATGTACTGTACTATATATATATATATATATATATATATATATATATATAAAATCTTAATAGTATCAGATCTGTAACTTTTTACCATTCAGATTTACAACAGTTAAAAAGATATTGGTAATATCCACTGCTGGTGAAGGTGGGTGAAACTGCTTCTCTCATGTATCATTGGTGAGGATGTACATTGATTCAGTTTTTTGTTTTTTTTTTTAAGATTTTATATATTTATTTGACACAGAGAGACAGCCAGCGAGAGAGGGAATACAAGCAGGGGGATTGGGAGAGGAAGCAGCAGGCTCCCAGCAGAGGAGCCTGACGTGGGGCTCGATCCCAGGATTCCAGGATCATGCCCTGAGCCGAAGGCAGACGCTTAACGACTGAGCCACCCAGGCGCCCCTGATTCAGTTTTTTGATAGGCACTTAGTAGTGTCTATTAAAAGAATGTATATGCCATTTGACCTAGTAATAATACTACTAGAATTCTCTCCTACCTAAGTACTCATGGGCGTTCTTAAAGATTTGTATATAAAAATGTTTATTGGACTGGTGTTTGCAGTATGGAAAAAATAGAAAAACCTAAATGTTTGCCAGTAGGAATAATGTTAAAGAAACAATGGAATACTTCAACTGTGTTAAATGCTATAATTAAAAAGAGAAGTATGTGGAGAGCATTCCAAGACACAATAGTGAAAGTATCAGATCCAGTCACAGAACAGTAGGAATAGTACTATTCCATTTAGGAAAAAAAAGAAAAAAAAAATTGCATATAGAGCTGTAGTGTGTATGTAGAAGTTATGGGTATGTGACTGAATTTTTAAAAAGGTTTGGAAGGGTCATCACCAAACTTTTAACTCTAGTTACTTTCGAGGATGGAAATGGAATTGGTAAATGATGGGAGTGCTAAAGTGGGATTTTGATTATTAGGTACTATTTTTTAATTGTTTTTATAATTATGTATTCAGATGTCACATAATTTAAAAAACACTGAATCTTAAAGAAGACACATTTTCCAAGGGGCATTTGATGTTTTGTAAAAGGTGAAGCATCTCAGGCATTGTGAAAATACGTTGTCAACTAAAAAAAGCCATAGAAATGTCTTGTGCCATGATTTCTCTTGTGTTTCCTTTCTTGAGACTCCATTAAAAATAAAGCCATATTTTTGTATGTATACCAGTAATATACCTGTATATCTCTATAGGTAGAATTTTATTTTTTTTTAATGTTTTTTTATTATGTTAGTCACCATACAGTACATCCCTGGTTTCTTTTTTTTTTTCTTTTCATGTTTTTTTTATTACATTATGTAAAGTTCGATGATTCATTAGTTGCGTATAACACCCAGTGCACCATGCAATACGTGCCCTCCTTACTACCCATCACCAGTCTATCCCATTCCCCCACCCCCCTCCCCTCTGAAGCCCTCAGTTTGTTTCCCAGAGTCCATAGTCTCTCATGCTTCATTCCCCCTTCTGATTACCCCCCCTTTCTTTATCCCTTTCTTCCCCTACCGATCTTCCTAGTTCTTATGTTCCATAGATGAGAGAAATCATATGATAATTGTCTTTCTCTGCTTGACTTATTTCACTTAGCATTATCTCCTCCAGTGCCATCCGAGTTCTCAACAGAACTCGTTCTTTCTGATAGCTGAGTAATATTCCATTGTATATATGGACCACAGCTTCTTAATCCAGTCATCTGTTGAAGGGCATCTCGGTTCCTTCCACGATTTGGCTATTGTGGACAATGCTGCTATGAACATTGGGGTGCATATGGCCCTTCTCTTCACTACGTCTGTATCTTTGGGGTAAATACCCAGTAGTGCAATGGCTGGGTCATAGGGTAGCTCAATTTTTAACTTTTTAAGGGACCTCCACACTGTTTTCCAGACTGGCTGCACCAGCCTGCATTCCCACCAACAATGTAGGAGGGATCTGCTTTCTCCACATCCTCTCCAGCAATTGCTGTTTCCTGCCTTGTTAATTTTTGCCATTCTAACTGGCGTAAGGTGGTATCTTAGTGTGGTTTTGATTTGAATTTCCCTGATGGCTAATGATTTTGAACATTTTTTCATGTGTCTGTTGGCCATTTGTATGTCATCATTGGAAAAGTGTCTGTTCATATCGTCTGCCCATTTTGTGATTTGTTTCTTGCGTATTCAGTTTGAGAAGTTCTTTGTAGATCTTGGATACCAGTCTTTTATCTGTAGCATCATTTGCAAATATATTCTCCCATTCCGTGGGCTGCCTCTTAGTTTTTTTGATTGTTTCCTTGGCTGTGCAGAAGCTTTTTATCTTGATGAAGTCCCACATGTTCATTTTATCTTTTGTTTCTCTTGCCTTTGGAGATGTGTCATGAAAAAGGTTGTTGTGGCCGATGTCATAGAGGTTGCTGCTTATGTTCTCCCCTAGGATTTTGATGGATTCCTGTCTCACATCGAGGTCTTTCATCCATTTGGAGTTTATCTTTGTGCATGGTGTGAGAGAGTGGTCAAGCTTCATTGTTTTGCATGTAGCTGTCCAATTTTCCCAGCACCATTTATTGAAGAGACTGTCTTTTTTCCACCGGATGGTTTTTCCTGCCTTATCAAAGATTAGTTGCCCAAAGAGCCGAGGGTCCATTTCTGGGTTCTCTATTCTGTTCCATTGGTCTATGTGTCTGTTTTTGTGCCAGTACCATGCTGTCTTTGTGATCACAGCTTTGTAGTACAGCTCGAAATTCGGCATTGTGATGCCCCCAGCTTTGTTTTTCCTTTTCAACTGTTCCTTGGCGATTCGGGGCCTTTTCTGGTTCCATACAAATTTAAGAACTATTTGTTCCAGTTCCTTGAAAAATGTCATCGGTATTTTGATTGGGATAGCATTGAAAGTGTAGATTGCTCTGGGTAGCATGGACATTTTAACTATGTTAATTCTTTCAATCCATCTTTTTGTGTCTTCCTCAATGTCTTTCAAGAGTGATTTATAGTTTCTAGAATATAGATCCTTTACGTCTCCGGTTAAGTTAATTCCAAGGTAACGTATGGGTTTTGGTGCTATTGTAAATGGGATGGATTCCCTAATTTCTCTTTCTTCAGTCTCATTATTCGTGTATAGAAATGCAACTGATTTTCTGAGCATTGATTTTGTATCCTGCCACATTACTGAATTGCTCTATAACTTCTAATAGTTTGGGAGTGGATTCTTTTGGGTTTTCCATATAGAGTATCATGTCATCTGCGAAGAGAGACAGTTTGACTTCTTCTTTGCCAATTTGGATACCTTTTATACCTTTTTGTTGCCTGATTGCTGTTGCAAGGACTTCTAGTACTATGTTGAATAATAGTGGCGAGAGTGGGCATCCTTGTTGTGTTCCTGATCTTAAGGGAAAAGCTTTCAGCTTTTCCCCATTGAGAATAATATTTGCTGTAGGTTTTTCATAGGTGGCTTTTATGATCTTGAGAAATGTACCCTCTATTCCTACACTCTGAAGGGTTTTAATCAGGAAAGGATGCTGTATTTTGTCAAATGCTTTTTCTGCATCTATTGAGAGAATATGATTTCTGAATTTTTGTTTCTGGATTAAATCTAAGACACTAAAACTTACTGAGTTTAGTAATTCTCACTAAAAGCAGAATATCATATTATTGATGACATCTCTAGTAACTGCAACTTTTAGCTAGATTTTGTAAATAAAGGAAATGGTTCTTAAACCCCTCCTACTTTCTTTGAGACCCCTATACAGGGTACCTGTCTTGGGACATCATGTGCCGTGGGATGTGGAGGCCCTTAGGGCAGAATGGAGTTGAAGTATTCTTTCTTTTCTGTGAGGCAGACACTGGTGTCTGCCTTTCTCCCGCCATTTTCAGTCAGAAACCGCTCACAGTCTGAGACGGAGTGGTGTGGGTGTTGAGTGCGTTTGTTCTCTTCACCAGGCTGGGTTTCCATACTGGCGGAGGCAGTGAAGTCTCACCGCATTATGGAGGCCTCACATGCCGCCAGAACCCTGGCTAATCTAGACCGAGAGACCATGCAAGAAAAATACCAGGATGGCGTGTACGTGCTACACCCCCAGTACCGCACAAGGTGAGATCAGACACTTTGTCTCCTGTGGGGGCGTAAAGCCTAGGGGGCCTATCATTTTACTTTATTTCTGCATAATTCAGATGTTAAATACCTTAAAAATAATCCCGAGAACCTTATTTGCTGATACAATTTGTCTGTAATAACCTGAGAAGAATTGCAGGCTGTCATGAAAGTATGGAACTAGCTAAATTATCAGCGTGATTTTACACCAAGGGCTGACCTTCAGTAAGATCGCTTTCACCTCTAGTAATGTGCCCCCCTTAAACTCTGTAATGCATTGTTCTTTGTTTCACTACTTGCTTCCTCTAGATCTGAGTTAATAGCTGATTTGGATTGTAGAGGCTGGTCTGGATGGGAGGAGATAGGACATCCTATGCAGGCAACCATCTATTAGCCTGGGTCTAGAATTCAGAAGGACTGGACAAAATTTATGCAATGTATAAAATCGTGCACTGGAAGGAGTAAGTTGTAATAAATTTGACTCATGCTCCTCCTTAAGATTATTTCTGTTGTATCATTGCTG
Organism: Ursus americanus; assembly: GCF_024610735.1. Taxonomy (NCBI): domain Eukaryota; kingdom Metazoa; phylum Chordata; class Mammalia; order Carnivora; family Ursidae; genus Ursus; species Ursus americanus. Next base: position 67,018,042 of record NC_142137.1, on the reverse strand, counting down.
AGATAATAAATATAGGAAGGACCACAATGAAAAAATTAACATATTTCTTGGATTTTTCACAGGTACTTGAAAATAATACCTCAGAAAATAGCAAAATCATTTAATTGAAAAATGGATTGTGTGGTTAATTCTAATTTATAAACAAAATAATATGGAAATGTATTTTATATGTCGTGTACTATAAATAGCTTACAAGTCATATGCTATCTACAGTTTTTAGAAGTGTCATAACTAGGAACATCTGGGTGGTGGCTCAGGTGGTTAAGCATCTGACTCTTGATTTCAGCTCAGGTCATGAGCTCAGGGTCATGAGATTGAGCCCTATGTCAGGTTCTGCACTGGTCACGGAGCCTCCTTAAGATTCTCTCTTTCCCTCTCCCTCTACCCCTGCCCTCCTATTAAAAAAAAAAAAAGTCATATCTAAAGACTATGAAATACTTTAAAATCTCATTTTTTTAAAGATTTATTTGAGAGAGTGAGTGGGGGGGAGGGGAGAAGGGAGAGAGAGAATCTCAAGCAGAATCCCTGCTGAGCTTGGAGCCCTACATGGGGCTTAATCCCTCAACCCTAAGATCATGACCAGAGCTGAAATCAAGAGTCAGATGCTTAACCGACTGAGCCATCCAGGGCCCCTAAAATCTCATTTCTGATAAACATTTATTTCCTTGATAAGTTTTATTTTATTTTAAAGATTTTATTTATTTATTTGACAGAGACAGCCAGCAAGAGAGGGAACACAAGCAGGGGGAGTGGGAGAGGAAGAAGCAGGCTCCCAGCGGAGCAGGGAGCCTGATGCGGGGCTCGATCCCAGGACCTGGGATCACGCCCTGAGCTGAAGGCAGACGCTTAACGACTGAGCCACCCAGGTGCCCCCCTTGATAAGTTTTAAAAAATCTCTCATGCATACTCAATTTGAAACTACACTAGCCATTCTTATTTAATTTCTTAAATACTTTTATTGATTTGTGGAATATTCTCAAATTCTTTGGAGGGCGGTCTATGACATACGTCACTTTATTGGTTATTAAACTCATCACAGTTGATTCTGGTTGGTCAGCCTGGCTAGGACTGGCTCTGCCTCCGTTTTCATAGAGCAGTGAGCACACTCCATGTATGTCTTTGCCACACCTGTGCTTATACAGCTTGCCTTCCTGGTTTTATTTTCTGTATGTGAACTTGCTAAGCACCAGCCGCAGAGTGCTAGGCAGACTCTTACCAAAGCAGTAATGCATTTATTCTGCTTCTTTTTAAAACTCTCTCCCCCATCAGTCAGCCCATTAAAGCAGATGTCCTTTTTATTCATGGCCTTATGGGAGCAGCTTTCAAAACATGGCGCCAGCAGGACAGTGAGCAGGTTTTAACGGAAAAGATTTTAGAGGATGAAGCCAGCTATACGACGTGTTGGCCCAAGGTAAGGAAGTGCCACCTCTGATAGGGCACCTTCTTTGTGACGTGCTGTGGCGTCTCTGGCTATTGAAGCCTGCATTCGGATTTGCTTATTTTTCTCTTTTTCCTGGGATTTTTCTACCATGCAGTTTTTCTGTCCTTTAGGGACTCTTGTAGTATGTTCACGAACAGCTGGGCTTGTCACCCTGCCTTCTGTTGTGTCCTTTCTGGTTAGGGTGTGGGCTAGAACTCTAAAAGAATAGTTCATTGAGGAAAAAACAGGCAAGGACCAGTATTAGTTCACTCCTGTTAAAAATATAACAAATAATACATTCATAATGGTTAGCTAGTTCTAGGATTTTAATAATTATAAAAATAGAAATACTTTGAAGAAATCATTCAACTTTGGATTTCCTTGGTGATATTTCTTCTGAGAGCCTTAAGTCTGGGATGAACGGATTGCATGCAGTATAGCTAAAGCTTAGTGAAGACGGAAATTCGCGTCGTTTCCAGGGCTTTGTCCCACCGTAGCTTCCTCACCTTCACGGAGGTGAATGATTTGCACTTTGGCAACACTGACGTATGGAGAAGACAACTGGCCCTGGGTCCACAGACAGGACTGTGACCGTCATTCGTATCTCTGCATTCTCAGCTCGAATCTCCCACTGTCACACTGTACTGTCTGTCCTGAGATCATAACTTTCTGTTAAATGCTTTCGAAAAGCCAATTTGATCTGGACTCCAAAAACTCCTTCCTTCTGGCTACAGCACATTAAAACTGAGAATATTCTCTTGAAACTCCCATTGGCTTTCTGCTATGAATATTGATGCCTCTTTGTGACCAGAGACATAAAAAGATAAAATGCCAGAACTGGTTTTCTAGTCACCCTTTTAACTTTATTGTAATGCTATATTTTATAGTCGTCAGTCTACAGTGGCCTTTAGTTACAGGTGTCATTAGCAAACTGGAGCAGGGGAAATTCATGTGTGTTCTTCTGTACCTTATATTTTGCATAGACATGGTTGGCAAGAGACTGTCCTGCTCTCCGAATTATATCTGTGGAATATGACACCAGCCTTAGCGACTGGAGAACGAGGTGTCCTATGGAGAGGTACCAGAGGGGACGCTGTGGACTGGGAGGAAGGGCCGGGGTCCAGGCCACAAGTGAATCCTCAGGGATAGAGGGGAGCTTTATCTTTTGATGCCACAGACAGAATTTTATTATGAAAAACCTAACCTTTTTTTTCTTCTTTCTAGAAGGAGATAGTAAGATATAAACAATGAAATAGTGTAAGGCTAAGATACAGTGTCAGTGTTGGGTTCCTACAGGGGTTCATTTATAACTCTTCTAGTAGTAAGAACCATGGATTCTATAGCAAAATTTCCTTTACTCCCAGAAGTAAACGCGAGGCTTTTTGCTTTTGTGTTCGCAAGTGTATCGGCTACAGGAAGCAAAGAAAAAGATGGTGAGCAGCATAGGCTCACCACTTCTGTGAGCCTCTGTCACTTTGTGTGCTATGTGCTGATTGTGTATACGGGAGGAGGAGCACTGGACCTCTGGGCTCTGGGCCCTAGATGGTGGCTGCTTCTACCTTTGACCCACTGTGTGATCTCAGGTCCTCTAACTTGTCTGGGAAGCGTGGTCTGCAAATTGAGAGCGTTGGTCTGAGTCACTGTTACTAAGCTGAGCGCGGTCTCTGAATGGCCCCCGTGTAGGTGCCAGAGCAGGTGTTCTGAGGGTCAGCAGGCAAGAGCTCAGGGGTCTTTCCCCATTGCACCAAGAGGAGTTTTGACAAACCTTTATTGCAAGGAAAGGTTTTTATAGATAAACAGTTTGAAACTACCAGAGTAGATAGTTTTGAAGTTCCCTTTTAGCTCGAAAATCACTTTGAATTTTCTGATTCTAATAGCTTTCTGGTATTTCTAAATAAACCAAAAGGATGAAAGCTTAATGTTTGCAGCATAAATACAAGTAGAACAAAGTGGAATGGCAGCTGACCATGTAGGTGAGCTCAGAGGAGACAACACAGCATTATTTTCAGGCCGCATCATCACAGGGACACACATCCTAAGTTGTGGGGGCAGTCAGTGTGAGATCCAACTTGCAAAAATTGCCAGATGCGTATTAGATGCTCAAACCCTGCTTGTTTAGTAAGTGAATGGCTTGTTCTGGGCCTCGATATTGCCAGTTATGCCAGTGTGCCTAAGTTAGAAATGGGGAACAAGCATTTGTAGAGAGAGTAGGGGTATTCCTGACCCCAAAATGTAGTATTGTAATATTGGCCCAATAAAAGTTCTTGCCTTAAAAACTTGGATAGTAAAATTTGGATGGGGGGAGGGTGTGAAATCAATAGCCTCATATCACGCCTGCTGTTTTCATTTTGTTCAGAAAGTCCATTGCATTCAGGAGCAACGAACTTCTAAGGAAGCTCAGAGCTGCTGGTGTTGGGGATAGGCCAGTCATTTGGGTATCACACAGCATGGGAGGTAAGTATGTTTCATTTTCGTGAAGCCAGTGCGTGAGGTTATTGTCAGCTGGTGGGGCTAACCTGTTACCTCAGCTCCCTGTTTCACTTACTACTGGCCCCCTTTCCCTCTAAATTAATGTTTTTGGCTATAGCTAAGAGTTTTTAAGTTACTACTTTCCTTCCATCCTGTTTTTCTACAAGGGGATCACTAGTAACAAACCTTATCAAAGAAACATGCATTCGGCAACGTAATGCTTTCATGTAGCAATAATCAGTAAACATCAGAAGCAGTCCGTGGCTTCTGTAAGCCTGAGTTGTGAATATCCTTCAGCATTCCTGGCTAGTCCCTGTGCTCCCCTTTCTTTCCTGCACCCCCGAGCATCGCAGAGCCCACAGGCTCAGCCTCGAGCCTGCTGAGCAGGGGGAGGTGTGAAGGCAGATGTCTGCTCTTTGGGTCCTGGTGTGCGCTTGCTAAGTGTCATCTGCTCCTCTCAGCTCACGCGAGTTGTCACGGGTGGCCTTGGAGAGGGCCTTGCTACAGCCTCTGGCCTAGTTTATCTGATGAAATGCTCAGGATTGCAGACTCTGAGTTGGGGCTTTTTGCTGAGAGAGAGGTAGATGTAGCCCTTTGTGTCCACAGAGATCCACGGTTACCATCTAAGTGACCTTTGTGTTGCATTATCAGCTTCAAGCTCAGGGTGCGGGGATGGAAGCAATGGTGCCTTCCTAGGTTCATTTTCCTACAGAAAAGTTGTTTTCCATGGTGGAGAAGCTTTATGGGGCTCTTTTTTGAATATTAGTACTGTCCTAATGGTGTGGTCACTAGTAGGCTACTGGGGGGAGGATGGGGAGACATGGTGCTGCATATTTACTTCATTGATGGACACCCAACATAGCAATGCCTAGTACTTCTATGGGATAGTGTATCCTGTGATTGATAGAAGATCTGCCTTTGAAGTGAGTTTCTAGAATCTTACCTGTTTGTAGGCTTGTGTTACATACAGTTGACCCTGGAACAGCATGGGGTTTAGGGGCACTGACTACCCTGTGCAGTCAGAAATCTGCCTAGAACTTTTGCCTCCCCCAAAACTTAGCTACTAATAGCCTACTGCAGACCAGAAGCTTTACTGATAACAGTTAACCCATGTTTTATGTATGTATTCTGTATGTATTCTTACAATAAAGAAAATGTAAAGAAAATGATAAGATACATTAATAGTACTGTATGAAATCCATGTGTGTCTGTGCGCCTGTACCATTCAAACCATGCTCTTCAGGGGTCAGCGGGATTCTAGATCAGCATTATTACCCAGTGCTAGTATTTTAAGGCCCTGTCTGTTGGACTCTAGAGAATTATTTAAACTTTAAAGAAAACATCTCTTTTTGTGTTGTTCCCCACGCCCTCTTGTTTTAGAATAATGGAGGGAAGAAAAACAGCTTATGCATTGTTTTTCTTTGTGTGGTTAGGTCTTCTTGTAAAAAAGATGCTGTTGGAAGCCTCTAAGAAGCCAGAAATGAGTACTGTTATAAACAATACCAGAGGAATAATTTTTTATAGTGTCCCTCATCATGGATCCCATCTGGCTGAATACTCTGTCAATATTCGCTATCTTCTCTTTCCCTCTTTGGAAGTCAAGGAACTCAGCAAAGGTAATATTTATGTTCTGTCATGAAGGGGAATTGGGATTGTATTAATATCAGTTATACAGGAGAAGGAGAAAAAGAAGACGGTTTCTAACTTGGCTATATTATCCATCCCATTTTATTATTTGTATACAAATTGTGTTTAGACTCTCATGGAAAATTTTTAGTTTGGGCTTGATTTTTCTTTGATACCTTTCCTTAAGCCATTATTTGCTCAAATATAACAATTTTAATACTATCTTAAATATTTAAAATTTTAAGTTATATAATGTTTTAAGGATTATTCCATGCTTTTTTCCATGAGTTTGGAAAATCAACTGTTAAAATATAAACAAACTTAAGATTTTCAGGATATTGATTATAACATACTTATTTTGATTAATAAACATTTTCTTTGTTTCTGGAACCCCCGTTAATCAATTTGGAGGCCCTGGCTGAGCCTTTAATATGCCAGTTGTCTTTTTGTTCATATTTTTTCTTTCTTCTGCTTTATGGAGAGTTACTTAACTTTTTCTAAACCTTTTACTGAACTTTATTTTTTGCAGTCAAGTTTTATATTCCAGAAGCTTTCTTGTTTTCTGATTCTTTTGAAATCAATCATTCTAACAATACTAATTAGAGTTTTTTCTTAAAGTTCCTTTGTTTCTTCACTGAGTTCTGTGTCTTCTGTGCCCAGGTGTTTTGTTTGCTCACTGGGTCTCTTTTAGGTTATAAGCTATCCTCTAGGGTCTGGTATGTCTTGGTTGCCTTTTCCTAGTTGAGGATGGGGGACAGACACTCTGTGATTATAGACAGGCCTCACTGATGGGAAGCTGTGCTTTAGGGTGAAGGTGCCAGCCAGCACACTGAGGGACCCCAGTCCCACATACCACATTGCCCCACATGCTTCTGGTCAGCTGGTAACCTGTGGAACCTCTCCCTCGGCTGCTGGCCTCTGTCCGTCCGTGTGTGGCTTTAGCTCTGCTCTCATCTTAATGACTTCTTAGGAAGGAGAGAAAATCAACAAGTTACTATCTTGACTCAGAACCCTAATTTTCTCTTTAGTACATTTATTATGAATTACGTAAACAGAATTTGTCACAATCTTGTTTTCTGTAATTTTACAGATTCTCCCGCACTTAAAACACTACAAGATGACTTTCTGGAGTTTGCTAAAGACAAAAATTTCCAGGTGCTGAATTTTGTAGAAACACTGCCAACTTACATTGGTAGCATGATTAAACTGCATGTGGTACCCGTGGAGTCAGCAGGTATTCCTTCTTTTGAAATTTGGTTGCTATTAGATGCCTGGTTGGTGGTACCTATATTTAATTATAAACAACCCATTTTTATACTCATGAAGATCTAGGTTCTATTATTCTTTTCAGCTATAGATTAAAATTTCTCTGCCAGTATACAACCTGGCGTTACTCTTCCCTCCTGTCATTTAGCTGGCGGGGGTTAATTGGTTGCCCCAGTGAGCTCTGTTCTGTTAAGGTAGGAATTCAAAGTCCTTCTTTCAGCTACAACGAAAGGGGCATTTACCAGCCTGATAATTGTTAAAGCTTTCTCCATGCAGCTAAAGGTGTGGAAGCTTTAATAAATGAAAGATTTTTTTTTTTTTAAACATTTGGGGAATAGTCAAGCAACAATTTCTTTTATAATCCTGGGGTTGAAGGAAATAACCAATACCTATTACTGTGGTGTATTATAATTATTACAGGCTCATTGAGGTAGGGCCCAAATCCTAATTCTCTATACTGATTCCTAAATTAGTATGTAGTGGATAACCCACACATTTCCCTCCTTGAAATGCTTTTCTCTCACCTGGCCAACCCGGTGACCTCTGAGGCAGGGTTAGGTGCTGTGTTAGTGGCACTTGGCCATACTGAGAGCTCTCAGGGACAGGGGGAGTCTGGAGTGTCTGCCAGATGGTTCTTCAGCCTGTAGAGCAAGTTTTGTCTGAACTCCGTTATGTATTATCTAAATAAAATGGAAGACTCAGAACCCAAAGAGGCTTTACCATAAAGTAATATGCTGTACAGGGAGGAGCTACTATTTAGTGGTTGAAGAACAAAAGGACTTTGGAAGCTTGAAGCAAAAGTAAAGGTAATACTGTGGACCAACTGTTTGTAGCGATAGAGCCTTGTCATGGTTCTATCTGCCCTTTCTTTGGGGTCACAAGGAGGTCTGTCTTCCTTCATAACCAGCACCTGCATTCCTTACCTGGCAGTAAGGACTTACTTGCCACTTCCATCTATGTGCGCTTTTTTAGGCTGAAACATCAGAAACTCAACTAGATCTCTCAAGCACTAAGTCATCTTCCCCCTGGCAGAGTGAAGAACGGATCCTATGTGAGACGTTCCCGTTCTTGTCGTCAGGACAGGGGAGCTCATTCCGAAGTATAATAATATAAACTCTAGAAAAAGTGGCATGCACGCATATAAAGGGTGTGATGATACCGCTCAGGTTCTGCTATTAAATGAGGCAGGCCAGAACACACACACAATTTATGAAAAGCTTAAAATTATACCTACTGAGAATCCATTCTCGTGTGATTAGTCACGTAGTTGGTCAAACTTCCAGTGTCTGTATCTAATTTTTAGAGTTCCTTATCACAACCAAATCACCATTTAGAACTATCCATTCATCATCTTTTCATATTGACAGGGGAAGTCTAGATTTTTACTTAGATTGTATTGACATTTTTGTTTTCTTCAGATTTAGGCATTGGAGATCTAATTCCTGTGGACGTTGACCATTTGAACATTTGTAAGCCAAAGAAAAAAGATGCTTTTTTATACCAGCGTACCTTACAGTTCATCTGTGAAACTTTAGCCAAAGACCTTGAAAACTGAGTTAATCTTCTTCCATTTTGCAAGAAACTTGGTGTTCCGTTTCTTTTTTTAAGCTCTGAGCTATCATGCGGACATAGTCACTGTGGCGTCGAGTGGTCTGGAGCGTGTTGCAGGCAACAGAATGTGGTTCTCAGTTCAAGCACTGTAAAGCACCAACACAGAGTGGCAATCAAAGAATGAAGGGCTAGAAGAAATTCCATGTGTGCCAGCTTATGTTTTGCAGTGTTGTCCCTGGTGCAGGGAACAAGCTGCTAGGGATAGAAAATGCCTTTTGTCATCGGTGACTGTTTCCAGCCCACGCTAGGAGGAACACGGGTGGTTTGTACAGAGAGAACAATCCTCACCTTCCATAAAAATACCATTTGGAAAGTACCTAGACTAGAGAGGAGACTGAACTAGAATATAAAAACTTTTTGTTCTGGGTTTCCATGTGCTGTAAATTTAAAAAATATATATCCGTGTAAACCTTCGTCTCATATGTTAACTTTGTCAGACCTGTTGTCACCCATGGGTCAGTTCCTTATAAGTTTTTATTTTCATATTGCTGAGAATACTTCTCTTTTTAAGAGAATTCTAGCCTGTAGTAATTCTTTCCAGACTGTAGCTACCTATACTTCTAATTTTTCCCAGATAACGATAAAGTAGCTAATCCATTATTGACCAGAGTATGAAATAAAACCATTGTAAACCATTATATATACTAACAATACTTAGTATCAAGATTCTCTTTAGCTAAATAATGTTTACCTTTCTTTCATGCTCATTCGAAAGTTGCATCAGTTGACCTTGAGCATGTGAGAAATAGGAAATCATGGAGTGCCTGGCTCAGTCCGTAGAGCATGTGACTCTTGAGGTCGTGAGTTCTAGCCCCACGTTGGGTGTAGAGATTGCTTAAAAATAAAATCTGTAAAAAAGAAAATAAATAGGAAATCATGTTGACTTTTTATTTTAAAATAACAGCATTATTAAGATAGAAATCACATACTCTAAAATTCACCCTTTTAAATATACAGTGTTGTACAACCCTCCCCACTAATTTCAGAGTATTTCATCATCCCCAAAATTAACTCTATACACATTAGCAATCATTCCTCACCTCTTTTCCCCTCAGCTCCTGGCAAACACTAATCTACTTCCTCTCTATGGGTCTGTCCTATTATGGACATTTCATATAATGGAATCATACAATGTGTGGCCTTTTGTGTCTGGCTTCTTAACCTGTTTTCAGGGTTCATTTATGATGTAGCATGTATCGGTACTTTATTCCTTTTTATGGTTGAATAGTCGGTTGTGCGGATATACCACATTTGTTAATGTGTTCTTCGGCTGATGGATATTTGGGTGCTGTTTTTGGCTGTTATGAACACAGCTGAAACGTTTATGTACAAGTTTTTATGTGCACATATGTTTTCCATTCTTTTGGATATATACTAAGAATGGAATGGCTGGGTCCTGTCTTTAGCATTTTGAAGATGGTAGACATTTGTAGATTGGGATAGTCAAAGCTAAAACTGGACTACAGCATCTGAAGGTAAACTGAGGTCATCAACATTAATTATGCACCAACCTATAAAGTGACTTAACCACTTGTTTTATTATGTAGATACAGTGAATGTAACCATTAGCTAACAATAGTAAGTTAGCTAACAATAAGTACTAGCTAATGGATGCCTACTTGCATATCTTAAAAGCTGCAGCCTAAGGCTCAGGTTTCTAATTTAGCACACGTGTAGAGACTGATTGTGATACTCCATGGAGACTGGAGAGGTGGAAGGGAGCCATATCTGCGTTCTCCTCCTGGCCCATTTCAGGTCACGGGTGTCTCCTGGAAGAACTTTGTGCATGTCTGGTGCCCTGGCTTTTGTGGCTGCTCCCAGGGAATGCACCCCTTGATCGCCTGGCTCTGGTGGCCAGCAGAACTTGTGTTTGCAGGTCCCTCAGGACTGTAGCAAACAAACCATTCAGGGCTCAGCACAGAGATAGCAGGCAGAAACACCCATCTCCCAGTCTTTCCCTGAAAGAAGTCTATTTACATACTTTAAAAGAACAGCTTCCAATCAGCCTGCTTCTAGGTACTGACAGATCCTCCTCCCCTTTGGAACTCTGACAGGTTTTTGGCAGACTGGCCGACCATCAACTGGTGGCAGACCCTAAGAACAAAGGCGGTGGCTCTGGATAGTCACAAAGGTTTGAGAGAGAACCCAGAGCTCAGCAGGAGATGGAGAAACTTGAACCCAGAGCTCAGCAGGAGTTGAGAAACTTGAATGACAAGTTTCATCGCCTAAATAAGCCCACTCTGTCAAGATTGGGAGAAGAGGCTGTTTTACATAATGCACAGAAATCAACAGAAAGTGTTGAGGAAAATGATTAAACAGGAATACAGAAGATAAACTTGAGAAATAGACCTTAATGATAGGGAGATAAGTGACCTGATAGAGAGTTCAGAATAATAAAGTTTTTCACCAAAGTCAGAAGAATAATCATTGAGCAAAGTGAGAATTTCAACAAAGACCTATAAAATATAAGCAAATACCAAACAAATTATAAAGCTGGAAAATAAACTGAAAAATCCAATAGAGTGTTTCAGTGACAGACTAGATTGTGTGGAAGAAAGGATCAGCAGATTCAAAGATGGCAGTGGAATTTATCCAATCAGGACCAAAAAGAAAAAAGAATGAAAAAGAGTGAAGATAGCTAAAGGGACTTATGGGATACCATCAAGCCAATCAATATTTGCATTATAGGACTCACAGAAGGAAAAGAGCAAGGGGCAGAAAGCTTTGTCAAAGAAATAATGGCTGAATTCTTCCCCAAACAGAAGTCCAGAGAATACCAAGTAAAATGAATCCAAACATATCCACACCAAGACACATTACAGTTAAATTGCCAAAAGTTAAAGATCAGAGAATCTGAAGAGTAGCAAGAGAAAAACAAATGGTTATGTACGAGAGAACCCCATAATGCTATCGGCAGATTTTTCAGCAGAAACTGTAGGCCAGAAAATGTGCTAATACAGTCAAAGTGCTGAAAGAAAAAAATTGGCAAGAATAATCTACCTGGCAAAGTTCTTCAGAATTGAAGAAGAGATAAAGAGTTTTCCAGACAGGTAAAAGCTGAAGGAGTTCATCCCCACTAGACCAGCCTTACACGAAATGTTTGGGGCAATCCTTCAAGCTGAAATGAAATGATGCTAATTAATAACAGGAAAACATATGAAAATATAAGTCTCACAGGTAAGGGTAAATATATAATTAAATTCAGAACATGCTAATGTAATGGTGGGTAAGTCACTTATAAATCTAGTATGAGGGTTAAAAGTACTAAAAACAACTATAACTACAATTTGTTAATGGATATACAATGTAAAAATATGTAATTTGTGACATCAAAAACAAATGGGAGGGGTAAAAACAGCTTTAGTAGGCATTTGAACTTAAATTGTTAGTTTTAAAAGGATTTATAAATATGTTGTATGTAAGCTCCATGGTAACCTCGATGCAAAAACTTACAGCAAATACACAAAAGAGAAAGAGAAAGGAAAACAATTAGACATGGCCTTACTATTGCCATTTTATTAACCATTGCTGTAAGTGGACTGAATTCTCTAATTCAGAAACAGAGTCACTGAGTGGATTTAAAAAACCAAACAATATGCCGCCTATAAGACACTCACTTCAGCTTTAAGGACACACAGAGACTGCAAGTGAAGAGATGGAAGAGATATTCCATGCAAATGGAAACAGAAAGCTGGGGTAGCTGTATTTATATCAGACAAAATAGACGTAAAGCCAAAGGCTGTAATAAGGGACCAAGAAGGTTATTGTATGATGATAAAAGGGTTAATATATCAAGAGAATAGAACATTTATAAACCTTTACACACCCACCATAGCACTTAAATATATGAAACAAATATTAACACACCTGAAAAGTAAAATAACAGCGATATACTAGCAGGGATTGCAGTCCCCCACTTTTCAACAATGTATATATCATCCAGACAGAACTCAGTAAACATTGGACTTAAATGACATATTAGACCCGATAGACTTAATAGAGAACTACAGAACCTTCCATCCAACAGTAGCAGAATACACATTGTTCTCAAGTGCACACTGAACATTCTCCAGGATAAGTCCTACATTAGGCCACAAGTCAAATTTAAGAAGACTGAAACCTATCAAGCATCTTTACTGACCACAATGGTGTGAAACTAGAAGTCAATGAAAAGAAAACTAGAAAATTCACAAATATGTGGAGATTAAACATGCAACTGAATAAGTAATGGGTCAAAGAAGAAATCAAAAGAAATAAAAAGTACCTTGAGACCAATCAAAATGGAAATACAACATACCAAAACTTAAGGGATGTAGCAAAAGCAGTTCTAAGAGGGAAGTTTATAGCAGTAAATGCCTACATTAAGAAAAATTTTCAAACAACCTGACTTTATATCTTAAGGAACTAGGAAAAACAAACTATACCCAAAGTTAGTAGAAGGAAAGAAAGATCAGCATGGAAATAAATAGATTGTTAAAAGATAATAGAGGGGTTCCTGGGTGGCTCAGTTGTTTAAGGGTCTGACTCTTGATATCAGCTTGGGTCTTGATCTCAGGGTCATGAGTTCAAGCCCCACACTGGGGTCCATGATAGCCGTGGAGCCTACTTCAACAACAACACCACAATAGAAAAGATCAATGACACTAAGAGCTGGCTTTTGAAAAGATAAGCAAAATAGACAAAACTTTAGCTACTCATGCCAAGAAAAAAGAGGACAAGTAAAATTAGAAATGAAAGAGGAGGCCCTTCCTCCAAGGGAGCTATTGAAGAGCAGCAGCCATGGCTCCACTGCTACCTTACGGCCACAGGCCTCAACAAGGTCCACAAAGTGAACGTGAGCAAGCAGAGGCACAGCTGCTGCTGTAGGTGCCTCACCAAGCACATCGAGTTCGTGTGGACCATAATCCGAGAGGTATGTGGGGTCACCACATGAGCGGCATCCTATGGAGCTGCTCAAGGTCTCCAAGGATAAGTGCACCCTCAAGTTCATCAAGGACGGGGTGGGAACACACATCCATGCCAGGAGGAAGAGAGAGGAGCTGAGCAACGTCCTGGCAGCTATGAGAAAAGTGGCAGCCAAGAAGGACTGAACCCCTCCCCTCTAAGTAATAAAGCCTTTTTGGAACTTAAAAAAGAAGAAGAGACTTACAACTTACACATACTGAGAATTGTAAGAGACTAACAGGAACAATTATTTGCCAATAAAATGGGCAACTCAGAAGAAATGGAGAAAATCCTAGACATACAATCTACCAAAACTGAATTGTGAAGAAACAGAAAATCTACACAGTCCAATTATTAGTAAGGAGAGTGAATCAATAGTCAAAAAAATCCAACAAAGTCTCCGAGTACATCATTTCACTGGTGAATTCTACCAAATATTTAAAGAAGAATACTAATCCTTCTCAAACTCTTCCAAAAAGTAGAAGAGGAGGGAATACTTCAAAACTCATTTTATGAGGCCAGCATTACCCTGAAATAAAACCTGAAAAGGACACAACATCCCTGATGAAACAGATGTAAACATGCTCAGCAAAATAACAGCCAACTGAATTCAACAGCACATTAGAAAGATCATACACCATGATCAAGTGGGATTTATTCTAGGGATTCAGGATGGTTCAACATCCGCAAATCAATCAATGTGATACACCACATTAACAGAAGGAAGAAAAAGCATTTGACAAAATTCAACATTAATTCATGATAAAAACTCAACAAAGTGGATATAGAGGGAATGTACCGCAACTTAATATGACAAGCCCATAGCTAACAACATGAAGAGATGAAAAACTAAAAGCATTTCCTCTAAGATCAGGAACAAGAGTACCCACACTCTCGCTCCCCCCCCACCTTTTTTTTGCCACTTTTTATTAAGCATAGTACTGGACAGCCTAACAAGAGCAATTAAGCAAGAAAAAGAACAGTCATCCAAATTGTAAAGGAAGTAAAACTGTTTCTATTGGCAGACTACATTTTATTTAGAAAACTAAGGACGCCACCAAAAAAACTTTTAGAATAAATGAATTCAGTAAAGTTGCAGGATACAAAATCAATATACAAAAATCAATTAGGTTTCTATACACTAATAACAAACTATTAGAAATAAGAAAACAATCCCATTTACAATTGCATCAAAAAATATCTAGGACTAAATTTAAACGAGGTGAAGGATCTGTACACTAAAACTATAAGACATTGATGAAAGAAATAGATACAAATAAATGGAAAGATATTCCACGCTTATGGGCTGGAAGACTTAATATTGCTAAAATGTCCATATTACCCAAAGCCATCTATAGATTCAATGCAGTTCCTATCAAAACTCAAATGGCATTTATTGTCAGAAATAGAAGAAACAATCCTAAAATTCTTGTGGAACCAGAAAAGACCCCAAAGAGCCAAAGTGATTTTGGAGAAAGAAAAACAAGGCAGCACACTTCCTGATTTCAGACTATATTACAAAGCTACAGTAACCAAAATAGTATGATATTGGCATAAAAAGACAATAAATCAATGGAACAGAATAGAGAGCCCAGAAATAAACCAGTACATATATGGTCAGTTTATGGAAAAGAATATATTGTTGGGAAAGGATAGTCTTGTCAATGAATGGTGTTTGGGAAAACTGGACAGCCCCATGCAAAAGAATGGAAATGACCTACTATCTGTACTATACAGAAAAATCAAGTCAAAATAAAGACTTGAATGTAAGACCTTAAACCATAAAACTCCTAGAAGGAAACATAGCTGATAAGCATCTTGACATTGGTCTTGGCAATGATTTTTTGGATGTGACACCAAAAACAAAGGCAACAGAGGCAAAAAAAAATAAAATAAAAATTGGAACATTATTAAACTAAAAAGCTTCTGCACAGCAAAGGAGCCACTGACTAAAAAGGCAGCCCACTGAATGGGAGGAAATATCTGCCAATCATCTATTTGATGTGGGATTAATACCCAAAATATATAAAGAATACATACAACTTAATAGTAAGTATCAAAGATTTGATTTTAAAATGGGTGTTTTTCCAAGGAAGACATACGAATGGCTAACAGGTACATGAAAAGGTGCTCAATATCACTAATCATCAGTTCAAATCAAATTCAAATCAAAACCACAGTAAGATATCCTTTCATGTCTACTAGAATGGTTATCATCAAGAGATGAGTGATAACAAGTGCTGGCAAGCACGTGGAGGGAAGGGAACACTTGTGCACTGTTGGTGGGAATGTAAATTGGTGTGGCCACTACATAAGACAGTATGGAGATTCCTAAAAAAAAAAAATCTAAAATTACCATATGATGCAGCAATCTCATTTCTGTGTAAATACCCAAAGGAAATGAAAACAGGATATCGAAGAGATATCTGCACTCCCATGTCCATTACAGCATTACTCACAATAGCCAAGATAAGGAGACAACCTAAGTGTCTATTAGTAGATGAATGGATAGAGAAGATTTGATATGTACTACAATGGAATATTATTCAGCCATGAGAAAGTAAATGATATGGTATGAGAAAAGAGGAAATCCTGCCATTTTTGACAACATGGATGGAACTGAGCAATCCTGAGAAAGAACAAAGCTGGAGTTATTACACTCCCTGTTTTCAAACTGTATTACAAAGGTATAGTATTCAAAACAGTATGGTGCAGGCACGAAAACACACACACAGACCAACGGAACAGAACTGAGAGCCCAGAAACAGACCCCCACATATACGGACAGTTAATTTACAACAATGGAGCCAAGTATATACAATGGAGAAAGGACGGTCTCTTCACTAAATGAGTTTTGGAAAACTGATCAGCTGCACACAAAAGAACGAAACTTGGCTACTATCTTAGACCATGCACAAAAATCAACTAAAATGGATTAAATACTTGAATATAAGACCTGAAAGCATAGACTTCCTACAAGAAAGCATAGGTGGTAACCTCCTTGCCATTGGTCTTAACAGTCCTTTTGTGGGTCAGACACCAAAATCAAAGGAAACAGAAGCAAAAATAAACAAATGGGACCACATCAATCTAAGAAGCTTCTGCACAGTGAAGGAAATCAGCATCAAAACGAACAGGCAACCTACTGAGTGGGAGATAGTAACTGCAGCCGTACACCTGGCAGGGGTTAATATTCAAAACAAAGAACTAATACAACTCAACAACAAAACCAATTAAAAAATGGGCAGAGGATCTGAATAGACATTTTTCCAAAGAAGACATATAGATGGACACAGGCATATGAAAAAATGTTTGACATAATTAATTATTAGGGAAATGCAAATCAAAATCACAATGAGACTTTCACCTCATACCTGCAGGAATGGCTAATATCAAAAAGATGGGACGCCTGGCTGGCTCAGTCAGAAGAGTATGCATCTCTTGACCTTAGGGTTGTGAGTTCAAGCCCCATGTTGGGTGTAGAGATTACTTAAATAAACTTAAAAAAAAAAAGATATAACAGGTGTTGGAGAGGATGTGGAAGAAAAGGGACACTGTTGGCAGGATTGAAATTGGTGCAACCACTATGGAAAACAGTATGGAGATTCCTCAAAAAATGAAGAATTGAACTAACATATAGCTCATCCACTCCTGGGTACTTATCTGAAGAAGGAGATAACACTAATTCAGAACGATATATGTACCTCTTTGTTCCTTGCAGCATTATTTACAATAGGCAACGTGTGGAAGCAACCAGTGTCCAGTGACAGAAGAATGGATAAAGCAGATGTGCGCGTGCACACACACACACACACACACACACACACACACACTGGATTACTACTCAGCCATAAAAAAGAATGAAACCTTGCCATCTGCAACAGCATGGTTGGACCTAGTGGGTATTATACTAAATGAAATTAGAAGAAGAAAGACAAATACCTTATGATTTCACTCATATGTGAAATCTAAAAAAAAGAAACTGAAAACAAACTCAGATACAGAGAACACTTGGTAGTTTCCAAAGGGGAAGTGTGTTAAGGGGTGGGTGGATGAAAGGGGTAAATTGTAGGATGATGAATGGTAACTAGACTTTTGGGTGTATCACTTTTGGGTGTATTTTATACATACACACACACACACACACACACACACAATAGCTTCATTAGCCATATTTTAGAGATAGGAAAACTAAGCATTAAAAAAAAATTATAAAACTGGTACAAAGTCTCAAAACTATCGAGAGCAAAGGTTAAACCCAGTTTTGATTTTAAAATCTATGCGTGTTTGTTGCAATATCTTCATAAAACTTTTCACACATCATTAACTTTAAAAAGTGACAAAGTCACAACAGCATATTTCTCTCCCCCAGTACCTAACTAAAGGGAGAAAAAAAATAGGAAAAAAAAAAAAAGGAAAAATCGGAAAAAATTATTCAGCAGCAAACAAAAAAACGAAAGAACTAAAAGCTCATGCCATTAACTTTGAAAAGCAGTGGTTAAGAAAAATAAGTGATATTCGGAAAGAAGGTTAATCAATATAATCTTGAGAATTTTGATGATAGGTCTGTATTTTGTGGAAATGGAGGAGGAACAAGGTGCTGAGCAAAGTTAAAGAAAAAGCCTTGAGGTTGGAGACCTCATCTGTCATTGAAAATGTTAAAACACTCAAAAACCAATATAATAAGTCTTGTTTTCTGAAGCCCTCATGGGAATAAGATACAATCACTCTAAGTGAAGTGGACTCTAGTCTAGTAAAACCCTCAAACGAGGGCCAAGTGGCCCCATCTCCTAACAAAGACAGTACAGGACTCAGCCCAGCTGTGCTGTTGGGGCAACTCTTGCCCCCTCCCACCTTCAGATAAAGGAAGAGAGAATGAGTGGTAATGTGAAACACAGACGGCCAAAAGCAGCCCCAGATAAAGAGGGAGGGTTTGTCAGAAGAGTTCACCCTCCACTTATTAGGTCAAATGGGTCCAGATGACATTTATTATGCACAAGGAAGATGAAAAGAAATTACATGACACTTAAACAACATAATGAAGCAAAGCAAAACAAGTATATAAAGACGGCTGAAGGTTCGATTCTAAAAGGAAACATAATCCCTGAACACCAACAGTGAAACGTGACACACAGGGAAAAAGGTGGAGATATGGAAGCAAAATGAAAACCAAATCAGTACGATTATAGAATAAAGCAGAGACCATGGTACCATGTAAAAGAATAAAAGACATGGATGAAAATCCTCTCAACAGAGTAATGGCTAATGGACGCAGAACCACAACAGATACAGAAGGAAAATAATTAGAATAGATAAAAAGTCATCATTCAACTATAAAGGCTAAAGACTTACATTGCCGATATAAACTCAGGCAATAGGGACCCATGTGCCCCTTCTGACAAATTTGCTTACTGGTTAAATCCAGGCTTACAAAGAAAAAAAAAAGGATGAAAATAGCATACTTTAAAATGCAAACAAATACCCTAAAAACAAAGCCTCCTGAGTTACAAAACAGTAAGGTCGGCCAGAAAGAATTCTGTACTCCGCCAAATCGTGCCTGACCAGCTACAGAGGTAACGGATCAACATGAGGAAGCCTGAGGAACTCAGGGAACATTGTTAGTCAGTTCTTACAGTTTGATCCTCTTAGGTTAATTTCAGATAAATTAAGTTTATTACTATTACACAATGACATAGAGTGTGATGTTAAAATATTAATCATCTGATATGTTACTGTACATTACAGAGAAAAATTTCTAGCATGACAATGTTAATGATCATTATTTCTGGGTAGATTTTGGGTGAATTTTTAGCTTTTCATACTTTTTCTATAATGCTGAATTTTTATGAGCATGATATGTTGATACACTATTCTAAAAATGAGGCTTTACAGAAGTCAAAATTCAAATCATAGCCATTACTAGTCAAGTTATTGCAATGTACATAAGCTAGAGTAAATCTTAGAAGAACAAAGATAACTTAAAATATCAATGAAAAGGGGAATTTTGAATACTGGGACTTCATCAAGATAAAAAGGTTTTGCACAGAAAAGGAAACAGTCAACAAAACTAAAAGGCAACCTATGGAATGGGAGAAGATATTTGCAAATGTCTTATCAGATAAAGGCCTAGTATCCAAAATTTGTAAAGAACTTACCAAACTCAACACCCCAAAGTCAAAAAATCCAGTCAAGAAATGGGCAGAAGACATGAACAAATATTTCTCCAAAGAAAACATACAAACGGCCAACAGACACATGAAAAGATGGTTGATATCACTCAGCATCAGGGAAATACAAATCAAAACCACAAGGACATACCACCTCACACCAGTCAGAATGGCTAAAATGAACAACTCAGGAAACAACAGGTGTTGGCAAGGATGCAGAGAAAGGGGAATCCTCTTGCACTGTTGGTGGGAATGCAAACTGGTACAGCCACTTTGAAAAACAGTATGGAGTTTCCTCAAGAAGTTGAAAATAGAGCTACCCTATAACCCAGCAATTGCACTCCTGGGTATTTATCCAAAGGATACAAACATAGTGATTTAAAGGGGCACATGCACCCCAATGTTTATAGCAGCAGTGTCCAAAGTAGTCAAAGTATGGAAAGGGCCCAGATGTCCATTGACAGATGACTGGATAAAGAAGATGTGGTATTTATACACAATGGAATATTACTCAGCCAGCAAAAAGAATGAAATCTTGCCATTTGCAATGATGTGGATGCAACTACAGGGTATTATGCTAAGCAAAATAAGTCAGAGAAAGACAAATACTATATGATTTCACTCATGTGGAAATAAGAAACAAACAGATGAACATCGGGGAAGGGAAGGAAAAATAAATTAAGATGAAAATTGAGAGGGAGGCCAATCATAAGAGACACTGAACTCTAGGAAGCAAACTGAGGGTTGCTGGAGGGGAGGTGGGTGGGGGGAAGGGATAACTGGGTGATGGGCATTAAGGAGGGCACTTGATGTGATAAGCACTGGGTTTATACACAACTGCTGGATCACTAAATTCCACCTCTGAAACTAAGTTTAAAAAATGACTCTTGAATAGTGATTCTGTTCTTACAGACTTTTGCTCTGTAAATGAGATTACCCCAAATAGAACCATTTACAAAGTTAAAAAAAAATTAACTATAACTTCTGCTTCAGTAATAGCAGGCTAGATGATCTGGAACCACCTTCCATTGAGGAGAACCAACAAATCTGGATGAAATGTTTTTAACTTATCAAAGTGCTAGCAAAAAAACTATTGGCAAAAATGTAGGAAAAGGCAAGAAACCAGAGAGGAAACCAGCAGTTGAAACTACTTTTGCTTGAGGCAAGGATGCCACTGGCATATCTGGCAGCCCCTCTGCCCAGATAGTTACAAAAAATGTTCCCTACGGCCAGATAATTTTTAAAAGGCCCTTCTTCCTCCAGTACATGTCTTGTGACATAGGGCGGGGTTATATTTCTGATCCCACTTACCCACCTTAGCTGGGCATCTTTGTGCAAGGCCCCACTCTGTGGTCATTTCTAGAGCCAAAACAAACCACTGAGAGACTGAGTTGTGGTTTTGGCAAATTTGCAAGGTGAAGGGGACAGAAGTCAAAGACTAGGGAATCTGGGGGCGCCTGGGTGGTACAGCAGTTAAGCGTCTGCCTTCGGCTCAGGGCGTGATCCCGGAGTTGTGGGATCGAGCCCCACATCAGGCTCCTCCGCTATGAGCCTGCTTCTTCCTCTCCCACTCCCCCTGCTTGTGTTCCCTCTCTCGCTGGATGTCTCTGTCTCTGTCAAATAAATAAATAAAAAAAATCTTTAAAAAAAAAAAGACTAGGGAATCTGATAACCCAACACATTCATTAAGCTGGGACTGCAAAGGGCTATATATATGAAATAAGGGTGACCTGGAAGTAAACATCCTGTGTTTGTGACTCTTGAGTGGTCCAGGGATTTGCAAGCTGACAATTTGAATCAAAGGATCCCATACTGGTAGTGTCCCCAGACATCCGAGAAAGGAGGAAGACACATTCATACCAGCCCTTAAATTATTCCTACAAATACTTTTCCAAATGGCATAATCACTAAACAAAGATAACTGGCATACAAGGAAATAAGATACCACCAATGGGAACAAATAGAAAGATCCCCTCCTCCAAAAAGTTTTGAGATATTGGAACTATCAGAGATAGATGCTAAAATAACTATGCTTACTATTTAAAGAATACAAGGTTGAAAGTTTTCTAGAAACAGGAAACTATATAGTGACTTAGATTTTAGAAAGTACCAAAAGCAGCTTCTAAAAAAGAAAGCTGAAATTACATTAGATACAACCAAAGAAAATTTGTGAACTGGAAGAGAGGTCAGAAAAATTATTCAGAATTCAGCAGAGACAAGAAGGTGGAAAATACAGAAGAGAGGCTAAGGATACAAGCAAATAAAAAGATAACAAGTTCCATCATATGTTTCATGAGCGTCCCAGAAAGAAGGGAGAAAAAGAATGTCCCAGAGGCAGTATTTGAAGAGACAATGGTTGAAAAGTTCCCAGAACTAATGAAAGACACCAACTCACGCACAGATTCTAGAAGTTCAACAATTCCAAAGTAGAGCGAATAAAAATAAATCCACATCTATACACCGTACAGTGAAACTGCAGAAAAGCCAAGCCAAGAGGACAAAAGTTTAAGGGAACAACACTGAAGACTGCTGTTAAGTCATCAGCCAATGGAAGCCTGAAGACATTGCGATGGTATTGTCAGTGCGCTGAAAGAACACCACTCCCACCCTTGAATTATACATTCAGTAAAAACGATGACATTTAAAATATTAAGATGAAATGGACATTTTATATAAATTAAGAATTTACCACCAGCTGACTTTCAGTAATGGAAATATTAAGGGATGTACTTCAGATAGAAGATACATAAATGATCAGCCAGAGGTGCTGAGATTCAAGAAGAAATGCAGAACAAAGAGAGAGGCAACTATATGGATAAACCGAATGAAAATTGATTGTACGTAACAATAATGACTTGAGTGTTAAAATATATAAAATTAAAATACACAGCAACTATATTTGTGATGGTGTATACAGAGTTAAAGTATTCCAGGGTCACTGCCTTATTCAAGAGGAAGGTGAAGTAATGGTTAACATTAGACTTGGAGAATTTAATGGCACACGTTGTAAGTTCTAAGATAACCAATAAAAATGTAATCAACAAAAATAGGACACAAGGACAAATTAGAAGAAAAAGAGGCATGATAAAAATCCAAAAGGCGGCAGGGGAAAAGAAACAAAGAATAGATAGTACAGAGAGACAGTACAGACAACAGAGTAAAATTTAAACCCAAATATAGCAATTCTTACATCAAATGTAAATGGACTAAATATCCCAGTTAAAAGATAAATGTGTCAGGCTAGATAAGAAAACAACATTCAATTCTATGCCATTTATAATAGACCCATCTGAAGCATGACACACAGAGAGGTTCAAAATTTAAAAGATGGAAAAAGACATGTCATGCAAATACCAAAAGCAAGATGATGTAGCTATATCATATAAAACATACTTTAGGACAAGAATTATTAGAGAAAAAGAGAGTCATTTCATTTCATAGTTACAAAAGATGAAATTCACAAGGAAAATAATAAATTTTAACTGTATATAACGTGAGTATATAACCTAAAATTATATAATGCAAAAATGGAGAGAACTATAAGAATAGACACCATGGGAGATTTTAACATATGCCTGACAGAACAAACAGACCAAAAACCGAGGGGGAGAATACAAGATTTGAACTACGTGCTTTCCAGACTTGACCCACTGAAATATTTAGAGAACTGTGTCTAAGGGATGCGGAATATGCATTCTTTTCAAATTTGACCAAATGGTTGAATGAACTAAGCACTGATCTCAAGAAATTAGAAAAATGAGTAAAATAAAAAAACAATTTAAAAGGAGCACAGATTAGTTAAATAGAAAACGGAGTCTCAAAAAAACCTGATTCTTTGGAAAGTCTAATAAAATTGACAAACCTCTAGTGAGACCAGTTAAGAAAAAAGGGCACAATTTACCAATATTAGAATGAAAAGGAGTTATCGCTATAATGTAAACATTAAAAGGATATTACAAATACTTTAAGGTCAATATTATTAAATTTTAGATGAAATAAAAAATTCCAAGAAAAATATAACTTACCCAACTGGTCCGTGACTTAGAGAACTTGTCTGCGAAGTAGAAACTAGTCCTGTGACTATTACAGATACAGAATCAGTGATTAAAAAAAAAATCTTCTTATGAAGAAACTATAGACCCAGTTGACTTTTCTGGTGAACTCTGCCAAAAGTTTAAGGAGAAAGTAATTTCAATATTGAATTCTTCCAGTTAGTAGGAAAGAGCATACTCCCCAACTTATGAGGTTAGTTTAACTTTGATACCAAGGACAGTACAAAAAAGAGAATCTCAATTATGAACAGAGTTGAAAAAATCCTGAGCAAAAATACTGACAATCTAAATCCAGTAATAGTTTAAAAGAAAATATGATCTGGGGGTGCCTGGGTGGCTCAGTTAAGTGTCTGACTTCGGCTCAGGCCATGATCCCACCAGGGTCCTGGTATCGAGCCCCTTTTGGGCTCCCTGCTCAGTGGGGAGCTTGCTTTTCTCCCTCTCCTCTCCACCTGTGCTCTATCTCTGTTGCTATCTCTGTCTCTCCCACTAAAATAAATAAAATCTTAAAAAAAAAAAAAGACAATATGATCCATCCAAGTTGGATTTATACCAAGAATGCAAGGTTGTTTAGCATTGGAAAATTGATCGTCATTCACCCTATTAAAGAAAAAAAAAAAGGGAAAAGTCATAATCATTTCAATACATGTAAAAAATGTCTGATAAAATTCAACTATTCATGAAAAAGATAAATTCAGCAATCCATGAAAAGAATTTCCTTAGCCTAATTAAGAGGGTGTCTAGAGAACAAAAAACAACAGACATCATACTTAATGGCAAAAATATGAACACTTTCCATTTGAGGAGCATGTCTGTTACCAACACTTGTATTTCACATTGTACTAAATGTCCTAGCCAGCTCTATACAGCAAGAAAAAGGTATAACAAAGGTACAGGGATGGGAAAGCAAGAAACAAAACCTGTTTGCAGAGGATATGCTTATCTACATAGAAAATCCAAGACTCTACAGAGACCGTATTTTATCAATTTTAAGACACATTAAAATTTATTTTAACATCTCTGTAATTGGGCTGCACCTCACAACAGATGAAGAGTCCTTCGTCTGTTTGGGCTGCCGTACCAAACACCGCAGACCGTGGTTTACGAACTACACCGTCTGGAGGCTGGATGTCCACGATCATGGCACCCACGGGGGCATGTTCTGGTGAAAGCCCTTTTCCTAGCTTGTAACTGGCACCTTCTTTCTGTGTCCTCACACGTGGAGAGGGCGTGAGGTCTCGGAGAGGTCTCTTTTATAAGAACTCTAATCACATTCGTGAAGGCCCCTCCCTCATGACCTAAGCACCTCCTGAAGGGCTCACTTCCTAATACCATCATCTCAGGGGCTTAAGACTTCAACATATGAATTGGGGGGACACACAAACATTCAGGCCATAGCACTTTTTTTTTTTTAAAGATATTATTTATTTGTCAGTTGACAGAGAGAGAGAGAGAGCACAAGCAGGGGGAGTGGTAGGCAGAGGGAGAAGGAGACTCCTGCTGAGCAAGGAGCCCGATGTGGGACTCGATCCCAGGACCCTGAGATCATGACCTGAGCCAAAGGCAGATGCTTAACTGACGGAGCCACCCAGGCATCCCGCCGTAGCACCTTCTTAAGAATTATAGTATATATATGGCATATCTTATAATGGTATGGTATAATATGGAATATGGATGGTATATTAGGTATACTGAAATACAGTAAATTGTTAGTTTTATGAGTTTAACAAGACTGAGGCAGTCCATACACAAAAAACTCATATTTAAGTACCAGCAAAATATAGCAAATGAATTTTAAAGTAAGAATTGTTATAGTTACGGTATTAAGGCTACAAAAATGTTCTTTAGAGGTATATATTAGAAGTATTTAGTAATTGGGGCACCTGGGTGGCTCAGTTGTTAAGCGTCTGCCTTCAGCTCAGGATCCTGGGATTGAGCCCCGCATCAGGCTCCCTGCTCAGCGGGAAGTCTGCTTCTCCCTCTCCCACTTCCCCTGTGTTCCCTCTCTTGCTGTCTCTGTCAAATAAATAAATAAAATCTTAAGAAAAAAAAAGTATTTAGTATAGAAGTCAAGTATTGTAATAGAATTCCTTCCTTTAAAATACTTTAAAGGAAAAATATAAAGCAAATACACCAAAATGTTAATTACTATTAAATCTTGGTGATGGACATATGAGGGTTCAAACTATTCCCTATGATTTTATATATATTTAGAAATAATGTTTAAAACTTTGAGAAATGAACATATTATGGTCTTAGATTGAAGAGTCAATCTTGTAAAGTTGTCTATTCTATTCCATGCATACCCAGTAAACAATTCCAATAGGTTTTATTTTTTTAATAGAATTGATGAATTGCTTCTAAAATTGATTTATAATTTCAAAGAGTCAGCAATAGCCAAGATTCTCTTCAGAAAAAGAATGAGGTAGGAGGGCTTGTTTTACCAGATACCAAAGTTAAAGAAAATTAAGACTTAATAAAAATTAGTTAAAAAAAAAAAGACAATATAGTATTGGCAGAGACTGACAAGTAATCCAGTGCACTGAACAGACTGCCTGGGAGTTAGAAGGTCTGGAATGGCAGGACGAGGAGCACAGGGAAATGTCTCCCTCAGAGAGGCATCTACTAAACTAGTTGAAATTAGCAAAGGCAATCATTCAACATGTCTAGAGATTGACCAAAGACTTAAACTGAGAAGCATTAATTCAATAAAACCCAAGGAATCTCGGTAAGAATAATGGGAGGAGGTGGGAGGCCAATGCATTGGAGAACTATGTACCCCCCCCCATCTGCCCTATAGAAAGACCTGTTCCATTTGGAGTATAGAGGAGTTGATACATCAAATCTCTCTCTTGCTCACTCTCTCTCTCTCACACACACACAATTTTGTATCTTACTAAAAAAAAAAAAATTATTCTATATTGATGAACCCACTTCAAAAATGAATCCTGCTCTTGACCACAGGGCAAACCTTAATGAATTTTAAAAAGTAGGTTTATCTAGGCCATATTCTCAGGTCATAATCCAAAAAATTAGAGGTATACAATTTTTAAATGTCAAACCCTTAACTCTTAGAAAATGAGGCTCCCTTGGATGAGAGAGAAAAGCAAATTAATTTAGAAAGTAATGAAAAGGAGAATATCTCATGCCAAAATGTGTGGGGTGCACTTAAAGCTATAATCAGGGGGAAATATATAACTTTAAATATCTTTACTATTAAGTGAGAAAGTCTAAATGGAATCTACTGCTACATTTAATTAAGGAATTAAGACGAAATTAAGAACAAAATTAAAAAGAAAAAAGATGTAAATTGAAGTTAATGAAAAATGTTTTAAAAATCAACAGAAAAAAATAAAATAGAAAGGCTATATAAATCCCAATGTTATTTGAAAGTGCCAATAAAATTGAACAACCTCTCGAGAAAGCGAATTAAACGAAGCAAGAGCAACGTTTGTTATTTAATGAATGGGATACTATATCCCTTGGCAAGATGATGTTGGCCCCCCTACCTCACACCATTTATAAAAAAGAACCAAAACCCAAATTCAGAGGAATAATTAGTAATCACATTTCGTCCAGAATAGAAGGCAAGACAAAGAAGATATCCCAACATTCTTTCATATCCAAAAAGAAACAAATCAAATAAAAAAAAAAAAGACAAAATATTTAATAGGCATTTTTTACAATTGCAGTCCAAATTATCACTTCAAATAAACATTACAGGGTTTTAATTACTAGTCACCCAATAAATAATTTTTGCAGCTTTCTGATAAAATTATTTTATTATAAAGCAAACGTTTTAATGCATTACTTTGCTTGTACTTCCATATATCCCGAGAATTCTATCTTGAAATTCAACAACTTATATAACTTTCACAGGAATTGCTCGAGCAGATGTCCTAATTTCAGTCATTTACTGGAACGTATTTTAAAAATAGGCAAGAAGTCAGAGAAGATTAGGTTGGAAAAGGGAATATAATTGGGGTCACAGAGACAATGTTGAATCGTAAAGTTCTATGCCTCAAATTCTCCGCGGTGAACTGTTCTGTCTTACAGAGCGGTAATGAAAGACCCTGCAAGGCCTGTGCGGGGGCAGAGAAAAACCAAAAATGAAAAACCCACAAAGAAATCCCCAGGCTGGCGGTGGCTCATTGTCCAGAATATTTAGCCAACTCTGCTGCTAACCTAGGAAACCCACCACCTCTTAAAGCACTGACCTAAAAACTAAGGCAATTCCAACTCTTTTTTAAGAGAACGTTGGTGCGTGAACCTTACATGTGATCACCTCAAAATCCAGTCTATGTTGTTCACGAAATTTGAACACCCCTGATCAAATATTTGCTCGATTCTTTATGTTAAACCACTTTAGAATTTTTCTTGTGACCTGTCTCCCGAGGTCAACGCAATTCTGTGTTAATACTTAATGTCAGATCCTTAAGAGCCACTTGTGTGATGAGCACCTTTCTTCATTAAAATTCTGTTCTCTGTCCCATTTATTGGCTACTCAAATCTAGAACAAAGAAGAAACCTGAAAGTTGGGCCTATTTCCAGCTTTGCAAGCAACCGCTGTGTTGCATTTATCGGCTTTCGAATTCACCTTTTGGTGGGAAAAAGAGGTGACAGAGGAGAGAACATTTAAATGAGGAAATCTTTGATTCCATTCCCAATTGTACTCTTAGTAGCAATGTGAATCCTGGCAAATTATTTAACTTCTCCAAGCCATTTACCCATCTTGTGTTTTCCTCCCCCTAACTCTTCAAGAATTATGTTGTTTACTCGTGTTTGTCAGAGTGGTAAACGGGCTATAAAGTACTTACACGTTACAGGAAGTGTCCTAATGAGCTAAGGCCACAAACTGCCTCTTTTTAAGACTGGTCGACTACATATATTATCTGTTTATCCCTGTGGGTCACTAAGACCTTTTTCCTTTATCAGTTTTCAAATGAAATGTGATAAAGGTTGCAGCTTTGTTTTTGTGCTGAGTGTCAGATTTTAATAATCTGCAGGTACCTTGATAGTGGCAATGAGCAATTATTCGGAATCCCAGAGGCGCGAAAAGAGTGGTACCCACTCCCCGCCGCCCCAGCAGGATGATTAGTGCCATCCTAACCATTAGCATTTAGTGCCATCCTAACCAACTCTCCGGTCCCATCAGGAATAATACCGAGCCACTGCTGTATGATTCTAGGACATTAAAAACTCCTAAATACAGTATGTGGTATACTAAGATTTCACTAGTGAATTTCTTGTTAGCAAAAATATGGCATCTGCTCCCAAAGGATTCTAGGCCTTACAACACTATTCTTAAAATGTAAAATAGTCTGGGGATGTCTTTCTAAAGGACTAACTAGGCAAGAAGTGGTGGTGCAAATGTATAGACAAAAAAAAAAATAAACCTAATAAACAGATAAATAAGCAAACCCAAAAATGCTGCCCTGAGGTCTCTTATATACAGGGACAGGTGGTACTTTCCTTCCTGAAGCCACAGCCAGGCAGCCCAGGCGAAATGAAATATTCTTCCTAACGTACTGAGGGGACCAATGTTACATGCCAGCATGAGTGTGCAAGGTTTGTGCTTTTCCTCGGTATGGAATGTAAGGGGAGAAAGAAGCCATGAGGCTTCCTTTAAGAGGAAAAAAACCTTTAATAGGAAAAAAAACAGTGTATAAACTGGTTTAACTGGCACACCAGGGCTCAAGGCTGCAGCGTGTTACGGGGCACATAGCGGCTAAGACACAGTCTAGGCGGGAGTCTTCAGCCAGCTTAAGCTCCGGTTAAGCTAATAGTGTAGGAGTCCGAACCCCAACAGTGTCGACACTGTCCCCCACATAATCAAGGTTCCTATACATGTACTTAAATACAAGGGCTCACGGGAACGCGTCCTCTAGTCATTTGGTTGATCTATTTGCCGCTTTCAACTCTGATTTTTTTTTAACCCAGTGTCAGCAGGCCAGCTACAGCTCTTAATGGTCCCAGCCACCTTGCAGTTGATACCTCAACCTTCAGGGGGATCACCAGAAAGTTACCCCAAATCTGTAAAATACAAACAACATTTTCAAAACACCACAGACACATAAAATCAAAAAACCACGTAAAATCCAACCAGAGAGAACGTCTTGGACATTATCAGTGAGACTCCCTTTCCTCAAATCCACACATCAGATCCAACCGGAGCTTTCTCCTACCCGAGAGGACACGAAAATGCACCAGTCGGATCGAAAACCCATCTTGGTGGCTGAATAACCATCTGATTGAACAAGAGACACGATTTCTGGAAACTACCCAAGAGTGACAGAAGTACAAATGTTTTTTCAGTGTGCCTTTAAACAGAGGTCTCTTTGTGGGGGTGGGGGGTCAAAGTAGGCGGGCGGGGGGTGGGCACTGGGGGGCTGAGGCCCAGGCTCGGGGCTTTTCCTGGGAAGAGACGTGCGGGAAGAAGGCACCCTTTCTGCAGGACAGCCGCTGTCCAAGCTTCCCACTCATGTTTTCGCCAGCGGGTCAAACACCTGCAGCACCGTCCTCTTGTCCTTGTCACTGACGGTCACCCAGTGATCGAGGGCCTCCCGCCCGGGCTCCGGGAGCGGCTCCCGGGCAGCCGAGGCAGAGGCTGGCGGCGGGGCTGCGTGTGCTCTTTCCAGGCCCCTCGTCCCCGAGTCCAGCGGGTCGGAGCTCTTGGAAAGCCATGTACTCTTCAGCACGCTGGGGTGGTGGAGAAGGCTCCAGAAGGGATCCTGAGAATCACCGAGAGGGGAGGCCGCCTCGGGCTTGGGCTCCTTGGGGCCATCGGGTTCGGGGCTCGCGGGCTGCGGAAGGCGAGCGCCCCCGTCGGGGGGCTGTGCGGGGGGACGGTCGCCGCTGCACGTGAGGGCGCAGAGGAGCGGGCTGTCGGGGCTCTGCAGCAGCTGCAGGTGGAAGGCGGCGGGGGCCGACTTCTTCCTCCGCGGGGGGGCCAGGGGCACGGGAGGCGGGACGTCCAGCGGGGGCGGCGGGGCGGCCACGGGAGGGGCGGCGTCTGGTGCCTGCTGCCCCCCGCTCGGCTTCCTCTCGGCGCCCTTCCCAGGCTGAAGCGTCCTCGGTTTGGGGACAGGAGGGACGGAGGCTAGAGGAGGGGTTTCAAGGCTCGTCTCTGGGGGCCCGATTGTAAAATGGACCGTCTGTTGCCCAAACTGGTCTTCCGGTGACTCCGGCTGAGGAAAGGCAGGACAAAGAGTGTCAGTCAGTCAGAAGCCAGCCCTGGGGGCGCGGAGTCAGCACCCAGACAGGTTCAGCAGGGGAGCAGAGATGGCGCTAAGCGGACATTCTAGCAAATTCGAGATTTGAGAATGCCTGGGATGGGGACGTGTGACCAGGTATGAGAGAGCACAGGAGGGACACACATGTACCAAGTAGCAGCAGGACTGACCCCTTAGGAGTGGGAAGTTGAAAACCAGAGCCACGCGGTGAATATTCTTTGTTACCTTAGGAAATGGGGTTATGCTTTTCCTTCATGAAAAGCGAACCTCTGAAACTACCTTCTCTGAGGCCACAGCTTTGACAATTCTGCGTGCACCACGCGAGGCGGACGGAACTTATGGGAGGGCCGTGAGCAAACTGAAGGCTAATGGATCGGCCTGCTCCTTCAGTCTTTGATAATTACATACGGTAGATGGCAAATTTCACATAGGAACGTCGCTTCCTCGCTTCTGACTCAAAGCTATCACAGAACAACTGCGCGGTGCAGAAGGAGCTTTTGTACCCAAGGAGCCGTTCGTATGGTAAAGCACCAGCATGTCCGCATTTCCTCTGATTCTTTAGAAAACAAACCGCAGCAACAATCCTTCTCCACCAGCCTTTCACCGTGACTCCTGCACGGCGATCCCGGGAAAATGACCCATTCTGCCCATTTCTTTGAAAAGAAAAGACAGAGCAGACAGAGGGAAAAGGAGGAGGAAAGAGGTCTGCTTTGTAAGGAGGCAGGGCGATGTGCAAACGTGGGGCAGATCACTGCCGAGAACACAGAGCAAGCGGCAAAGCCACATCGCACACGTCGTACAGACAGAAAAGCAGCAGTCACTCCGGAAGAGGCCAGCCGGCCGATTACCGAGGGTCCTGTTACTAGAACACCGAGATCAAACGGAAGATCCAGATGTCTCTAGAGGTGCCAGTCTTTGGGCTGCCACTGTCCTGACAAACTCATGTCTTTGAAGCAGCAAGCAAGGCTGAGAAGCTTGAGAGCGAGAGCAAAACACAATCTGCAAGAAAAGTGGCAAGAGAAGGTGTCCGGGCCCCGGTGTCAGAGGCTGCGCAGAGCGCGTCCACACTGCGAATCCACCAACCGGCGAGTAAAAATCTATACACGTGCAACCACATGCACATGACACGGATACATACAAATGGGGAAAAAGCACCCCCAGTGGCTCCATTTGGGGGCTCCAATAGAACATTGAGGAGGCCTGACACCTCCAAGCTGTTCCATCGCTGTGAGAGACGCCTGGTTTTTCTGCTCAGCAAGAGCCAAGGACACGGCAGGGATGTGAAGGAGGAAGCAAAGGCCAAGCAGTGTCCTCACGGACGGGGCCATGTCTAGGCCTCCTCTCCCCAGACCCTGGAGCATCTCGGAAGTAAGAGGCTTTGCGAGAGCTTCTTACCTTTCCTGTCCTCCGCAAGGCTGGCTTCTTGATGGCAGGGACTCTGGGCGCAGGCCGCCGGGGCAGGAGTGGGGCCACCCCTGCTGTGGGCTCTGGTTTGGAAGGCCCTGGGTCCCTCAGAGCTGTGGCATTTAGGGCGTCTCCTGGGGCGCCTGAAACACACAGGGGTACGGACAGCTGAAGTGGACAGGACATGGCTGTTCACTGCATGATTTAATATTTAGGCAGTCCGCAATCCTAAGAGTAATTTGCTAAGGCAAAGTATTTCATTTTTTCTAAAAACAAGATCTTCAAGGGCTGTCAGGACCTACCAGCTAGGTTTAGCCCCCAGCTTCTCATGGTCGCCTTCTCGACAGGGATGGTCTTCATGGGGGATCAGTGAGGCCCAGACATTACGTGCAAAGTTTCAGGTCTGTGTGCATTTCTCTGGGGAGGTAATCTGAACCGTCTCGAAATCTCAGCAGGGCTCATGACCAAGAAAATGTAAGGCTGGGATCCTGGGTAGATTTCAGACCTCAAACCTCTCCTAACCTCTACATTCACTGAATATTTTTAAAAAGTAGCTTTATTGAGATATAATTCACATGCCGTGAATTCACCCTTTTAAGGATACAATTCAGGGTTTTTTAGTATATTCCCTGAGTTGTACAAACCATCACCACTATCTGATTCCAGAATATCCTCATCACCACAAAAAGGAACCCTGTCCCCATTAGCAGTCACCCCTCCATTCCCTCCTCCCCCAACCCCTGGAAACTACTAGTCACTTTCTCTCTGTATAGATTTGCCAATTCTGGACACTTTGTATAAATGGAATCATACAGGGGTGCCTGAGTGGCTCAGTCGGTTAAGCATCCAACTCTTGATTTTGGCTCAGGTCATGATCTCAGGGTCGAGATCAAGCCCTGAGTCGTCATCCTCACTGGGCATGGAGCCTGCTTAAGATTCTCTCTCTCCCTCTCCCCACCCCACTGACGCTCTCGAATAAATAATACATACATACATACATAATGGAATCATACAATATATAACCTTTTGTATTTAGCTGCTTTTACTCAGCATAATATGGTCAAGATTCACCCGTGATAAAGCATATATATGAATACATTCTTCTTTATGGCTGAATAATATTCCACTATATGGTTACACTACATTGTATCTACTCATCAGTTGGTGGTCACGTGGGTGGTTACATCCATACAACTGTGTTATTATTTTTTAATAAAAAAAAAGAAACCACTCATGATAGTGTTATCCTACAACAGTGTTTCTTGACCTCTTCCTTCATGCCCTCCTTCAGTGTTACTTGGGATTCCAAATAAGTTGCCCATCCTGTCTAAAAGCAAATAGACAGCTGTGACTGGCTCTTCAGAGGGCAGGATCTCTCCTCTCCAAAAGGGATATTTGTACAAAAGCAAAACCAAAAAACAAAACCCTCAAAAATATTAGTACCAGCAATCTTGAATGTGAGTATGATTAATACAATTAACATGGGTTGAATGAAATAACAGCACCAAAAAATTAACAGGCAGTACAGCGGGGAAGAGGTCCCTGCCTGACAGTAAAGAATCTATACTTGCTGGTGACTTTAAAAGGTTTTGTGCCTGAAATAGGGATGGGTCTCAAATTCTCTTTTTATGGAGCCGGCAGAAGATGTTAGTGCCTGGAATGTTATCCTTTTCTAAAATTCATTTTTGTTTCTTTCAGTCTCTCCCTTAAAGTGCTTCTTAATAATCCTGGGGTTACTTCTATATTCTTACTGAATTTTAAATATACAATTTTAAATGGACAATAATTATTTGTAGTGGAATTTTATAAAATGTCGCTAAAGGGTGCTTTCAATTTCTTACTGCCTCCAGAAAAAAAAAAAAAAAGTTACTTTCTCTTCTAGGCCCCTTTTAGTAGGAAGATGCATAGAAAAGACCAGAAGGAGAGCCCCAGCAGAACACTCACCTCCGCTGGCTTCCAGGAGACACCGGATGGCTGCTTCTGCCTCCTGAGCGTTGGTAGTTTTGATCTGCTTGACATTGTAGGGTTTACTTATCCCCGTCCTGGCTTTGGGCTTCAGGACAGAAACAAGAAGAAAAGCATATTAACAGAGGCAGGTAAACAGGCTCGCCTGGTGCACTCACTGCCTACTGATCAGTTTGCAGGGGTGAGGGGCACGGGGCTCCATCAGACCGGAGTTAAACACAAACTCCAGTCGAGACCAAATCCTTCAAGCCTCCTCCTCGCAGAAGTAGTGTCATACCAAGAAGAAGAATGCAATAACTCAGAGCTGACAAGCCTCCTCTCCTAAACTGGGCGGTTTCCGGTCTTTGCAATGTGGATAAACCACTATCTATTTCATTAACCAGCTGAAAGCGAGAAAGCATCATCAGAAGCCACTTTTCCCACAGCTCAGCAGAGTTACTGAAACACCTTCCACTCTTTTCTCGAAAGTGCTTTTTCTCCCTCTTCACCCAAACCTCTGGGCTGCCACTGATGACCTGCCTTCACTACTGTCAGCCACTGAGACCTAGTCATTCCCTCCTGCTGTCACGCGTGACATCTGGTCCAGCCTCCCAGGACAGCTCGCCTCCACCTAGCACCCCGGCTTCACCTCCCTCCCCTCCATTCCACTGACCGCCACCTCCTGTCTTCCTGAGCAGCTCACTGTCATCCTCCGGAACTTTCCGTCTCTACAATCCTCCCCAACTGTGGTTATTACTAGTGTTCTCCTACTGTGCTATTTAGGCCCTCTTACTCTTCTTCTGAGCCTCTTCTCTCAAGACAACTGATGGGAATTTTCCCTGTTTTGCCTCCTACCGAGCACTGCTCTACACACCAAGGTCAAAGGGAAGCCTCGGAGAGCAGAGAAGCAGGGGAGTCTGGAAGCTAACAGTTCCATCCCACAGGGACACGGCAGATTTGCCATCCAATATGATTTTCTCTCTAAGCCTCTGTACAACCACACAGAAACCCTGTAACAGACCTGCTCCTAAGCTCTGGCTTTAGGAACGAGCTGGCAGGTTTACGTGTTCACTGAGAAGAGGCAATCCCATAAGGGCTTGGGGGCTGAAGATGAACCACGGGGCAGTCCCTTGGGTTGGGATGCTGGCCCGTTTTGCTTCGAGCCGAACACAGAACTCACTGCCTGCTGAGGTGCTCCCGGCAGAAGTCTCGCCGTCTGCAGAATCGAGTACTGTCCATGGGTGCCAGAGGAGATGGACACGTCCGACGCCGACTTTTTCACCATTAAACCCGCTGTGGAAACCAAGGGCAGAGTCAGTCTCAGTGATGTCACCGGCTGCTTTGAGGCCAATTCCCAGCCAGCCGAGCGCCAGGCCAACCCCAGACGCAGTTCGGGTCTCAGCCCGTGCGGGCAGGTGGGCATCCACAGGGTCGATATTAAATTTCTCTTTTGATTCCCAGATAGTTTGTGCCTATTCTCTAGAGAAGTATTATTTGAATGCAAATTTTACTCTAACATCCTGGTGGGGGGGGGGGGTTCAAAACTCTGATATAAAAGCCTGTATTTTTGAATGGCTTAAAATACACTACTGTTATTAGGACCCCATTTTAAAAATGGTTTGTGGGCAAAATATAAAAAATCCCAAAGCAGGGAATAAATGATATTAAGTTACACTTACAGTCATTAAGAAATCATATTTAGAACTGTGTCTAGGTGGCCCAGTTGGGTGAGTGCTCGACTCCTGGTTTCAGCTCAGGCTGTGATCTCAGGGTTGTGAGATCGAGCCCCACGTTGGGCTCTGCGCTCAGTACGGAGTCTGCCTGGGACCCTCTCTCTGTCTCCCTCTGCCCCTCCCCCCACACTGGCAAGCGCTTGCTCTCTCTGTAAAAATAAATAAATCTTAAAAAAAAAAAATTTGAAGACACAGACATAAGATGAAAGACAAATGACCAAACAGAACGGATACCAGTTTTATAAAAAATAAAAAACCATGTGTAGATACAGATGCATATAACTAGAAAAAGGCTAGAAATCTTGTGGTTAACAATTGTTACTTGTAGACAATCAAGTGTATTTTAAAATTTTATTTTTTATATTTATCTATTTTTGTAAATTTCCACAGTACGATATAAATTTTACTTTTTATTTTATTCTCTGAGTGTTAACTCAGAAAAGGAAAGAATATGCTTAAAAAGTGCTCCCAGCTCGCCATCGATTACTATTGTGATGCAAGCCAAGATGAACCCAATGGGAAAGTAAAGCCTGCGGGAGAATCTCTGTCCGACTGTCACTCTTTTGAGGTTGGGGGGCGGGGGGAGAAATAAACAGTAGAGCTAAAACAGAAAGTGCTCAAAAGCACATCACAAATGTCTTTTCAGGTCGTTAAGGGAAGCTTGAGGGCGCAAGGACTGCTCTGGAGGAGACAGGAAGAGGAACACTGTCCTCGGAGCCGAGCCGGGAAGGGCCCATCCTCAGGCGGCCGACACCAGGGGCAGCAGGCACGGGCCCGCAGAAGCCAGGATGCCTGGAGTGTTGGGTATCGGGGCTTACTGGAGCCCTGGGAAACAGGCAGGGGGGCAGCAGACACGGACAGAAGGCCACTTCTGCGGGGCTGGGGAGGAAGGTGCTAGAAGGTCTTTGCTTGGAGGCCCCCTCAATTTTCCATTCTCTACTGTCTCCCACAGGAAGCCCCTTAAGGCAAACCACAGCTACGGGAAGGCCAACAGTTGTGTAAAAGCATCACGTAGTTGGTGTGAGAAACACAACGATTTCTGGGATCAACACAAAAAGGAGCGTGAGGAGGGCAAGGCGCCGGGCCCCGGGCGAGGCTGCAGCGACTCAGAGGCCGGTGTTAAGTAGCAGGAAATAGGTGGTTATTCCCAGCAGGCACGGTGGCAAGCCGAAAGCAAGGAAGTCTTACTTGGAGGGGGGGGTCTCTGCGGTGGGTGAGGCGGCCGAGGCCTAGTGGGCACCGACAGAGACCGGCTTGGAGAGCGGCGCCGGAAATCTCCAACTGCTTCCAGCTCCTGCGTGAGCGCCGCCAGCCCAGCATCATCTGGAGGACACGGCAGGACGCGCGTGAGGGGGGGCTCAGACTCAGCTCTGCACCGAACTGACTGTGCAGGAGGGCCCCCCGCAGCACAGGGTCCCCCTCTCTGCTGGCATGGGAGGGCGGGGGGGGCACCCAATGCCTGCTTGGAACAGGAGATGAACTGTGGACAAGGCTTCTTGTCCGGACATGAGAGACATGGAAAGTTTTCCAAGTGTAGGGGTGTCTCGTCCTGAAATAATGAAGGAGACTCACACAGAGTAGAGGAGACAGGTGAAGACTGGAGCCCCTCAGTCTGAATCCCTCACTCTAACACAGGATGGCTGTTTCGGAAGCTGAGACTATTCTCTGCCTGCCAAACCCAGCCATGCACCTCAGGCATCTGGGGAGCTCCATGGAAGACCAGATTTCCAAGGTCCCAGCCCACCCCTGCCAAACCCACATCTCCAGGACGGGGCTCAGCAACTATACGTTTAAGAGCTCCGGATGGCTCAACGCAGCCAGGCTACAACCACCCTTGGGACCGTGGCACAAAGGGGCTTGGGGGTGTCTGCACCTCTCCCAGCAAATTATCTTCCCTGGGAAGCATCTCAATTTGCTTTCAGCTGTTCTGTATTCTCAGCCGCAGCTCACGGTAAGCTCCCGAACGCACGGGACAGAGCTTTCCTCCAACTGGGGAGGCATCGCGAGCAGCAGCTGGAAGCCGCTTGTGGCTGTAGCAGTCTGAGCCTGGGGCACAAACGACCCTACTTTCCAGCCCATGAAAGGCCAGCAGGTTTTAAAACTTATTCAAAAAGGCCACTACGCCCTGTAACCTAGGGCTTTGCAGTTTAATCTGCAGGCCTTTCAGTCCCTCTTTGTTTAAGTCTCAAACGACAGGATGATGCTAATGGATCATATTACTGTGTAATAACATGTTCTAGGAATGTAACCAGACACCAGCGCTCAGGACATAGATACTGGATGGACCCAGAGGTGTGCTAAATGAAAAACATCAGACACAGAAAGACAAGTATGATTTCACTTACACGTGGAATCTAAAAAGCAAAACAAACAACAGCCAAAAAACCCCCAAACCCAGAAACAGACTCATACAGAGACCTGGTGGACCTGGTCACTGGAGGGTAGGTGAGGGGGGAATAGGTGAAGGGGATTAAGAGATACCAACTTCCAGCTATAGAATCAGTCAGTCACAGGGATGAAAAGTATAGCGTAGGGAATACAGTCAAAACTACTGCTTTCCAACATTACATGGTGACAGATGGTAACCACACACCGGGTAACGTACAGAATTACTGGTTCACTAAGTTGTACACCTGAAATCAATATAACGTCGCACATCGATTATATTTTAATAAAAAAATAATTACGTCTCTTAGGGGATTGAAACAGACACTGTGGAGACGGAGAACAGAATTACAAACGTAACGCCAGTTCAGGACTGTTTCCAGAGGAAACAGGAATTACCACGGATCTGGCATGCTATAGCGGGACCCGTGGTGAAAAATAAATAAATAAATAAAAAGCACTAGAGGAAATCAGTGTGGTGGATACGGGCCCAGAGCCCGGTTTGCGCCCACTTGCTAGGACTTGTTGTTTTAGCCCAGCGCGGGCTGTGAGCACTTAACTGGTGGCCTCAAGCAATGCCCTGGTGCTGAGAGAGCGGGCGGATTCGATGCCAGAGGCTCTTTAGAAAAGCAAGGGCCAAACTACCTTTGTAGGTCGGGTGCTGCTTCTTTTTAGTGAGCGCAGGTGACTTGCTGGCAGGCCCCGCCGCTGTGGAACTGGGGGCTTCGGAGAGGCTGTCCCCGCCCATCTCGCCGTCTGAGACCACAGGCTGACTTAGCTCATCCACCAAATAGTCTTCGTCATCTTCGAGAATATCCCCTTGGGGAAGGAAACGGCACAGCCTTTCATCAGTGGGTCTGTTTCACCATCCCGGCTTGCTGCTCGGCGTCAGGATGCCTGCGGCCCAGCCTCCGGCAGCCCGGGGCACCCACATGTCAACAGGTATAGAACCCCAATTCCATTCAGGCCTGAGACCCGGGCCTGAGCCCACAGCCCAGACAGCCTCAAAACCACTGTTCTCACTGTCATTTCAGATGGCTCCAGGTCTTATTTACCACTTCACGCATCACCCCTAAACGTGCACAGTGCCCAACTTAGTACATGGAATATAGTGCTTGTGCTCCAAGGACCCTCTGTCACCTTTAGGTGTGAGAAGGGGTCTTGCAAATCTCATGCTGATTGCTGGAACGTCTTGCCTGTTGGCCTCGCCACAATGACCAGGAGGTCCTTACAGAGCTACTCACCCTCTGACTCGTAGTCCAGAGTTGTGAAGTCAAAGTTTTCCTCCAGCAAACAGGAATTGGCAGTGGGAGACATGGAGGCCATGCTATCCCGCTTTCGGATGATCTCCTCCTGCAAACCTTTCAGCCAGTCCTTGGTCTTTGGTCTGATCTTCACGGCTCTGCCTTTCACCTGTGAGGACAGAGTGGCCATGAGAAGGGAGTACAGACCTCAGAACCACCCCTTTTGCTTCCAAAGGGCATCCGGATCAAACTCCTGCATTAGCAGCAGGCCAATCTTCATGTTTTGCCAAGAAAAGTTGAGGGTCTAGACCTCAGGCAAGATCAGCAGAGCTCACATTTGGTTCAAATAAAAGTTGAATTAGCATCTCCAGCTTTTCATCCCATGTGAACATAAAACCAGGATTCATCAAAATGGAAACTGCCTGTACACTGATATTCCTAACTACATTTTCTAAAAGAAGGACCACAAATGTTCTCCCCCGTGCAGGTGTGAGCCAAGACAGACCCAGTGACTCAGGTGGGGTCTACCCTCTAAAACTTGCTCTTCCTTCCAAATTCTCCAAGTGGCCAGGGCTGGACATTAGAGACCTCAATGAGGATACCAGAAACAGACACCAGAAGGAAGGGCGCTAGCTCCTGCCTCATGTGGTACCCAAGAAAACTGGGGAGTAAACCGCCCCCACTCCACGGGTGACCGAGCAGAACTCACCTTCATACCATCCACATCCAGGACGCTGAGAGCCGAGTGACTGTCTGCAAAAGTCACCAGCATCTGCCCTTGGTTGATCCTGGAATAAATGAGATGTGCCGAGTCAATGCCAAGAACGATCGGCAGCTCTCGTGGGTTCCGGCCAGCCATGGACATGACACGCACATGGGACACGCGCCTGCTGGGGCGCTAGTTACCTGACAAGAACGATGGTCCCATAATTGCCCAGGGTCTGCATGAGTTCTGCGCGCACATCTTCAGGAAACTCGTTTTTCTCTTCTAAGGTTGGTGACTGAAGGTTGACTACGACGGTAGCATCCAGGGGGCCCTGGAAAGAGGACACTTCCCGGAACACTGTCTCCCGAGCACTCACATCAACTTCTTGTACTTCGACCTCCACGATCGCCAGCACGGGTCTGCGGTAGACGCGGAGGGAAGACAGGTGATGGGTAATGGGGCCCAGCAGGTCCCAACCCCCAGCACTCCGCTGTCAAGAGTGAACATCAACGACCCACGGGTGCGGCCCCAGCCCAGCGCTGGTGGCCTGGCTGCCCTGTCCTAGGCTTTCAGACTCTATCTATGGCCAAACTTAGCATTGTCTTGGCATTCTTACCTAAGGATGATTTAGAGAAAACAGTGCCAGCCGTTAGGAGATTTTTCTCCATGGTACTTGCCAGTAGATGCCGAGGATAGAGAGAAGTGGGAATTCCCCTTTCGCTGGGGGGTTTGAGGTTTTGGAGGGCTACTTGGCAATTGGTGTTAAGAATCTCAAAAATGGTCATCTCTTTTAACCTACTAATTTTAATACTAGGCCTTTGTTCTGAGAAAATGATCAGAGGTTCACACACAGATTTGTACACAAGGATGATTATTACAGCACTGTTGATGGAAGGGGAAGGGGAGACAGTCTAACTGTCCCATAACAGGCAAACAGGTTATGGTGCAACCATATGATAATATTTTATACAGTTAATAAGAATAATGTCAGAGAAGTTGACATACGCAGGAAAACAGATCAGCAGGAAATAATGTAATCGTTATTGCCATTGTGATATAGGGATGGGTTTACTCTCTTTACAAACATTTAGGAAATTCTCTATTATGAAGATTATGTAATCTTATTGAAGGCATTTACAATACAGCATTAAGTGGCAACAAAATAGAAGACAATACAGATCATGTGGTGATGACATTTAAGACCAGGGATCACTGTGAAATCGAAGAGATATGAGTGATAATCAGTGTGACCTCCCACTAATTTATGTCACCATTGTTAGATTTCTTTCCTTCCTTCCTTCCTTCCTTCCTTCCTTCCTTCCTTCCTTCCTTCCTTCCTTCCTTCCTTCGCTTTCTTTTTCATCTAGAAGAAAAAAGAAGATGGAGAACAATCTGATACAGGGATATGCACTGAGTGGCACTGAGTGGCAGGACACCTGAAGTGACGTCGTGGCTGAGGAAGGCAGGTGCAAGTGCGCACGGGCAGCGCCCCCAGCAGGAATGCGAGCCGGCTACTGACATGTGCGGCAACCGCACAAACCTGCAGACGCTGAGGCTGGCGGGAAGAAGCCAGTCCTCCCCATTCTGATTCCATCTATGTAACATGCTTGGAATAACGGAATTATGGAAAGGGAGAAAAAGAGCAGCGGCAGACGGGTCAGGGGGCAGGGAGGGCTGTGGTGAAGATGTTCCGTATCTTGACAGTGACACTGTTGCTATCCCGGTGGTGACACCATGCTACAGAGTGACAGGATCCCCTCACTGTGGGGCCTGGAAAAAGCGGACCCGCGCTGTCTGTATTATTCCTTAAAATTGCATATCAATCTAGAATTACCTCAACATAAAAAGTTTAATTTAAAAATATGAAGGTAGTAAGGCAAAATGATAAGTCTGCAAAATATAATCCTAACGTTCTTATACACATATATATACGTAAAACGGTGTCTGCACGCAAGCACACACCCACACAGGTTCACATGTTGGTGTAAGATCTTCTCACGTGCTTGGAAAATGCAGAATAAACATAGCAGACCGCTGCACACTTGGTCTCAGAGGGCGGAACCACGGAGGGTTTGTTTGTGGACGTATGTTTCCCCTAAATGTCCATGATGGAGGGGCTTTGCTTCTGTAATCGGAAAGATCCATAAATGTCTAAGGTGCACCTCAAA
This sequence comes from Ursus americanus, assembly GCF_024610735.1. Lineage (NCBI taxonomy): Eukaryota > Metazoa > Chordata > Mammalia > Carnivora > Ursidae > Ursus > Ursus americanus. The sequence goes on along the minus strand of NC_142137.1, from coordinate 66,975,671 downwards.
CCAGTATGACCGATCTGCAGCTCCCAGCATCCCAGCTGAGCGAAAGCTACTCCATCCTTCCAGCTGCTCAGGACAAACTCTGGGGTGCTCCTCAAATCCTCTCTCTCTCTCGCTCCCTCTCTCTCCCCCCCCCCCCCCCACACACACACTCACGCCATCTAATCCCTCAGGCAATTCTGTGGGCCCCACTTTCAAAATCTATCCAGAACCCAACCACTTTCCATGGGGACCCATGACCACCTGGTCCAGGGTTGGCGCTACTCTTGCTTACTGCACTAGCTTCTTCCCAGGCCCCTGGACTCTCTTTGGCTGATTCTGTCAACACCTCGTCAGATAACGCCACTCCTTAGCCTGAGTACAACCCAACGTTCTTGTGGCCCACAGGGTTCCACATGGCCTGTGCTGCTTGTCCAGCTCCTATGACTTCCTCTACTCTTTCTATTCCACCTTGATTCTCTGGATCCCTGAAGGTTCACTGCCTGCCTCCTCACCCTGGAATGCTCTTCCCCTGACACCCCTATGGCTCACACTCTCACTTCTTTCAGGTCTGGGCTCCACGGTTATCATATCTGAAAGGCCTTCCTTGAACACTGGGTATAAAAGAGCACCAACCCTTTGAGTCTTGTCATTACTGTTTCTCCTTTCACATCTGTTTACTGTCTGTCTGTCCTCACTAGACGATTCCATGAGAACGTGGTCTTGTCTGTTTTGTTCACTGTTAATCCTCAGTGCCAGGAACAGGGCCTCATATACAAGGCTCTTCAGGGAATGATGGTTAAATGAATTGCTTCTAAAGACACTCACGGAACTAGAAAACCTATAGTTTGCTATAGAAAGTCCTATAACTGGAGATTTCCCAAGGTTCTTGTCTAGGTGTGTATTTGTAACAACAGGTTTCTTAAGAATTTAGAATATCTAAAGATTTAGACCTACTGGTTGACCAGCTGTTCACCACCAATGCTCTCTCCTAATTTCTTTCCTTGTAGAAGCTGAAACTGATAGGCTAGTTTTGGGGCAGCCATGGGAAGATCAAACCCTTCCTATTCACACCCTCAGGTGCCATCCTCTGTCTCTTTAAAGATATTCCCCCTGTGGCTGGTCCCAGCGCACATGGAGCTGACCGGCCCTGCTGCTGTGTTCCATCCGTAATGCAAGACACGCCAGGCCAAACCAACAGCTCAGAGCATTTAAGAACTCGGAATCCAACACTTAAAAACCCTTTGGCGTTTGTAATGATAAAATACTAGAAAAAAATGTCACCAGTAGGTGAATGGGTAAATTCCATGGATATATTTAGTGGAATACTGGACAGCAATTACAAGGGAATGAGCCAGGTCTGTAACACTGACATGATCGTATCTCAAAGACATTAAGTGACAAAAAAGCAAGTTGCAGGATGGCATTGTTTACGGGGATTTAGATGACAAAATACTAAGGCTGCCTCTTTGCCATTTTCATCGATGAGGTCGTTCATGATATGAGCAATTACAGTACTAACATGGACTCGTCCTTGGGGGTGGGGACACAGCTACTGGTCACACTGTTCTTCCTTCTTTCCTCTATCTCACACGCGTGCACGCACGCACTCCGAGGGGGACCGCACGTCCGTTCTCTGCAGGGAGCAGCAGACGCCGCTTTCCCCAGCCCAGGAGAATGTGCCTGCGGCAGCGAGGGCCATACCTGTGATCAGACGCTTGTAGTTCTGCTCGGCCATAATATTTGAGGGCACCAGGAGACCAGGAATGTCTGACGGTGCTGTCGGCTTCTACGTCGTTGTCAAGAAGGTTGAGTTCTCCAGCTACTCAAGAGATCCACACACAACACAAAACGGTATCAACATATGGGAACGCCGACTGAGGAATCTTACGACGGGGACCTGCGGCACAGACACCTGTCTCGGACTCACTTGCTCTAACCTGCCAGGCCGGAAGCCATGCCGAGCTGGCTTGGGGGTCTGGGGTAGCTAATCTATGTAATCTATGGCTGCCCACTTCCTCCCCCATGGACAACCTGAGCGGGAATGCAGACGTGGCTGGGGGGCCACAGGAACACAGGAAGTCTGCAGCCCTTTATGTAGGCAAAGCCGAGGCTAAGGACATCACAGCATCCTGTCTCACGGTGCCCCGGAGATGTCCACAGATGTCCAAAGACGGATCTGAATCACGTGATTCCCTGGCTTTGAAATCTCTGCAACCGTCTTGCCAGGAAAGAGGAGCTGTTTTACCTCCAGGTGTTCTAAATCAACCGCCCTTCCTAGTTAGCCATCACTAACGATGCAAAACGTACTCGACAACTAATTGAGAAAAAAACTCTTCTTTCCTGCGTCTGGCTCATGGTCGATATGGAGTCGGAGCTTTCAGCAGGTAAGAGGTCCGTTGAACGAAACGCGCGGGACACAGTGCATCCGTGTGAGAGGGAGAGGGAGTCACTGGAGAGGAAGAGCCGAGGCTTGTCTCCTTGCTGTCCACCCAGAGCAGAAGGCAGACGGCGTGGGGTTGGGGGGACAGCCGTGAGCCAGGGACGAGGAGAGCCGGGGGGGCGCTCCCCAAAGCACAACTTCCAAAGTTTAGGGGCTACCAACCGGAATGACCTTCCTGTAGTTTCGCGTTATCAAGAAAGTTGTTATTTACACAAACGACGCTGTGTCGAATAAAAGTGACTGATGTCTCCACTATGCTACCGATCGTTCACCCTCCACCAGCTCTGAATGCGCACACGTCTCACGCACCTGTCCTGTCAAAAGAGTGCCTCTTCCTCCACCACAGGACCCTGTCTGTCCAGGCAGGGGTGCGGCATTTGTCACTCGTGTCATACGCAGCTGAGCCAACGTCATACTTGTAGGTAGGTCCAAAATTAATGGCGCCTTCGTGAAAGTCTTTAAAAATCTATTGGGAGAAAAGACCAAGACAACCTTAGTCCTAGATTCTGTACATCGGATGCAAAAACAAAAAACAAAAAAGCACATTCCGGAGTGCTCCAGTCCTAAAAAGATACAGACGCAACATTACAGTTGCAAATACGTTTAAAACTGAACACGTGTGTGCTATTTCATTAGCAAAAGAGTGCTGATTATTCATTCCACTGACTCACACACCACGCCGGGCTCTCCCACCCACCTCGGGTACCCAATGCACCACTGTCCGCTGGTCAGTGCCCGGGACACAGTGGAAGGCACGAGGCGAGGACTCCAGGTGCCCATCCGCTCAGCGCCAGACCTAGTGCAACACCCGGCCAGGCCCGACAAGGCCTCCGTTCATATTTGCTCACTAAATGAGTTGGGTAAATAGAAGCACAGAACTGAAACTGAACTCTGTTTCTGTTTGGCTCTGGATCCAGCCCCAGTGCCGTGAGAAGACCCTGGAACAGACCTCACTACTGCTCTCCATGCATCCGTGGAAGGGTGTGGACAACACTGGTAGGAGGAAGAAAGAAAAACCTGTTCTAGAGAGGTGTGGTGTGGTTACTTTCCCATCTGGCCACCCCTCGGCAATCCACGTCCGTGGCAGGGCTGAGCGGGGAGTGAAGAGAAAACCGCGAAGAATGCCTGAATCTCGCTGTAGGACAGACCTTAGCTCCCCCAGCTCTGCACACGGGACCAGCCGCATTTTTAAAAAGGTAAATGGAGTGTGGTTGTGCTTCTGCCGTATAAGCCCCCCTACAAAGCTAACAGGCACTAAAACGAGCAGACGTAGTAGCTGGAAAAGATAACCTTTGGGTCATCCGGAAGCTGGCCAGGGTGACCTTGAAAAACTGAGGACAGATCCCATATTTAAATCTTTCCTATCACGTCATGGCCTAAGGAGTCGCTAAAAAACTGCACATGGGGGACCCCTTGGTGGCTCAGTTGGTTCCGCATCTGACTCTCGGTTGCCGCTCGGGTCATGAGATCAAGTCCCGTGTCAGGCTCCATGCTCAGTGGGAAGTCTGCTTGAGATTTTCTCCCTCTCCCTCTGCCCCCCCCACTCGTGCTGTGCCTAAAATGAACAAATAAATCTTAAAAAAACTGCACATGGGCCTATAGGCGATAAAACATGAGCTCCGTAGCTTGATAGACACAGACTGCATCATGGCTGTGTACTGACTGTGTGACCTTGGACTCATGTGACCTGGGGCCTCAGTTTTCTTACCTATAAAATGGGTATAATACCTAATTTGTAGGATGGTCTGGAGGATTATCCACATCGATTGGTTTATAAAGTATATTAAATATTGTTAGAATGTGTGAGTGTGCTCACCAATGAGAAACAGAGATCTCACCAAAACAGTACTCGGTGGAGTGTGAGTCGGTGCTTGAGCGTATGTAAGTACGGCAGGCCCTACAAGGCTGGCCATGCAGACGCGCGGCCCTTCCAAGCAGCTCTGACTCCAGGGGAGCACACCTACTGACTCAAGAACCTGACTTACTTTCCCACTTGATTTCTGTAGCTGCAGCTGATCAAATTCCAGAAGTTTCTTCCAGTCTTGGCGTTTCACAAAATAGAAGACTTCCTCATAAGTGAGATCAATGCGGTAGTTGAAATCGCCACACCAAAACACGTAATCGTGAGAAAAAATGTTTCTTCCCTGTTCAAGAAAATCAGTCATTTCGGCCCATCTTGCAAAGGAGGTGGGGGAGGGGGAGGGAAACTCACGACACAGACGATACGGACGTGTTTTTTCTTAAAATGTTACGTAACAGAAGACTTCCTTCCTTACTCTTTCCTTAATCCCGTACACCTACTGGGGAGCTTTTACGTGGGTTCCCTCATTTTAAATGACAGTGTTTTTGAGTGGTTTGGAAAGCTCATGTCTAACTGGGAAGCACAACTGTCCATCTTCACTGCGCCCGCCCCGGCTCTGAGATCGGGCTGTGCTCCTGCTTTCATTACGTCTACATGCAAAGACGAGTTGCCCAAACACTCAGTGTTATGAGGATCAGGCTTAAGCACATAAAAATGCTCATAACATGCAACTTTGTAAAATGTCATGGATTTTATCCATTTTCATTCTGTGACCCTCTGTCCCATTCTTCCCTCCCCCGCCCTGTCTAGCCCAGCCTGAGCCCGTGGTCCCCCAGCGCAGCCCCGGAGAGCGCGGGATCCTTGCCCTTCCTTCCCTGCCATGAATCATAGGGCCAACGACAGCAGCCACAACACATCACCCCTAATACCTGTCTACCTGTGCTGGGCTCCATTCTGGGGGCGCACTGCCCAGACAGCAATCCTGTGAAGCACGCACTATTGGCTCTCTTTTAGATAAAAATAAAAAGTTCAAAAGAACTTGCTAGGGGCGCGTGGGTGGCACAGCGGTTAAGCGTCTGCCTTTGGCTCAGGGCATGATCCCGGCGTTATGGGATCGAGCCCCACATCAGGCTCCGCTATGAGCCTGTTTCTTCCTCTCCCACTCCCCCTGCTTGTGTTCCCTCTCTCGCTGGCTATCTCTGTCAAATAAATAAATAAAATCTTAAAAAAAAAAAAAAAAGAACTTGCTAAAGTTACACCACTGATGCATCACAAAGGCGACATCTGAACTCAGATCTGCCTAACGCCAAAATCTGCTTCTACTCTCCTCATGCGGCATTTCCACTCCCTGCAGCCCACGACAGTAATGTGGACAGAAGATTAACATGATCACAACCAAATCAATGCGTGTGTAGAACACTGCAGCTCAGAACTTGCTGCAGTGATGGAAATGTTTTCCATCCCTGCTGTCCAAACAGGAGCCACCAGCCACAAGCAGCCACGGAGTGGCCATCAAGAAACGTGGCCAGTGTAACCAAGGAACTTTTTGTTTTATTTAATTTTAATTAATTTAGATTTAAATACCTGCCTGTGGCTAGTGGCTAGTCTACCAGGCAACATAGGTGTAGAGTGTTAACTTATACACATTCTGTTATTGAAAAAAAAAAAAGCTCTATTTAAGCCCTTTGAATATTTTGAATGTGTCCGAAGTTTATTATTTCAAAATAGCACTTTAAGTGAGAGGGGCTGGACTTTTTTTTTTTTAACTAAATGGACACACAAAGAAACGTGCATGTCATCTATAGTCTAGAAGACTTCACATTGTAAATTTCCCAGCTCTATGTATTTCTTCTTTAATCCAAGAAATAAAAACTAGAGCAGAGTTTCACTTATTAGTGAAAATGAAAGAGTTTTTGCCTTGAGTACTTGTGCAGCCCAGTAAACAGGATGTCAGGTTCACGGGATCTATCTGGGCTCACACGGAGGAGCTCCATGACCCAGCCAGCTGTGTTACAGACATGGGCAGAACATCTGGCGGAAAAAGCGGGCCTCCCCTCACTGCAGGGAGACAGGGGGCTTGCACCAGGCTGAAGCGGTGCATGCAATCATCTCTACATGAGAAGGAGAAATCTGACTCTGAGTCTGGAAAGGAGATCCGCTGGCTTTGGGATGGAAACCCCTGACACCACTAGAGGGCAGTATGGCGCACGCTATCCGCAACCTGGAGACCAGGTGGGAGGATCCAGGGCTCTTAGGTTATGAATACACCAGTTTCAAAAAACGGGTGTTCTTATCTGAGCTGCAAGGGAATGTACGTCTGAAGACCATGAGTCTTAAGAAAACCAAATCTGGTACTGTTTGGATTCAGATGTTCTTCACCAACTTGGACAAAGCACAGACAGTGAATGAGAAAATCAGAAAACGCACAAAAATGCAAAGAAAATGTAGGGTGTATATGGACATTCGGGAAATGTATAATAGAGATGGGGCACAGAACACGTCAGGGACGTCCCCTGGCCTTCGCTCTACTGTCCCAGCCCAGGTCACTTCCCCTCCCCCAGAGCCGAGACCCAAGGGCAGGGACCCTCCCGTAGTCGCACCACCCCCCAACCCCTATGCCTGGCCTCTATCAGCAGCTCAGAACACCAGGGGTGGGGCTGCACTGAGCAGGGCGCTAGCACTCCTGTGCCGGTCCCATCCCAGGCCCCCGCCCAGCCCCGCCACGGTGCTCTCACCATCGGGAAACTCAGCTTCTGGGTGATCTCCCTGTAGTCTTCGTTCCTCTCCTTCACCTGGGACTGCCCGGCTGTCAGGTGACTGCACACGAAGCAGAAGCTGGTGCTGTGGAACTGGAAGCGGATGCCCACGGCCCCTTTGTTCCCCGCCTTTCCTCCCATGCCTGTCTTCACCGTGTCAATGGCCACGTCCCTGCAACACAGAAGGCGTGGCTCCTTAGCGGCTCAGAAGGAAAAGCGAGAGCCAGCTTTGCAGCAGCGAAGAGCTGGGCCACACGCGAGCGAGGCTTGTGGCTGGGAATCTGTTTAAATTACCTTTCGGGCAGCCAGGCCACCCCGTGACTGCGTGGCCGTCACCCCTGACCTCTCTCCTCTCCCTGTGGCGGGTCTGGAGGACCGGCTCCACTGCCTCAACTCTCAAGTGCCCTGCGCTCACAAAACACCCGGGAAGCTCCCACCTCCATCCCTGCTTTCCGCTCCCAAGTCCTCATCCTGGGGCCCCTGCCGCAGCTCAGACTTCACCGTGCCCTGCCCCACCCCTCATGGATCTCCTGCAAACCGCGGGAGGTGCCACCAGGTCAAACACGTGTTAAGAAACAGGAAACATCTAGTTATTTGGGCTGGGCTGCATAGCCGGTTTCTGCGTAGACACCTGCTCACAGGAGAATGCCAGCTTGACCCGAGCCTGAGGCACTCAGAGGCCAACACCTGCTCCCTGGGACTACCAGCAGGCAGACAAGGTGAGGGGATAACCGGCCAAGGCATCCGAGCTAAGCCAGCTAAGGCTGGAGGAGAGGCCGGGGACCCTGGGCGGCCTCTGGGCAATCGGGAGCTCCCCAGCATCGCTCCCTCTCTCGTGGGTCATCTCTAACCTTTACCCTGACCTTACCTTTCCTGACTTTCACCCACTCACTTCGGACACCGCCCAGCTGCCAAAACAAACACTCGGGGGGACACGAGCTTAAAGATTTTTCCAAAGTCATAGGAGAGGATGATGAGTGCGGAGCACAGTCGTGCTCTCCCAGCACTGCCCCCGGCATGCCTCTGGTCCTCTAAATATTCACAGGTCTTCAACCAGGAAGGGGGAAAGGTCTAGCCTGGCATGGACAGTGAGTTCAGCCTGGCATGGGAGGAAATTCTACGGACATGAGTGAGACCAGGTAGCAGTGGGAGGTTATGAGTCATCGAGGGAAAAGGTGAGTTCTTCCCAAACCTTAAAACACACATGCATGCAGACACATGTATGCACACGCACACACACACACACACACACACACACGTGCACACACACACTTTCCTAAGAGGACACTCATTTGCTGAGTGTTCCTTTTCTGACATATACCAAGTGGTCACTTTAGGGGCATTACAACGGGGTGACAGTGATAGAAGCTTTCTGCCCACACATCTTATTTAGAACTCTTTTCAAAAGAGACAAAAGAATTGGCATTTCCCGATGAGTTACTCAGCTCTTGGTCAGAGGTTTCCTGTCTAACGCTTCATCAAGGAATCCCTTTCCTTGCACAGAATTGAGCTTGGGAAGACAACAATCACCCCTTCTGAAAGAGTCCAGCTTCCTGGCCCACGAGGTTCCCACTGTGGCTTTTTAGTCACCAGACAATATTCTATTCAGCCTGCTTTTTCCTCGGGGGGTTACTACATTTATCTAGAATAATGGCAAGTCCTGATTCCTGTTGCAGGAGGGGAGGAGGAAGAGGAAGTCTGAACAAAACACCAAGACGAACAACCCCGCGTCCCCCCAGATGTTCATAAACTAAATGTTCTTACCTGATGAACGGGACATGGTATGGACGTACAAAGATATACAGACAGACGCCCACCAGCTGTGCCGAAGTCAAGAGAATGTACCTATGAGAGCGTGAGATGGCTTTCTGGAGCTGCTCACCCCACATCTTCCTGTTGGTGGTACTGGAAAAGACGAGAAAGAAATGATGCTTTACAGACTGCTGGAAATGGGCTCTCCCACTGACAAATTCTTTCAGCCCTTATTCTTTTTATAGAATAAAAAGAGGTGCCACGCTGTCCCCACTCCCATGTTAGTGCCATGCCTTCATTCCCGCAGCGCACTATCCGAGTATTTCTGGTTGTGTCATACACATCATCGCACATACCTCACCTCACCCCCACCACCTAAAACCCGACACAGCATCTTGCTCATTAAGAGCTGGTGAGATCATTTATTATTTGTTCAGAAAGTTCTCTGAAATTAAACTAGGAAAGAAAAAGTCCAGTTGACCCTATACAAAATATTAATGCAGTGGTTTTCTTTCCTTTGTATCTGGCGGAGAGAGAGAAGCACCTTCTCCCCACACTTATGCTTCTCACCTTCCCCAGGAAAGGTGAATCAGCACCTTCCAGCCCGGCCCTCAGCCCACGCCCTCCAGGTGTGCAGTCGCCAGCTCAAAGCATGACTCAGAATATAGAGTAGTAACCCACCCTTCCTTCGATTTCCTTAATTTGCAAAGAAAGAGGAACCGGAGGTGCACATCTGTGTGTTGGGGGGGCAGGAGTGCCATCAGGAGTACCTACACCCCGAGGGTCACAGGGCAGTGGATGTAGAAGCAGGACGGCCCCAGTGTCCTGCTCCTAGCCAGGCATCTGGCTCAGGAAAACCTCAGGTGAGTTTCAGGGTGCGATCCTGCAGCCCTCGTGCCCAGACCCTCACCTGGCATTGACGATATTCCCTGCGCTCAGTTCCACCATCTCTTCAAACCCCACGGCAAATATGTCAGCTGGGCTGTCCTCATCTAGGGGGAAAGGCGGGAGTTAGAGGAAATCAGACAGCACAAGGCCTGCATTCGTGGACACGTGGGGTGCCACATGTGCCACATTCGAGCCCAGGTGTGCTGCTGCCCAGGTGCACTCGTCCAGATGACTCAGTGAAGCTCCATGTTGATCCCCACCTTCCGTCACCTTCCCCGGTGCCCATGGCCTTTCCCGGTCTCCATCCTGGGGCACACTAGTGACCTCTCCAAACCTGTTCCTCTGTCCGCAGAAGGGATGGTAACCACCATCTCACAAGGACGTTGTGAAGCATCCATCAGAGGACGTATGTGACATACCTGCCCCACCCAGCAGGTAGTAAGGGCACTGCCCTGTGGGTCCCTCTTCCTTCCTGGTCACTGATGTACGCATCAGACCCAAAGGCAAGTCTCACGCTTGCCTGTGTCCCTCTGTACTTTGCACAGTGCTGGGCCCAGACCTGCCCGGTTAATGACTGACTGATGTGGTCCTGTCCCAGGGCACTGCCATCCTGGCGGCTGGAGGAGGAAGACCCTGCCCAGCTCAGGGACCGCTGAGGTCTGCTACAGGAATGTGTTTAACGGGGAGCACTGCAAGCCGAGGTGTTGCTCATCTACTCTTTCCGTGTCCCTTTAACAGGGATGCCACTGGCCGCATCTCTCCCGTGCTCCCCTCCCCACCGCCACTCAGTCCCTGAGCCCTCAAGCCAGGCCGTGGTTCCCAGCGCTGCAGAACAAGAGAGACCCCACCCTCCCTGACTCCACCAGGAAAGGCCAGGCCATCCACTTCCTTTCCTGTTGGCCTCACAGGGCAACCTGGAAGTGCAAGCTTAACTGGCTTTGAGTGTCTCTTCTTTGTTTAAAGAAAAAAATACCCATTCATCTGCTCTGCTGGCAAGAGTCCCCACAACCCCTCCTTCCTCCTGGACCCTATGAGTTGCTAGTGGGGCTGCTGAGCCCGCCATCCCAATAAAATCCCCTGCAAAGTAACTGCCAGCTTGCTGTCACCACCCCCCATCCCTGCAGGCAGACGCAGAGCCATTTTTCCGAAAATGGGGAGGGAAGCTCCCTCAGCTGGGGTTGTTCTCTGTTCTCAGCACGTACAGGGCCTGCCCCGGGGGCACTGTGGATGGTCACCACCGCACAGGAATCCCAGGAACACTGGACTGTGGACTCAAGCCACCCTGCGCCTCAGTACAGGGCTGTGTGTGTGTGCGCGTGCACGCGTGCAGACGGCCCATGACAGCGAGGGACGGGCTCCAGGCACTGCTCAGGGCAGCTGCTGAGATCGCGCGGTTCCTGCACGTCCACAGGCAGAGACCTGCTGGCCGCTCTCTCGCACAATCCATGGGAGCTGGAGAAGGCCGGCCCCACAGAAACGCTGACTGCAGAAAACCACTTATGCTTCAAATCCTGCATTCTGAGGCCATTCCGCCTTCCCTTGCATGGTACAAGACAAAAGGTGAAGTGCCGAATTTGGAACTACTTTGTTCTTAAAGGGCACACAAGTCCTTCGGTGACGACTTACCGCAGGTGGGCAGCCGGAGGCGTGTGGGGAGGGGGCCGGGGCTCTAGGGGCCCCATCCTCCTCCTCATGACAAACGCGGTGCTACTGAGCAAAACCTCACACTGTGAAACCTCTGTCCATGAAAAGAGAGACCCCCACTCCGACAACCCTTCCACACGTTTGGAAAAGAGAAGGCATCCAATAATTTTCCAGACGTGTTCTGGAAACTGGGACCACAGCCCTTTCGAAATGTCCTGAGGAGGGATAACACCAAATACCAGATCTCAGGAGTCCCTGGCTGCGGGGAAAGGTCAAACCCAGGGCTCCCCGGAACCTGCACTTGGCGGTCAAAGCCGCTGCACTCACCCGGGGATCCCGCGAGGCCGGCGAGCTTGGGGGAGTCGAGCAGCCAGTCGGCCAGCTCGGCCGTGCCCAGGAGCTTGCTCCTGAACTGCTTGCCTCCGTTCACGTTCCAGGTCCCCGCGGCGATCCGGATCCGCTTGAAATTCGTGAACTCCGACTGGCGCTCGGCCATGGCTCTCAGGATCCTGGGAGTCACTGTGAGCAGGCAGGAGAGGGCAGGTGTGTCCGCATCGCACAGCCACCCGCACCCTCCAAAAACATGGAGGGGGCTCCCTATCGGAGACAGGGCCGCAGATCCCACAGGCTGGGGCCAGGTGTGCTCCTTGAGAAGGAGGTAAGAGGCTAAAGCCAGGGGCGCCTGGGGGGCTCAGTAGGTGAAGCGCCTGCCTTTGGCTCAGGCCATGATCCCAGGGTCCTGGGATCGAATCCCGCGTCAGGCTCCCTGCTCAGTGGGGAGCCTGCTTCTCCCTCTGCCTCTGCCCCTGCTTGTGCTCTGTCTCTCTCAAATGAATAAAATCTTGAAAAAAAAAAAAAAAAAGAGAGGCTAAAAGCCACCATAACCAGTACACTTCCCCTGGGGCATTTTTGCCACAAAATCTTGAAAACGCAGGACCAGACGTTCCTCCTTCATACGCTTTACCCGACCAGACTGCACAGGGAGTGTCCGCCTCGGCATTTCCTCCACGATCCAGTGGGGACATAAGCAAGGGGACACGGCAACCTACACCCTTTCAACACCTGTATCTAACACTTGAAATGTCTTACCCCTTCTCTGCCTTTTTTCACCCTCCATCCCTCAGGAGATGTTTCGTTTGCTTTATGTTGGACTCAAGCCTTTAAAAAAGCATTACTCTGAACCAGCTCCATCCTCTGGATATCCAAAAGATATTCCATTTTTTGGAATAGTGACTCACCTCACCTCAAAGTCACGCCTACATATCTACTTAACAAGACGCCGTGCTGCGCAGACCCTCTTGCAGCTGTGACCGAGCTGGCCTTATTTCCAGGTCGACACAAATAATCACCGTGGCCACCGGAAGCCAAGTGAGAGTCCCCCAGGGAAGAATGAAAGCAGCAAAGGGGCTGCAAAACCATGTTAAGCACGGGCAAATTAATTTTTCAAAAATTTCTTAAAGCCTACACATTCTTATAAGGACAAATGTTGGGTTCTCCCCTTCTTGTCCACTGAGAGCTCTATAGCATTTCCAGGGTCTAGGGGATAAGATGCCATTAAAATTCCCTCAAAGAAACCTCGAGTTCATTCAGAGGTGGAAGCTAAAAACCAAAACCCCCTAAAACTCATGAACTCATAGAGAACAGAATGGGGGCTGGGGGGGCTGGGGGAGGGAAAAGTGAAGGGAGTCAAAGGCACAGTTATAAAATCAGTAAGTCCTGGAGGTGTAAGGAACAGCGGGGCCACCAGAGTTTATAATACTGGGTTGTATATTTCAAAGTTGCTAAGAGAATAGATCTTAAAGGGTCTCATCATAAAAACTTTTCTGGAACTACGTGTGGTGATGGATATTAACTAGACTTACTGTGATCATTTCACAATGTACACAAACATCGAATCATTACGTTGTGCACACGAAAGTAACATAATCTCGTATGTCCACTATAGCTCGACTAACAGGAAGAACCCTGTAGCTATTGACAGAAGCATGACAGTCTTGCCCCCTGAGAGCAGAAGGTGTCCTGATGCCCGGAGACAACCCCTCCTTCTCCCTCCTCCGGTTCTACGGGGTCCTGAGACCCTAACAAAAGGAGGCCACTGTCACGGGAGACTCCCTGGGATGAATGATATTGGGGGATGGGACCAAGAACCCACTGGGGCTGAGAAAGGGTTTCTGGCAGGAGTTAGCACTCCAAGAAGCTGACACGTAGCATAGTACAGGGACTCCGGCAGCATCTTCTGACTCTCCCCCTCCTCTTGGCTTGGAAATACACAAGAAAGTACAAGAGCGGGCTTGCACTCAAGGCCAGAAAGCCCGGGCCCCCAGGAAATACACTGATAGCTGCTACTGTATACATATTTTGTATCTTCCTCTGCCTCAATCATGCAGGACCAGGTACCATTCAACTAGAGTCCACGCCTACTGCCCAAAGGCTACCAGAGTTATTCAAACCGACCATTCCTAAGCTGTTTACCCTGCCCTGCCTTTCCTGCGGAAACCCCAGTAAAGAAACCCCAATATATCCCTGTGTGGCATGCCTTCCATGTCTAGGACCCGCAAGGATAATACATTTTTAAAACTGAGGTAAAATCGGTAGATAACATTATGTAAGTCTCAGGTGTGAGACGTTACAACTCTCCATCTGTCTGCACTACAAAAGGATCGCCACCAAAAGTCTAGTTACGGGCTATCACCATACATTTGACCCCCTCCACCCATCTGCCCACCTCCCCCCTCTCTGGTAACCACCGATCTGTTTGTATGTGTAAGTTTGCTTCCGTTTTTAGATCCCACACGAGTGAAATCACATGGCATCTGTCTTTCCCCACCTGACTTACCTCACTTAGCATAATACCTTCAAGTCCGTCCAGGCTGTTGCAAACGGCAGGTTTCATTCCTTTTCGTGGCTGAGTAGTATTCCAGTGTGTACACGCGTGTGCACGTGTGACATAAGGGTATGTGTACCTTTTTGAATCAGCGTTTTTACATTCTTCAGATAAATCCCCAGAAGTGGGGAGCTGGGTCATGTTCTGCATTTTCTGAAGGATCTCATACTGCTTTCCAGGATGACTGTGCCAATTTACACCCCCAGAAACAGTGCACAAAGACTCCCTTATCGTCACAACCCTCTCCAGTGCTTGTTGTCTTTCTGACCGGTGTGAGGTTAGATCTTGATTACATTTCGATTTGCATTCCCTAGTAATTAATGATGTTGGACATCTTCTCATGTCCAGGTGACCACATGGAAGTCTTCTTTGTAAATAGGTCTGTTCAGATCCCCTGCCCAATTTTTTAAATCCAATTGCTTGACTTTTTATTGCTGCTAGTGAGTTGTAGGAGTTCTTTACATATTTTGGATACTAACACCTTAACCAATTAGGATTTGCAAAAATCTCCCATTCAGTAGGCTGCCTTTTTTTTTTTTTTTTTTTTTGAGAGGGTGAAGAGGGAGAGGGAGAGAGAGAATCTTAAGAAGGCTCCGCGCCCAGCATGGAGCCCAACGTGGGGCTTCATCTCACAACCCTGAGATCTTGACCTGGGCTGAAACCAAGACTCAAATGCTTAACCCTGGCCTTTTTGTTCTGGTGATTTCTTTTGCTTTGCAGACGCCTTTCTGTTTGATATAACCCCCTCTGTTTATGCGTGCTTTTGTTTCCCTTGCCTTTGGAGTCAGATCCAAAAAAAAAAACACTGCTTAGAGCAATGCTGGCGACCTTACTACCTGTGTTTCCTTCTAGAAATTTTATGGTTTCAGGTCTTACATTCAAGTCTTTAATCCATTTTGAGTTGACGTTTGTGTAAGACAGTTTTCCCAACACCATTTATTGAAGGGACTGTTTTTTGTATGTTCTTGGCTCCTTTGTCATAAATTTCCTGTCCATATATGCATCGGTTTAAATCTGGGCTCTCAATTTTGTTCCATTGTTCTGTGTGTTTTTACAGCAATACTATACTGTTTTACTCTAAGTTTATAGTTTAGTTTGCAATCAGGGAGCTGGATACCTCCAGCTTTGTTCTTTTTTCTCAAGATTGCCTTGGTTATTCAGGGTCTTTTGTGATGCCATACAAATTTTAACAGTATTGTTCTAGTTCTGTGAAAAATGCCACTGGAATTTTGATGGGGATTACACTGAATCTGCACGTTATTCTGGGCAGTATGCACGTTTTAACAATATTAATTCTTCCAGTCCACTAACATAGAATATCTTTCCATTTATTTGCCTCTTTTTCAGTCTTGTTCATCAGTGTCTTATAATTTTCAGAGTACAGATCTTCCACCTCCTTGGTTAAATTTATTCCTAGGTATGTTATTCTTTTTGATGCAATTTTAAGTAGAGTGGTTTTCTTAATTTTTCAGTCTGATAATGTTATTAATGTATAGAAACACCACAGATTTCTGTGTTGACTCTGTGTCCTGCTACCTCACTAAATTCATTTATTCTAACAGTTCTGTGGTCTTCTGGGTTTTCTGTATATAGTGTGTCATTTGCAAATAGTATATAGTGTGTCATTGCAATAGTGTCTAATTTGGGTGCCTTTTCTTTTTCTTGCCTAATTGCTGTGGGCTGGACTTCTAATATATGTTGAAGAGAGTGGCAAGACTAGGCATCCTTGTCTTGTTCCTGATCTCAGATGAAAAGCTTTCAGCTTTTCACCACTGAGTGCAATGTTAGCTGTGGGCTGGTCATACATAACCTTCATTATGTTTAGGTAAATTCCCTCTACAAACTTTGTTGAGAGTTTTTATCAGGAATGGATGTTGAATTTTGTCAAATGCTTTTTCTGTATCTATTGAGATGATCAACAGGATTTTTTTTTTAAAGATTTGAGAGAGAGAGCATGCGTAAGACAGCATGAACGGGGTGGGGGGGAGGCAGAGTGAGAGGGAGAAGCAGACACCCCACTGAGCAGGGAGCCTGATGCGGAGCTCAATCCCAGGACCCTGAGATCATGACCTGAGTCAAAGGCAGACATTTAACTGACTGAGCCACCCAGGTGCCCTGGTCAACAGGATTTTTGCCCTTCATTTTGTTAACGTGGTAGATCAGCTGACTGAGTTATGGATGTTGAACCTTGCATCACTGGAATAAATCCCTCCTGATAATTGGTGAATTCGGTTTGCTACATAAATCTTTATCGTAGCTTTATGAGTCAGTGCTCATCAGTGACACTGGCCTACAGTTTTGTGTGTGGGTACGTGACATCCTTGTCTGGTTTTGATAAAATGAATTTTAGAATTAGAGGACACTGATGAACAAAACTGAAAAAGAGGCAAATAAATGGAAAGATATTTCCTCCTTTTCAGTTTTTTGGAAGAGTTCAGAAGAACAGGTATCTAATCTTTGAATGTTTGGTAGAATTCACCAGTGAAGCTTTTCGGTCATGGGACTTATGTGTATTGGGAGGGGTGTTTTTTTTTGGGGGGGGGTTGGTTTTAATTTTCAGCCACTCTATTTTATTTTTTAAAATCTCTCTTCTCAACAGGGGGCTCAAACTCACAACCCCAAGATCAAGAGTTGCGAGTTCTACCAACTGAAACAGCCAGGTGCCCCGGTCAGGAGGGTTTTGATTTTGGATTCAATCTTCTTATGGATAATCAGTCTATGCAAATTTCATATTTCTTCATGACCCGGTCTTGGAAGAATGGTATGTACCCATCTCTTCTGGGCTGTCTGATTTGTTGGTATAGAATTATGTGTAAGAGTCTCCTATGATCCTTTGTACTTCTGTGGGCTCAGCTGTGATTTCTCCTCTTTCACTTCTGATCAGCGACCTCTTCTTTTTCTTGGTTAGTCTAGCTACAGTTTTATCAACCTAGTTTCATCTTTTCCAAAGAACCAACTCATAGGTCTTTTCTGCTGCTTTTAAATCTTTATTTCATTTATTTTCCACTCTGATCTTTATTACTTCCTTCCTTCTACTGACTCTGGCCTTCATTTGTTCTTCTTTTTCCAGTTCCTCTAGTTGTAAAGTTAAGACTGTTTGAGATTTCTCTCGTTTCTTGAGGTAGGCCTAGATACGCTCTTTCCTCCTAGAAGTGCTCTGGCTGCGTCCCAAAGATTGTGGTGTGTTTTATTTCTGTTCTTGTTTGTCTCTAGGTATTTTTCGATTTCTTCCTTGCTTCTTTGATGACCCATCAGTCTTTGTTCAGTAGCACATTGTCTAAGTCTACATTTTTGTGTTTTTTCCAGCTTTCTTATAATTGATTTCTAGTTTCATACCATTGTGGTCAGAGAAGATGCTGCATATGAGCTCACTCTTCTTGAATTTATTAAGACTTGTTCTGTGGCCTAACATATGACCCAGCCCAAAGAATGTTCCCTGTGTACTTAGGAAGAATGTGTATTCTGTTGGCTTTTGGGTGGAATGTTCTGCTTGTCTGTTAAGTCCATCTGGTCTAATGTGTTGTTTAAGGCCAATGTCTCCTTATTCATTTTCTGTCTGGATGATTTATCCACGGATGTAAGTGGGATATTAAAATCCCTGACTATTGTTGTATTGCTGTAAATTTCTCCCTTTAGGCCTGTTAATATTTAAAAATCTTAGTACTCATACGTTGGGTGCATATATATTTATACATGTTATGTCGTCTTGTTTAATGGACCCCTTTATCATTACATAATGCCCTTCATCTATTTTTAGTCTTTGTTTTAAAGTCTCTTTTTGTCTGCTTAGAGTATAGCTATGCCAGCTTTTTTTTTTTTTTTCCATTTGCATAAAACATCTTTTTCCATCCTTTCACTTTTGGTCTGTATGTTTGTTTGTTTGTTTTGAGAGAGAGAAGAGAGGAGTGCAGGTGTATGAGTGGGGTGGGAGGGACAGAGGGAGAGGGAGAGAATCTTACGCAGGCTCCATGCTGAGCATGAAGCCTGATGCCCAATACAGGACTCGATCTCATGACCCTGAGATCACGACCTGAGCCAAAGCCAAAAGACACTTAACTGACTGAGTCACGCAGGCGCCCCTGTATGTCCTTACATCTGAAGAATAAACTTTGTTTTTTCCTAAGCCTCCTCTTGTGGCTACACATGACTGACCATCTCATAAAAGAATACAAAACACAGCTGTAGGCTGCTTAGGTCAAGTGGTCAAGCTGAAGTCATAGACTAGAAGGGCAGAGCACGGAAGCTCAGCTCAGGGTAGCGTCTGCTACCTGCCTTTTGGGATTACATGAGGAGGAGTGGGAAGGGCTGGCTAGCAACCCCCCACATGCACTCCCTCCGGGGGCAGGGCAGCTGGACACCCCCATGTAAGTGGAGTGGGAGCCCCCTTACCCAGCAGGGCCGTGTTGTCCAGGAGCATCCTTCCTTTGTCTGCAGACTCCTCGGTGTAGACATCCCCAACTAGCAGCAGCTTGATGGCCTCCTGCTTCACCCCATCGAAGAAGTTGGACTGGATAGTGCGAGACACAGACCGGGCCCCGTCCTTCAGCTTACCCACCTGCCATGAGCCAGACCAGAGGCCATGAGAGGGATCCACGCAGGCCCTCCCTCTCTCCTTGTGGCCTGCCCCTACCTTGGCCTTCCCTTCCAGGGCCCGGCTGCCCGTGAACATCTTGCTCAGGTTGTGCCCGTTCAGAGACCACATGGCTTTGAAGGACTCCACAAAGCGGTCAGCGATGGGCTTTGAATTCAGCCCTAGGCTCTCGAGCTGCAGATGAAGGACCTGGATGGGAAGTAAGGGACAGATGTCACTCTCTTCTCACCTGGAAGCTCCCACTACCCACAGCTGCTTCGGCTGAATGTCACCAGGCATCATCCCAGTGAGTTCCTTTATGGCAGATTGTGGGTCACTCTGTGCCCGTCCAGAGAGCAGGGAACCTTGCAGCAAAGAACGGGGCTTCCAACCACAGCTCACCCAACTCTATCCAACCTTGTCTTTATCACGCCGCCAGCCCTCCTCTGGGCCCCTTACTCCTGACCTCCTCCCCCAGGCCACAGCCCTGACCACCACGGGGATGGAGAGCCCGGCAGGCAGCAGTGACTCCACCCCTCCCCCCATCAGTGAGTAGGAGTGGTCAACCAGGCCCTGGGCCAGTGGGTCACTAGACAGACTTGGGTCTCCCTCCCACACTCCAAATCCAGCCTCATCTCAGCCAGCCTCACACTACCCTTGCCCAACTGGATATTCACAGTAATCATTACATACAACCACTGCTTCTCAAGGTGGCACCTGGCTCCTTTGGGTGCCCATGTCTGGGATGCATTCCACAAAGTGCGCCTACGAATGGGGCAAAGGCATATAGTGGTATGGGGGCAAGCCAGCCACCCAGGCAAACCTCGCTGTTTGATGCCTGGGACATCTCTGCCCCACGTTCCCACTGTTAGAAAGTTAGCCCAGTGATGTCCCCCTCATCTTGCCTAGGGAGGCATGGGACATGACCCAGGTGGCCCAAGGGGCCTCGCACAGCAGGGACAGACCTCGAGGGCTACGAAGCTCTGCACTGTGTTGGTTCGGTCCAGGCAATCAAGACAGTTCATCCGCAAAGTGCCTTTCTGAAAACTTAGGAAAACAAGAAGCACAAATGGTTACAAGTTGTTGAAGGAGCAATGGCCACAGCACAATGGCCTATGTTTGACTGCAGGCCTCTGAGAACACTGGTGCCGACCCTCACCTACTCTAGTCGCCCACCACAATCCCCAGCATGCACCAGGAGGGGCCCCAGCACTGCTGGAGCGGCATGCACACCTGGGTCGTTATAAGATATGCCAATTTTCATTGTTTGCCATAGTTACATTCTAGAAAGTTGCCATGAACAATTAGTGAATTGAGGGGGTGCCTGGGTAGCTCAGTTGGTTAAGTCTTGGTTTTGGCTAAGGTCATGATGTCAGGATCTCGGGGTCATGGGACTGAGCCCCGCGTTGGCTCCCTGCTCAGCAGGGATTCTCCATGAGATCCTCTCCCTCTGCCCCTCACCCCGATCTCTCTCTCTCAAATAAATAGAAAAATCTTAAAAAGAAAAAAAAAAACAACTAGTGAACTGACCCATTAGCAGATTAGCAAATGCTGAACTACTGCTCCCAGGGGAAATCTAGGGTTAGGTTCCTGCAAGCCTCTGCTCTCCCACATTTTCACCAACTACTCAACGTAAACTTGTTTTATGTGTGTTTCTGTTTACAGGCACTTTCACACGGATTGCTGATTCGTTAACCCTGCACTCCCAGCCAACCGCACTCTAACATAGCTGTACTTTCCCCATCACAGCCACCTTGTGCTTGCGAACGCCTGCCAGCGCTTGGCACTGCGTTTGGGGGCCATTTTAAACAGTGAAATCACCAATAAAATGCACAAAAGTGTGACCACGTGGCACCACACAGACCACAAAAAGGACACTTTATCGTAGGAGAGCTGAAACCAAACGGCAGAGTGTTGCCTTGTCCCCCCCTCGGCTGGGGACATGACGTACTCGGTGACTCAAATTTTTCACAGTTCTGAGCATGTCTGTCAATGGCCCTGAAAAGGACCATAAGTATTGAATTTGGGGTTACAAATAAATGTTAGCAATGGACAAATTTGCAAATATAGAATCTGTGGAGAACGAGGACTGACTGCATTGTGATTTGCAGAAAGTGGGCTTGCTATTTCTGCTCAGCTCTGAGCAGGAAAACCCAGGCCCCGGGCTCCGTGGGCAATGGGGCTGATGCCAGCTGTCCCTCTTCACTCTCATGGGCTTTCTTCAGTTCGGACAGTAAGTTCTATGGTCACCACAGCTCCACATTTTAACCTAGTCCCTTTATTTATAATTTATTTTGCCAGAAAACCATGCTTTGCCATCTATTCACAAAATTCAGAAGCATGTTCTAAGCTGGGAAGGGGAAGAAGGCGCCCGGAGCCCAGGATCCCCCACATCCCTGAGCCTGTGGTCCCGGAGCCTGCAAGCGGAGCTGAGCAGCAGGGGAGGCGCCCAGCCCAGGAGGACCCCCGGCCGCTCTGCCAGTCACCCGGCAGGAGGATGAGGACGCAGGCGGAGACTCACCGTGGACTTACATTCTCGCCCTTGGCAAACACGTCAAAGTCATCCCAGTGAAGCTTCAGCTGGGGCCTCAGCAAGTTCTCCAACTTCTCTAGTTTCCCGCCTTTGGCCAACTGATGGAAGTCAAAGTTGATCATAGGCGTGTCGCCGGCGTGGCAAGAAGCCCAGAGCAACTTCTGAAAGTGGAAAGGGAGAGGGTGGCAGGGGAGCGAGGGAAGGAACACGGGGACTGCGAACCTCTCCTGGCTGGAGGCGGGGACGCTAACCAAGGCACCGGCCAGGGCACAGGCTTTAGCTTTAAGGCCTATGGGGGACCGAGCTGTTTATCAGTCCTGACCCAGAAGCGGAAGAACAAAGACTCGGAGGGCAATCCTGCGAAGGGCACCTTGCCTGCAGCGGGGCAAAGGCCCACCCCAGGCAGAAGACAGCTGGAGATGCTCTGGCTCCCTGGCTCCCAGCCCTGAACCGACATCACCCTCCCACAGGGCCCTTGGGAGGGTGCCGAGGAGGGAAGGACCACTCCGTCCTGCAGGCCCCCAAGTGCACGGGCCCATCAGGGACAGGGCAGCCCAGCAGTCTGGGGAGCTCATAATCCAGCTCCCTGTTGCCCTGGTAACCAGTCCCATCCTGACAAGCGTAAGCCTAGGGGGGTGTGCTCATTGGTGCCCAATTCTCCCATCAAAGTCCTCTGGGTCCCCGTGAGGGGAGGTGCCAGAGGCACGGCCCAGTGAGGCTGCAGGATGGGGGTGACCAGTGGTCAGGGCCAGTGGGCCCAGGCCCGCGCAGGAGCTGGGGGGGAGGCGAGGCCAGAGATGGGGATGCATAGCAGGTGGGCTCCAGGCAGCATGGTGCTCCTCCTGACAGAGGCCTCCCTCCCACACAAGGAACCTCCCAGGCAACTCCAGAGCTCTCTCAGGAGCCCTGTGGTAGAAGATGAAATGGCGGCCTCCCCAGGGCACCCGGCCTCAGGCCCGTCACACCCTGGACCCTCCTGCGTAGTTTGGGTTAGATTTGTCCAGAGAGTCTAATGACCTTGAAAGACTAGAAGGGCTTCGGGCCTTCTGGTCCCTGCAACTCGAAGTGCCCATCCGCCGTGAGCCAGAACGTCAGTCAGCGCATGGCTGGGACCAGCCAGAGTCTTGCTGGGAAAAGCAGCCCGCTGGGCTGAGTAGCGTACTCCTTTGCGACATCACACTTTGGAGTGAGCACCTTGTCGGGTTGTGGCCTGAGGACCGCGGGTGGGCTGCTGGTGCTCAGACCTCAGGGCTGAGGGTGTGACACCAGCGGGTCTCCTCCAAGCGGCATCCCCCTCCTCCCTCCACCCTGCCCAGCAGCCTGCCCTCCTCCACCTGGGCCACAGGACCACTGCTGCCTCCTGGCCCACTCTTGACAAAGAGCCCGTCAGCAGGGGGCACTTCCGCTGGCGGATGGGGTGCTGAGGACATCCCCTCTCCATAACCCAAGACATAAAGGGAAAAGAGATACTGTTCTTTCCTTCTTTTTCCTTAAAATAAGCTGTCGACGTTTCTGCCAAGATGGCTGGGAGGGGAGATACTCAGCAGGCTTATTGCCAATAGCAACAAACCGAACAGGAAAAGCAGGTCTGGCCAAACGAAATTGGTCACCAGAGAGTCTGCTCTGAGCACATGGCCTTTCTGAGCGGAGTGGAAGGAGCACCCACGGGGCTCAGCTCCTACTGGCCAGAGGTCAGGAGTCAGGGAGGCAGCAAACGCTGCTTCCCATGAGGTGAGGTCCGATTTCACTCTCCCTACAAGGGGCTTCCTGGACCTTGGAACAGCCAGAGGGCTTTTCTCTGTTAAGTGGGGGTCACGGGCCACTGGGAAAGGAAAGTGGACATCGCCCACAGCTCACTCTGGAGCTGTTCACCTAGCAGACTGAATACACTTAGGCGCTCTGGGAACAGGGAGAGGCCTGGGTGAGGTGGGTGGAGCTCTTCCTTCAAAGGTTCCTTCCCTGCTCAGGCCTCCCCCCTGCACCACCCCCCTGCTCCCCTGCACCCCATCCCCACCCCTGAAAGTGCCCAGAGGAGCCTCAGGGAGCCCGTGGGGAGCCGGGCAAAGGAAGCTGTTTTCAGGGAGAGCCCTGACAGGGATGAAGATTTGAAGACTGAAGTCAGCGGGAGGAAATCACGCTGAGATTCCTTGCTTTAAACCGAGCAGGAGCTCTGAAGGACTGCTCTAGGCCAAGGGCCCGGCAGGTTTCTGGCTGAGTGTGCCAGGAGGCTCTGGCCAGCAGCACAGCCAGACCAAGGAAGGAAGGGGAGCTCAGGCTCCCTGAGCCCACATGTGTGCGGGGCCGCGTGTGTGTCCAAGAGAACCAAGGAGAGGGGCCTGGCTGTCCCGAGCTCCGCAAGCCCCAGGGGGGCCCCGGGGGAAATGCAGCTGGAGGTGGCAGATGCTTTGTTTGACTTTGAGCAAATTCTCTAACCATCAGTTCATAAAAATTAAATTTCATACATCAGGAGCCCAATCACCGAATGCGACAGAGCTGGTGGGAAAGAACTCCCCAAACATGGTGAGAGCAGTGTTAGTCCCAGTCCTGCACAGAAGCGTGCCTCCGAGGGGGTCCTCATCACCCTCACCCACCGCGCCCCCCTCCCCGAACAGTAAGTAGCACAGCATTTACCTTGAAGGCTCTGTTGAGCACCTCCTCTCCGCCTCTGCTCCCCAGCAGGTTTACGACCACCTGCTTCCCATACTGCTCCTTCAGAAGCACCATATGCCTGCAATGGAACAGGACGTGACCGGTGTTGTCAGCACACAGACTGCTGGCCCTACCCTCGAGGGCACGGGGTGCAGGAGGGACCTGCTTGGCACCAGAGGTCCGGGAGGAGCTGTTCCCCAGGACGCAATATTGGTTGGGGGGCGGGGGAGAGAAAACCAGACTCTCCCAAGCCACCCACCCCACGGTCAGGGACAAGCATGTTAACTGTTTGCATGCAAGGCTCAGGCCAAGAATAATTCACAGCCTATCAGACTAAGCGTAACATCAGACGAAGGATATGCTGGACTTTCTGTAAAGTACCACTATTAAATCTAGAACAGTTAACTCAGCCTTTTATTAACAGAGTCCAAGAAGCACATTTCTGAAATTAATCTCTAATTTCACTTCCTTCTCTAAACTAGAAAAGCTGGTAGAAGGGTTAACTTCAGTGTCTGTTATCTAAGTGCCATATTTCATTATGTGTAATTATGTGTAAAATTTCAGGCTTTAGAGAATTTTAAAAATACGTATGTTGTGGGGCGCCTGGGTGGCTCAGTTGTTTAAGCATCTGACTCTTGGTCTTGGCTCAGGTCATGATCTCAGGGTCATAAGATCAAGCCCCGAGTCTGGCTCCATGCTCAGTGTGGAGTCTGCTTGAGATCCTTTCCCCCTCCCTCTCCCTCTGCTTCTGTGCCTCCCCCTGCCTACGCTCTCTTTCTCTCAAAAAAATATACAAAATCTTTAAAAAAAAAAATACATATGTTGAAATATTAGGGAAAGACTAATATTTATCCTTTATCTCTAGCTTTTGAAAAGTTAACTTTACAATCTTAATAATGGTAGGAATGCTTAAATGTAACTTAAAAAAATACAGGGAAAAGACCATACAAAAAGCAGATGTAAACCATATTTTCATCATGCAATCTTCACACGTAAAGATAGAAAAAAGACTAGAAGATAGCATGCCACGATATTAAAAGTGGTGGAATTTTATGTGACTTGAAATCTTTTTCTTCTTTATACATATTTGTATTTTCCAAATTTCTAGGATGACATGTTCTTAAGTTAATTAGCACAAAGGAACCAATTTTAGCCCAATAAAGGAAAGGACACTCTCTTACCAACTTCGAGGGGTAGCACGGTACAGTAGAATACGGATCCTGAAGGGGGTAGTTTGAATTTAGGTCCTCTGCTGACTTGTTAAGGGTGAGCTCCTATCTCTACGTGGCATAATTCTCAAGATGCTCCTGGCAGCCCCGCGCTCCCTGCGGTGTACCCCCCCCCCCGGACCCCTGCGTGTCCCCGCCCCGGGAAGAGGTAGGGCTCAATTAGATTGGTGCAATCCGGGCTTCTGCAAAGCCTGTGCTCTGGGTGAGGGTATGGGAAGAAACGGAGGGCACATGGCTCAGCCCCTCTGGGCTCTTCTGGGTCGGCCTGCCCAGGGAAGGTGTGTCCTGGCCAGAGGATAGACACATGGCGCCAAAGGGTAGGCTCTGCTCTGGGGGCAAGTCTCAGCTGCCCGGCTCTGTCAGTTGCTGCGCAAGCCCTGATTTGGGGGTGAAACGCGAGGAAGCCCACTGTGGCCACACATGCAGGCCACCACCCACAATGCAGCTTATCAGAAATAAGGCTGATGTCTCAACTGGTTAGAAACCGAGAGTTGGAAGAGAAACAGTATCGCTCATCACACCAGCCCCAAGCACCCTTGATCAAATTACTCATCCCTTCTGAGCTCTTCCTTTGTACCTTAAAGCTAATCGTCCTCCTGTAAAAGATGGTTTTGAGGACTAAGAAGACAAAAGTGACAAGTCAGTGCTTGGCACATGGGAGCTGGTTTTCCTTTCCTTCCTTTTTAAAAATTTAAAAAAATTTTTTATTTATTTATTTGAGAGGGACAGCGAGCAAGCACACAGAGGGAGAGGGAGAAGCAGACTCCCCGCTGAGCAAGGAGCCCAATTCGGGACTCGATCCCAAGACCCTGAGATCATGACCTGAGCTGAAGGCAGATGCTTAACCGATTAAGCCACCCAGGTGCCCCCCCTTCTCTTCTTTTTACTTTTAAAATAAGATGATACACTTATTAGTGACACACTAAAACTGACCTCAGCGCTCCCAGAGGAAGTGCTGGGGCCCACCCCAAGGCCAGTGAGACTCCAGCCTGGCCTCCCTGCTCTGGGCACCCGGGGTCCTTCCCCCGCCTGCCCATCTGTTACTGTTGTGCAGAGCTCCTTGGAGAACTGGGGGGCTTTTCGAGGCATTAGAAGTGGGGTAGTCAGGGCATAACTGAGCGGCCAGCAAGGAAACACACCCTAGTGTCCACCCCGGGGCTGCAGATGCAAACAGCTCTGCGCAAAGAGAGGGAGGAAGGAGCTGGGAGCCAGCATCCCACACGGGTGAGACCCAGGCGCCGCCCCCCCATGGAAGGTTAATACTTCCATCCAAACTCTACCAGTGAGACAAGATCCTCCTCAGGCCAGCACAGCCAAGGCCGGCTCAGTGCACCCCCTTCCCTCCCCCGGACAGCAGGTGGACAAGAGGTAACAGTGAACAACCCAGGGAACAGGATAGCATTGGCCACAGGTACTCCGTGCATACCCAGACTACCAGGGAAAGGGGTTTTGTGGGGGCAGGTTGGGGGGGTAAGGGATTTATTTTGGACCAAGCACATCAAAGAACGGAGAAACTCCTGAGAGCGCCCGATGTGCCACAGATGTAGGACACCCCCTGCGGTGGGTCCGCTGGAGAATCACGTGCCCGAGCTCCTACGCGGCACTGAAATGAGCGCATGGGGGCAGCACCCAGCGTGAGGCCAGGCAGCTCCGGCCCTGGGCCGTGAGGGCACGTGGAGCTCGGCTACGTCCAGCTAGACTGCCTCAGGAAGGGAGCGAGCCGTGAGCCACATTTCCAGTGGCCACTACCCGTCAAAGGGCTTACGGTCTTGAATGGGCTCCTGTGAGAAGAGAGGGCTTATCCTTTCGGGTGCACACACCACACACTAACAGGATTTAAAAATATTTAAGTCCTGGGGCGCCTGGGTGGCACAGCGGTTGAGCGTCTGCCTTCGGCTCAGGGCGTGATCCCGGCGTTATGGGATCGAGCCCCACATCAGGCTCCTCCACTGTGAGCCCGCTTCTTCCTCTCCCACTCCCCCTGCTTGTGTTCCCTCTCTCGCTGGCTGTCTCTAGCTCTGTCAAATAAATAAAATCTTAAAAAAAAAAAAATTTAAGTCCAAGTAAACATTCTTAAAATATATTTTTTGAAAGCTCACCAACACAAGGCTTTTGAAACAAGCCCAGCGTGCATGCCCCTTCCCTTCTACTGTGGTCGGCTGGGGAGGAATCCTGTGCTCAATTTCCTAAGGACATTTCAGGCAGATCAGTGTCTCCCACAACAACTCCATCTATACAATGCGCAGAACACGTTAGCGGCGTTCTGGAAACAGGCAAGAGCATTTTCAGGTGCACATACAGCCCGCTCTACAGTGACGGCCCACTAGTCCTAACGTGCTAACTCACGGTCACGGGCTGCTGTTGCCAGTCTGCGGTAATAGGAAGGACGCAGCACGCAGACTTCACGTCCAAACTGAGCTTCAGGTAGAATGAGTGATACCCTTAAAGAAATCACTCTTGGGATCTTTATGACATTTGCTAATTTTTAAAATTAGTATTTAGATTAAAAACGCAAATATTTTAAAGAAGCGATGAACTATGCCCAATACAAGTTACTGTTTAGTTGACAGATGGCTTAAGAAAGTTCCATAACAAGGAATGTGTAATGGTCTAGTTTGTGGTGCAGAAAATGAACTGTATATCTGCCAAATGGTTTTCTAGAACGATACGTAAAAACCTAATAGTGAAATCTTTAGTAGGAGCTGGAAGTCAACAGTCCTTTCGTTTCTCACTTTACACCTTTCTATACTGTGACTTTTTAAGTCTGGGAATATATCGCTTTTAAAAGAAAAACACGCAGCCACAAATATCCTATAATTTAGGTTATCCCTTGTTAACTAGGACAAAGGGATAAAGCTTCGTTAAAGAAGGATCTGATAACATAACTGCCAAGAGTTACCTCAGTATTAATGAACTTTCAGGAAAACCTGAGAGCCACTAAAAATCCCATTTTATAAACTCCCCTCTTGCCCAAAGAACCAAAGTAAAAGGCAGATAAGGTCCAGGATTGGGGACCCTCCCCCTCCCGCTGTCCCCTGTGCTGCTGTCTGGTGGGGGGAAGACTCCCGAAAGGATGGCAGGCTTAGGATGGTGCCAGACAACCCTACCTGTCGAAAGCAGGGGCGTTGGCTTCTAGGCCTCTGTTGAGTCTCAGATGATGAGAGCCAACCTAGAGCAAGAGAAATAACACTAGTGACTCCTCCTGCTCCGTGAACCCAGGAAGTGATGGTCTTCCCCATCCCCCTCGCTGCCAGCCAGGCTGCACGTGGCCGTCTCTCGCCCCTTCTGTGGCCCATGCACAGACCTGGAAGGTTGGCTTTGAACTCAGATCCCAAAGCCCGAGTCTGGCTCTGCTGCAGCCTGTCCCCACTGCTGCATGGGCCCCGTGCTGGCTGGAATTCTTCCAAAGGCAGAAGAGAAACTTCAGAGTCAGCCCATGAGGCCCACGTCAGATCTGCAAAGCCTTCCACAGTGCAGAGGTGAACGTAAGCCAAGCAGGGAGAGAGAAACCACTTCTCGGCCTCCTCAGCAAGGCTGGGGACCTCGACCACCCCTAAAATCTGAGTTATAGCTACCTGCAAACTAATTTGCCTTATGATTTAGAATTACCTATTTCATATTGAAAGTTCAAAAAACAAACTTAAAACTACGTATTGTTATTGGAGCCAGTTTGAAAAGGCTCTCTCCGGACAAATGTGGGACAGTGTGCGCACTGAACTATAAAGGACAGTAATGGATTATAATCTGATGACTGCAATAAGAATTCATAAGTCTCTATAGATCAGAACTGGCTGGACGAGTGGACAGATGAATGGACAGAGAGGTGGGCAGGTGGATAGGGAGAAGGGGGGCTCTTCCTTAGAGTAGAACACCAGTCGATAAGTATGGAGACAGTGCTGGAAAAATCACCATTTTATAACCATCATAGTAAAGAACGGTTCAGCAAAAATCAGCTGCTGGTCATAAACGTTAAGGGAGAGTTTGATGAGGAATACGATACTAACACGGTCTGAGTCTCGCGGATGTTTACTAGTTGAAAAGGAGGACATATTAACTATAAGGAAAGAAACTGAGTAGCACCATGCCTGAGTGAGAAACTAACATCACTAATGAGGGGGCACGTGGACGCAGATGGGACACTCGGACAAGGATGTGGTGCTGTCAGAGATCCACACCATGAACCCAATCATAATGAAACCCCCAGAAACCCCCATATGAGGCACCTCCAATTTAAAGAAAAAGATCTGCATTCTCCAAAAACATCAATGTCCAAGAGACAGAAGGCAGAGGAACTGATCCAGAGATTAAAGGAGACTGGAGATGTGACAATGACATTCAGGGCAGGGTCCTGGCCTGGATCCCCAACCAAAGGGGGAAAAGTGCCACGACTGATAAATCTGGAATGCAGACCGCAGGTCGGTTTAGAGCACCGTGTCACACCAGCTGACCATGTACCCATCCTGTGCTGATGCAAGAGAACATACTTGCTTTCAGGAAAAACGTCCTGACGTATTAAGGAGATCTGATGTATGCGACCCGCTCTCCAGGGATTCCGGAAATAACGGGTCACGTGTGGACAGCAAGAGGCGCACACCGAGTGAATCTGGGGACAGGTAGCATGGGAGTGCTCTCTGCTGTTCCTACAACTTTTCTGCAGGTCTGGAATTATCTAAGATAAAACGTTTCTGGAAGTGTATTGCTCGGCTTTGCTGGTTGTGGGGCATTATAAACGCGGTGTCGTTAGGCTCGTCTGTCTGCACCACCGAGGGTCACTGTGGAGTGTGGACCGAGGGTTATTTACAAGTCTTCCCGCCACAAGTCATACATCTGCCCCTCTTCATACCCTAGGAAAGAGCCATTCTAGATGACTGGCTTCTCAGCAACAGATTTAGAAATCACTGGGATTAGGCATATCCGTCTAAATGACTTCTACAAATAAAGTCCCGAGTCCCTTTTGGTCCTAAGAAACCTTGGGAGTCCTTAGGAGAGGCTCCACCGATCGCTTTCACTTTGCTGCTGTGTGTGTTCTGGGCTCCTTTTCCCAAAGGCCCCAGCTGAGGACATGCGAGACTTAATTCCCACAACCTGCACAGCCAAGTTGTGAGAAAACTGCTCTCTCCTGCCCTCCGAGGCCAGTCAGCGCCTGTCTTCTGAACTCACGAGGCAGGTGTGGGCGGAAAGCAGGCCCACGTTCCTCTGAGCCACCGTGCGCAAGATCCCCAGGGGCTGAAGCCCAAGAGAAGGGGCTGCTTGCTGCGCGGTCAGCCTGTCCGTCAGCGCTAGAAATCTGCCCTAAGCTGCGGCTGTTTCCAGAATCCTTCCCAGGGGAAGGCAGTAAGGGGAAAGCAGGAAAACAATGGTTCAGGGCTCAGAAGCCCGGTGTTTAGTCGTGACAAGTTCTGTTACTGGCCATGGCTGCCTCTCCCCGAATCATAACTCAAAGTTTCTTCTATGAGCAGTTAGAAATTCCAGTCACAGACGACTGGACGCTGGGACTGAACTGGGACAGCACGCAGTGTGGGCACCAGTGCAGCCAAGTTGGAGCGCCCCCCCCCCCCTTTAGCAGCTCCTGGAGTAAAACGTAAACTCCGCAGCCTACCACAGAAAGCCCGTCTCCGTCTGGCCCTTGCCTGCCTCTCTGGTCTGACATCTGGCCATGGCCCCCATGCTCGGGCTGCGAGCAGCAAACCTTCCCACTCCCGGGACACGTGTGACCACTGGGGCCGCCACCCCGGCACGTGCAGTCCCCACCGCAGGCTGGCCGACGTGGCCCTGTCCCCCCGAGTCGGTTCAGATGCCCACCCCCTCCTCCGGGCAAGCTGGCCCTCCCCACAGCTGCCCCAGGCATGGTGGCCTCCTCTCCCATGGGCGCTACGCACGCCACACCATCATGACCTGTCCCCTTCTCCTGAAGGCGGGGGCTGTGACCTAAAGTGCCCCCACGTACCCACAGATGTCAGTGAGCGGCTGTGGGATGAACACATGGCTTCTCTGAGGGCGGGGTGATGGGACACCTGGGAGCCTCATCCTCGTGCCTCGTCTTGACAGAGAGATACGTGGACACTGTCCCCACCTCACAGGCCTCGTGGAGACGGGTGAAGCTCTGACTCCGCTCTCTGGGTGCAAAGTGCCACGCTCTCCCAATGCAACCTGTGTTCCTGTCTCCTGGATGGTGTGATGTACGTTACAAATACTGACAGCTGACACTTGTGTGTCCTCTGGGTTCTGGAAACTGCGCTGAATTCTACTACGCGCTGTGGCAGCTAACCCTCCCCACAGCCCGTGAGGTCGGTTGTTAACCCCACGTACAGAGGAGAAAACCAAGGCTTAGCAAAGACAGGAACTTCTCAGGTTTTTTGTTTTTTGTTGATAAGAACCTTTTTCTGAGATAAAAACTTGTCAAAAGAATATGGTCCCTAAGTAGGGGAGCCAGAACTTGAACTGGAACCAGGTCCTGCCACTGCAAAGCTTATGCTCTGAATCACAGGAGAAGCTACCTCGCAATCTTGGTTCTTTTAGTGATGGCTGCTGGTGAAACACAGGAGCTCGTGCAAACACGCAGGACCCAGGTCCCACAGTGCATGCGCGACTCTGTCCTGGAGACAGGGGCTCGTGCAAACACGCAGGACCCGGGTCCCACAGTGCATGCACGACTCTGTCCCGGAGACAGGGGCTCGTGCAAACACGCAGGACCCGGGTCCCACAGTGCATGCGCGACTCTGTCCCGGACACAGGGGCTCGTGCAAACACGCAGGACCCGGGTCCCACAGTGCATGCGCGACTCTGTCCCGGACACGGGCTCGTGCAAACACGCAGGACCCGGGTCCCACAGTGCATGCGCGACTCTGTCCCGGACACAGGGGCTCGTGCAAACACGCAGGACCCGGGTCCCACAGTGCATGCGCGACTCTGTCCCGGACACAGGGGCTCGTGCAAACACGCAGGACCCGGGTCCCACAGTGCATGCGCGACTCTGTCCCGGACACAGGGGCTCGTGCAAACACGCAGGACCCGGGTCCCACAGTGCATGCGCGACTCTGTCCCGGACACAGGGGCTCGTGCAAACACGCAGGACCCGGGTCCCACAGTGCATGCGCGACTCTGTCCCGCACAGGGGCTCGTGCAAACACGCAGGACCCGGGTCCCACAGTGCATGCGCGACTCTGTCCCGGACACAGGGGCTCGTGCAAACACGCAGGACCTGGGTCCCACAGTGCATGCGCGACTCTGTCCCGGACACAGGGGCTCGTGCAAACACGCAGGACCCGGGGTCCGCAATGCGCTCGCGACTCTGTCCCGGATTATATTCGTTCGCATTAGAAGGATCTTTCCCTCACCCCAACCTCTTCTGAAACTGTTGTGCTACAAGCCATCTCACACCCTTTTAGGGACCAAAAAAAGTACAGCCACACAAATGAGCACATACAGTGCCGTGAACCCGAGGGCCTAGTAAACAGGGTG
This sequence comes from Ursus americanus, assembly GCF_024610735.1. NCBI lineage: Eukaryota > Metazoa > Chordata > Mammalia > Carnivora > Ursidae > Ursus > Ursus americanus. Next base: position 66,943,085 of record NC_142137.1, on the reverse strand, counting down.
TGACGGGGAGGGGGCGAGTGCAGGCAAGGTGGGAACAGCAGAGGGGACTAATCTACTTTGCATCCTCCTCCAGCTGCTGACGTCGTATGAAGCTTCAAAACAGAGACCTAACTCACCTTGGCAAGACCGTCTGTACACGCACGTTACAGGGAGGAAGACTATAAAGCGACAGGGGAGCAAAATCTTCAACGGACTAAGAGTATAGAACAAATATACTCTCTCACTAATCATACCAGGGGAGCAATTAGCTTTAAGTGTAAAATTTCAGTGTGGCTATTTATAAACCGCAAAGCTGTTTACATGGTAAAGACGAAACTGTGTAAGGTACACGTGGCTAGAAATGGCGTCAGGATCCAGGAGTTTGTAAGGAAGGCACCACTGCTGTGCAAACGTGCAGACAAATCATCGTCCCAAGTCCTCTCTGCCCGTCCCCACACCTACGCCCCATCCCTGGCGGGGCGCGTCGGTTCCCAGGGAGAGCCCCCAGAGGTTGCAACACTGCAACTTAAGATGCAAGCTATCTGCCCAAAAATCTTTGCATTTTTCATCTAACCTAAGTGAAGAAGGAGGGGAGAAAAACAACCAGAATCAACCCTCAGGCTTGCCGTTGATAGTTCAGGGAGGAGGGTGAATGCAGACCATGAGTGAACCTGGTCACCCTGCGAAGATGACCTAATCTCTCTGATGGTGGAAGGTTTTAGAAGATAAACATGGGTATCAGACCCAAAGGTTAGCAAATCCTTCATAAGATTAATGAACACTAAAGCCTTTTGAAGCTTATTTTGAAAAAAACCACAGAAGCTCTGGAGAAGCACAAGTGTTATGAATCTAAAAGGCCCCATGGCTGCCAAAAAGCGAGCCCCCGGAACCCCACCGAGAATGCTCATGTCAGATTGAGGACAGCTGTTCCATGGCAGGGTCAGGCTGCATCAAGTGGGTCAAGCTGGGGACCAAAATTAAAGACAGGAATGACAGACCAATTTTGCTATTTTGAGAAGACGGAGACTGGAACATGGAGAGTCCTAGAAATGGGATGGAAGACACAAAGAGCTGGAGAGCCCCAGACAAGACACGATGGAGAGAGGGGGAACCTTCTCAAAGGTCTGGGCAATCAGACTCACTCTCATGTATCCCCCTGCAGACAGCCAGCCTGTAAGGCAAGAAGGAGCCCGTTGGCAATCGCGGCCATCCCAAATCCCGGTCTCAGGGTCAGTGTCCGAGGTCAGAAGGACCCAGAACTGGACGCAGGGGCGAAGGGGATACACTTCAAAGGCTCCTTCCCAAATTCCAAGACTATCACGACCACCCCCAATTTCTGGATTTCTTAAAATCTTCACGTGAAACGTAACATTGTCTCCTGCTTCCTTTTTTATCCGCTACTCACTTGCTTTTTATTCTTCTAAATACAGAGCTCCAGAAGTTTCAGGAGGGTAAACTCCAAATCTTAAAAAAAAAAAATCAAGTTTCAAAAACCCTTTTTGGAATGTCCCGAATGGGCAAATCTATAGAGATAGAAAGCAGACTGACAGTTGCTTCGGCCTTGGGGAGAGCTGGGAGGGGGGCACGGGGAGGGGTGATGGCCCGCGGGGACAGGGTTCTTAGGGGCGATGAGTCCTCTAAAATTAGACCACGGTGATGGCTATGTGACTCTGTAAATGCACTAAAAACCACTGAATTGTATGCTTTAAATGGGTGTAGTTTATGGTATGTAAATTCTATCACAATACAGCCATTTAAAAAAAACTGTTTTGGGATGAGCTCCAGCATCATCTTGCCTGTCCTAATCATCCTCAGGAGTGTCTCTCCATGCTGCCACGTAATGCCACCAGCCATCCTCGCACATCTTAGTTGTTCCTTTCTGATGGGAAGACTGAAGGCTAAAAAAGCTTCCCCCTCCACCAGAAGTCAGACCCTCAGGAGACCCTCATGCCTCCACCTCACTCCAACAACTGACCGTGGTTCCTTATCAAGGCTGTCCACTGCATGATGACAGCCACATGGACAAAGTGCCTTCTGCTGCCACGGGGTCAAGTCAAAGGCCGGGGAAAGACCCAGTGCTGTCAAACACCCCCCAAGAACGTGGCAGACGGCCCTGAGCCACCGCTGACGACCCAACCACCATCACACAGAGTCCTCGGTAAGAGGAACGGGAGCCACAGAGGCCTGGCAGAGAGGTCTTCTGGGCACCCAGAGTATCGCTCCAACCAGAGCGGAAGATCTGGGGTCAACGCTGAGTAACCTCAGACCCACTTGGCCCGTGACCCTCCAGGGAAGGAACTTGCAAACGAGGCAGTGCACAGTTCCACGGAGGGCAAACATGTCCTTGGAACGTGGTATCACGCCCTGAACTCTTCCCAGGAGACAGAACGCCAAATACCTCTGGCACGGACCAGAGCCCTGGTTTAGACTGCAAGGTGTATTTTTAGAAATCACGGGAAAGTTCTGTGCCATTCTCACGTGGCCCCACAGCAGGCACCTCCGGCCCTTGGACCTGCTGCATGGCCAGGGCCTGAAAACCTTTCAGAGCCCCATAGGATGGTCTCAGCTCTCAAAAAACATCTTTGGCCGTGTTCTCAATACATTGACCTTGGCGGCTAAGAAAGTAATTCTACTCAATTACATCATGTGGTTCTCTTATCAGCAAAGACCTCCCTTCCCACGTGGGCCGCATCAACAGCAAACTTGGGGTCAGAGAATTACACACAGTGTGTACATTTCTGTATATAAACACCACGCACACACACATACACACGCGAGCGTGCACGCGCGCACACACACACACACACACACACACACAGGTGTGCACACTTTGGCAGCTCAGCTCAATCCAATGGGCCTGAGGAACAAGCCTAGAAACTGACAGAAATACGGTTAAAAGAAACAAACCACAGCTGTCCAGAGGAGAGAGGCAGGTGACTTACTTTTTTCATTACCTACCTGAAGCCCTGGCTGCTCCCAAAACAGCGGAACGGAGCCTCTGATCTGGACAAAAGACGACACTCCGTCATCCATGTAAATCGTCTGCACCACAAGGAAACATAAAGGGAAAGTATTCCTCAATGAAACTGAATGTCCTGGGGCCGGGTAACGGGATCTGGCCGCCTGAGACCCGACACCAGCCCGGATGAAGGGCAGACAGCGGACTTCTGCGCCCTCTGTTCCCCTGGCCAGCCTGGCCTCGCCGCTCCCTGACCCACAGGCTGGCCCCGTGTGCTCACGGGCATGCTGGCAGCTGACCAGCCTCACAGGAGTCTGGAGCGGGCACAGGGCCTCCCGGGGAGAGCCGCAGCTGACCGGGACTAAACACAGCCTCACCCAGCTCCCTGGAAAGCCCAGCAGCGCCTCCCCGCTCCCCACTGGAGGAACAGAAGCAAATGTGCTCTGGAACCGAACTAAGCCCTTCCTTCCAGCCCTCGATTTTCACCTTGTCAACTAGCTAAGTAGCAGAGAGCAACTGGAAAGGGATGGATGAAACGAACGAGCTTAGCCAAAAGCCCTGGGTGACCACACGAGTCACTGACACTGCGCTTGACCACGCAGGCCAAGACTTGACATGAACTTGTAGTTGCTCCTGGCCCTGGGCCACTGTGTTCTTAAGCCCACCGCTAAGTCAACATACACGGCACAGCCTTCACACGCTTCGGGCGGTGGGGAGCGCCTGCCTGGACGCACGGGATACTCACCCGCTAAAGCACAGATCTCCTCCCCCACCCCACCCACCGTTACTTCGGGGTGTGCCAGCTAATCGGCCTGCAGGCGCCCCCGACATTGCAGGGGAGTGTTACAGGGACAAGAAGCGCAGTCCTGAGCAGCACGAAGGGAGGCTATGGCGACTATCAGATGTGCTGCCCTTTATCTGAGTAATTCTACCCTTGGCTGGCAGGGCCGGCCTGGGCAATGCTGCCGATCCTTTCCATTTCTTACCAGCCTGCTCCCTTACATGGTAGCTTTCCGTGCGGCTAGATCACGCTCAGATCACACACGCATTAGTAATTCTGCGGTGGAGGACCTGAGCATCAGACCTGCAGCTCCCTGGGACCAAAGGAGACGGGAGCTGAACTCCTCTCTTTTTCCAAATGGAAAAGCACTGGGTGAAGAACTTGTCTGTTTCCAGATATGGACTACCAGCAAATTTGCTCCCCCCTATTATCCAGCTCAAAACAAAAACAAAAACCAAAAACAGGGGCGCCTGGGTGGCTCAGTCAGTTCAGCATCTGCCTTCAGCTCAGGTCATGATCCCTGGGTCCTGGGATCGAGCCGTATTGGGTTCCCTGCTCAGCGGGAGTCTGCTTATTCCTCTCTCTCTGCCCCCCGCCCCCCCCTGCTCAGGCTCGCTCTCTCTCCCTCTTTCTCTCTCAAATTAAAAAATCTTAAAACAAAAACAGAAGAAAGCAGCAGATTGCTTAAACCGATGCAGGCATCATGGACTACTGTGAGATGAAGAGCATACAGGTCCAGATGACTGAGAAGGAAACCAATTTAGCCAACAGTTCTCTATAAGGATAGTCCTTAACAGTGCCAGGACCTGACTTAAGCTATGGGACTATTACCCTTCCCTTTAAGACATGCTCAACAAGCTACCTCTAGCATCAGACCACACCCCTCTTGAGCTGGAACTTGCACAGGCAGAACGTGCTTCAGAAAACACCCACCAGGAGGCCCCACTCTCCAGACCCCACCCCTGGGACAGGAAGAAAAGATGCCTCTGAATTTCTCCACTCCTCCCTCCCACATGAAGATGCTAAAGCTTTGCACCCCATTCATCATCGGGACCACCTTCTTTGTTGTCAAGGTGATAAGACAAAACAGGCAGTGGATCCGGGGTGCTTTCCTTCCTGAGCTAAGGAACACAGGTTTTAATACTCCTGACAGACTCGATGCCTCACCTCCCAGAAGGGTTTTCACAGAGGGCATTGGGATCTCGGGGCAGGAGAGAGGAGGGTAGAGCCAGAAAGCGGGTCAGTACACGGGCTCTGGGACAGCACCTTCCATTCCACCTGCCAGCTCCCCTGTGCCCTGCAGGGTGACCCTGGGCGTGTTCTTTAACCTTTGGGCCTCAGTTTCCTTCTCTCAGTGGAGTTACTGTCACCTAGTCGTAGGGAGGAGTAAATGAGTAATGAGGGAAGGTGATCCCAGTGCAGGACGGCGGCTCCTTGCTCTTGAGGGCAGGGAGCACTGCCCAGGCATGTGGATGAGGCCCCTGAAGAGGCCTGACAGACAGGGTGGGGGTCAGAGCACTGGGGGAGCAGGGCTTAGGCTGTGGGGAGCAGTACTGTAGGGACACACAAGGGGTGGGAGGGAGTCTGTCATGGCTGAGCCGTGGCGAGCCCAAGCCGGGCCTGGGACACCCTGGCCTTGGCAACTCGGAGTGGCCCCTTTCACGGAGTGGTGGGAGCAGAAACCCAAGGACCCTGAGAAGAAAGGGATAAGATGCAGGGAGACTTGCGGCCCAGCAGATACTCTTTTATCTGGAAGGCTTCTGCCCAACTCCCATTTCCAGGTGAGGTGTCTGCAAACCAGTGCTTTCCAAGTCTGTTGCATTCCTGGGAGGACACGCAGCCGTCCTTACCCTTCCGGATTAATCAGTGGCCTTATTTTCAATAGCCAAATATTTTTCCTCTTTTTTTTCTTTTGGTAGACCAAAGGGACTTTTTGGGGTTTGTTTTTCTGCATGGTGAGTCACAGCTGCAGAGCAATCCTACCAGGTATGACTCACAGTGGAGCCAAAAGGCTTCTTCCCAGGAAGACTGAGACAAGGTCCACACCTGCACACACACGCCATACACACCAATGCACACAAACACCCCTGCGAAACACCCCTGCACAAACATGCACTCACATACCACACACCAATGCACACACCTGTGCGTGCACACATGACCTCCTCCCCTCCCCCCCCACATGCACGTGCACACACACGCGGCCTGCCTTGGAGGAGAAAGCTTGTTCATCCCTCTTAGGAAAAACACTAAAGCAAGGCAGAGTGGGTAGTGCTGAAAGCATCTCCCCCTTCTGGCTCCCTGAGCATTTAATTTAGGAGAGACCCCGCCTCAGGGGACCCGCCTGCTCTCTGCCTAGTCCCACCATTTTCAAAGGAGCACAGCGCAGCCCTCCGTCAGCACCTTCACACACTCAGGGAAGGACCCCCACTTCCAAGTGGCCACAGGCTGGGGTCTGAAGAGCCTCACTTCCGTACAGGGGCCTGGGATCTATGGGCAACCCCGAGAGCCACCAAGCAGACCCAGTGGAGACCCTTTCCCGCTGCGGCTCAGCCCCGGTTTCCTCCAAGAGCCTGCCTGCCGATCTCTGGTGAGGGGCCCATGTTCCAAAGCCGGCCCTTCTCCCAACATCAGGTCACAAAGCCGGCAACGCCACGCCACCGGGACGAATCAACCCCACCGCCTAGTGCATCACTGGCATTGCTTTGATTTGAAGGCCTCGGGGAGCAATGCACACGTGCTGTCACCCAGAGCCAAGCCACCACGACGGCAGGGAGGTTCACGCTACCCCATGGCACCACCCTTTCCCAGGCCGGACAGTCTCGGTTCCACAAATGCCAGGGAGCAGGCCAGGGGGGGCTGCTGGCAGCGACTTCTCCATGCCCCCCTCCCATCGCCACAGCCCCCGATAGGCCAACCTCAACAGGGTCACAGCAGGTTTTCCGGGTGGTTTCTGTGCAGCTCCCCCTCCCAAGCTGCCCCTGAGCGTGGCAGACGCCCACAGGCCGCACGTCGCCCTCGGGTGCCGATACCCAGAAGCCCCTTCACCAGCAGGTGCAGGGGGGGAAGGCAGAGCTGTGCTTGGCAGGAACATTAGTTACAGATATGCTCCACTTTGGAAAAGATTTTTGCATTAAAAACAAACAACTTAGATCAACCTGAGCACTTCTACTGGTACAAAGTGATGTAAACAAAAACCACGCCACGATTGCAGAGCCAGAGAAAACGACTGTCCTGTACAGGGGCGGGGGGCACACGAGATTCTTGTGTCTCGGGGAGCCCCTGCTTTCCTTCAGCCACGGCTGCTCATCCCGCCTCCGAAAGCATTTCAGGAAAAGGGACGACGCAGCTATGGCCGACACTACCTGGCTTCGGGAAGGGGCGGACCCCCCCTGGGCTGTGCTGGCTCCCCAGGGTATGGTCAGGGTGTCTCTCGGCCGGTGCTTTCCTCGGGAAGCGCACGCCTTCACTTCTGCCCTCAATCTCCTCTACGCCTTCCTGCCCCTCCTCGGCTGCCCCACCTGGCCCTGTGTCGTCTGTCGCCCTGCCCTCCCTTGCTCTGTTGGCTTTCCCGTCCCTGCAGGCAAGACCCCTGCCGCTGAGCACCGACCGTGGGGGACACGCCCAGGACAGCGAAGGTGCCTGTCCCGTTCCTGCTGCTTCCCTGCCTGGGCGGGCTCACAACCACATTCAGGGGCTCATTTTGCTCCCCTGTTGCCCTCGAGGAAACACCTGGAGTCGGCTCTGGGCACTGACCCCTCCCCGCCCCTGGGGTGGCCTTCTTCGCCACCCACCCACCCGCCCACCATGGTGGTCACACTGTCTGAGGGCTCTCTGCACACACGAATCATCCTGGGAGAGCACTGGGTCTGCTGGGAGTAGCCCCACAAAGAACTTCTCTGGGTGCAAGGTGACCATGGGCCCCCTGCCCCGATACACGTCTGGTAAAAGCAAAATCACCATGGGCCCAAGGAGCCATGTTGGTCTCAGATGAGGTCCACATTCACCGCCCATCCTCGGGGTGTCCGGCTGCCTGTCAGCTTGCCCGCTGCTTCTAGAGCAAGGCTGGGAAGGCTGGGCTGAGGGTTTAATCCAAAAAAAAAAGCAACTCTGGGTCCAGAGGAGAAAAAGGGAGAGAAAACAGGAACTAGGAAGACCGCAAAGGTTGTGTGAACAAGGAAATCCTTCCCCAGTCCTGAGAAGGGAGGCAGGTGGAGGCCATTTAAATAGCACGAGGCTGCAGGCTCCCGGAGCCAGAGGGCAGGCCGGTGGTGTCTCTAAGGCCTTGGTGGGCCGGCCACGAGAAAACAAGGGCCCTGTCTCTTGAGTCCGAGCAATTGGGCACGTGGAACAATGCCAGTCACCAAGACACACATAGATGAAATAACCAGAGCAAAGTCCCCAGACCCAGTCTGTAGAAAAATGAGAAAAGCAAGCACAGCGTCGAGATTTTCCATAAAGCTAAATGTACTGCATTTAAAGCACTGTCCCTTAACACCGAATTATGTCTTATTGGTTCAGTGGTGTCCCCCCAGAAGACATGTTTAAGTCCTAATTCCTACCACCGCGGAACGTGACCTTATTTGGAGACGGCCACTGCAGATGCAGTTAAGATGGGACATATTGGACAGGGTGGGTCTCCTCGTGAAAGGGGAGACAGACGCCCTGGGAGAGGGCCACCACATGGAGGTGAGGCAGAGACGGGAGGGCTGCACAAAGGGGGCCCCCAGAGCTGGAAGAGGCAGGAAGGATCTTCCTCTAGGGGCTTCAGAGGGAGCATGGTCCTGCCAACACCCAGATTTCGGACCTTTGGCCTCCAGAACTGTAAGACAATAAATACTAGTTCTTTTAAGCCCTGTCTGTGGCACTTTGTTACAGCAGCTTACATCCACAGTGTTCAAATGCCCAATCTCAGGAACGCCAGTGATAGGGAGGGCAGGTGCTTTTCCAACAATTTCCTTGGTAAGATACAATAGATGAGACCCCAGTTTTTAAAAAATATGGTTGAAACTCACAACTCTGGGGAGCACCAAACAAGAAGAGCAAATAAGGGACTGTGTACCCAAAGGCCGATGGAGAGCAAGGCAGGGGCCAAGCTCCAGCGCTGCTGATGAAAACCTCTTCCACCCGGTCACCAGGTTCAGGGGCCCAGGCCTTTTGATTTGTACAAATATGCTTTGCACCTCTGGCCCCCAGTTCCTGGCACAGCGCTCAGCCCCTGGCGGGTGAGAAACAATAAAGATCTGTTGAACGTGCGGATTCAAAGGCTCACCGCACAAGGGTAAGCACAGGGATGGGACGTGGTGATGCGGGTGGGGCCATGCAAACAAAAGGAAGTACTTTTCGTCGCGTGGACACGAGCAAGAAAAAAAATATCCTCCATCTCGGGGCCACAATTTCTCTGACATTTTAAACCAGATATTATTTATATCCAGGAGAGCAGACAGAATGAACAGAATTCATAGGCAAGCAAGTGGCCCTGCCACTCCTCTGAAAGCTCCCGTTCCCAAGCTCTCCTAGTCAGCCTCTGACTCCAAGAGAACCACCTCACCTTAAGCCCAAGCAGGCGCAGCTCACACCCAGAAAGCAGGTGTTCAGTTCTGTGCTGAATTAAACAGGCTCAAGTCCTGGTACAAAACACCTCTCACAGCTGCAGGAAGGAGGGGCTGCAAAGCCACATCATGGCTAAATAAACACAGGCTGTTTGCAGCGGGACACCCACAGCCACGCGGCACCTGTGCCTGTCCTGGGGCTCGCCTGTCTCAGAATTTACTCCACCTGTCTACAAGGGGGCCTTATTCTACAGATTTGCAACCTTGAAAGAAAAAACCAATGTAAGACAGCATCTCTGGGAATGAGAACAGAATTTAGGGGGAAAAATATCAATGAGAGATGAAGCAGATGGTTATATTCATGGAAGCTGAAAGCGAGTGCCACTGAACACGCAGATTTTGCAACTCTCAGGTGCTAAGACATGCTCCGGCTGATTTAGAATGAAAAATGGTTTCTCCTCTCACCTTTGTTTTATTGGTCTACTTTTTGTCTTAAGAAGATCTTCCAACCCTGCTGGTTCATCCATCGCCTGCCCTCTGACATGAGGGCCACCCTTTATGACCATGGAAAAAATTCCGGCTTCCCTTTAGCTGAAAGTACCTTGGGGAAGCAGTATGACCCCAGCAAAAGCGAATCACGAAAGAAAGCCCAGGCGAACTGGAGGCCACAGTGGCAGGCAGAGCCCCGAGGACTCGCTCTGGTCTCCAATCAGAGGAAGAAGCCACGATCACCAGAAACGCCCTCCACTATGCCTGAGCCCCTTCTGCCCCAAACGTAAATGCACGAGCACCGCTGTGTCCCCTAAGAACCACCAGGCGCCCCCGAGCGGCCCGGGCACTGACCTGCTCAGTCTCCACGAAGTTGGACACGTGGCCGTCGTCGTTCACGCCGCGGGTGTGGAAGCGAGCGCCGGCGCGCTCGCAGCTGATGCGGGAGATGAGGCAGGCTTTGGCCTGCTTGTGCGAGGCGTACACCGTGCGGACGGACACCACGCCGCAGATGACCTTCAGCAGCCAGTCGCGGCAGCTCACCTGGTGCTGTCTCAGCGGCACGTGCAGCAGCTGGTTCCTGCAAAACGGAGCCCCACAGTGACCAGGGTCGCAGCGCATCCTCCCGCAACACTGCGCCGAAGCGAGTGCGGAGGGCAGGCGCAGGGCTGGCACTCACGCGGGGGATGGGGTGGGGGGAAGCGCCCCCAGAGGACTCGGGTGCTCGGGAAGCGGGGCCAGAAGGTTCACGCGCTTCTGTGACCCCCAAACAGCAGGGCAGCCGAGGCCGCGCAGCGTCGACACGGAAGTCCTTCCCAAAACCACTGCGGGCGGCAGTGTCAGCGAATGGAAAGCCGGGCGGGGAGGGAGAGCCAACCACCACCTTCCGGGGATCGTGGGAGGAGCCTTCCTTTGGATCCCTGGCCTCCACATGGCTCAAAAAGAAATCCCATCAGTAAAAAATTTAATCATAGGTTTTGTAATTAAATAATGATAAATAATCATTAAGTAAGTACATGCAAGCTTATTTAAATGACATACATAGCCCATGAGGTGTAGCGTATCTCAATGAGAGCAGTAGGAAGCAGTCCAAAATAAGTAAAACGCATGAGACAAGGGGCACCTGGGTGGCTCGGTGGGCTAAGCGTCTGCCTTCGGCTCAACTTGTGATCCCGGGGTCCTGGGATGGAGCCGGCCTTGGGCTCCCTGCTCAGTGGGGAGTCTGCTTCTCTCCCTCCCCCACCTTGCTCTCTCAAATAAATAAAATCTTTAAAAATAAATAAAAAGGATGAGACGAAAATAAGAGCAACAAAAGTTCCAGTATTTCATCCCCATATCCGGTGGATTGTTCTGGGGCTCTGGGGACAGACCCCTGGTGTCCATGATAAGGATAGGGATAAAAGCCAACATTTATCAAGCGCACCGAGTACCATTTTAAGTGCTTTGGGATGGATTAACTCACTTCATCCTCCAAAGGCCCCATGTGAAAGGTATTATCATTCAGCCCATCCTACAGACAAAGAAACTGAGGCACAGAGAAGTGAAGGACTTGCCCAAGGTCTGGGAGCCAGTAAGCAGCAGCGAGGAGCTGGGAGCCTGCCCTCTTCTCGGGCACTGCCAGCGCCAGGTCTGTGTCCTCTCTCACTGAAGGCCCCACAAGGCCCAGCCTCACCCGTGCTGGCCACTGGCTTCTCTTGCTCTCTCTCAGCTTCCCCAACACCCACTCAACCTTACTCAGCCCCAGCGGCCACTCTGAGAAGGGCGGCCTTGGAGGGGTGCCAGGACCCCCGACACTGCAGGCCGAGCTCTATTCGGGGCGCTCAGGGGACCCGAGGAGCACCTTGCACCTTCCGAGGCCTCTCAGACACGCCTGGTGAGGCAGGAACCTTCCCAGAAGGCTCTCTCCCACAGGGTATTAAGCAAATCTAGACCACAATGCCCTATTTGCTTAAAAAAGGCAGCACTGTTGCTGCCCTAGACCCTTCCTTAGGGATTGCAGCCTTCTCTCATTTCTTCAGAAGTGCCCTGTGAGCCCTGATGTCTCGGGTGGCTTCTCCAAGCAGCAAGGCTCCCAAGGTCTCAGGCCAGCCTCCGCCACCCTGAGCGTGATGCTGAGAAACCCCACCCCTCAGGGAGCGGCCTATGGGACCCCCTTCTGAGCTCTGCTAGCCACTGTGCTTGTCTACCTAAACAATGTGGTTACGGAGCACTCCTTTACAAAAACGCACTTTCGTCTTCTGAATCACTCTCTAAAATTCAGACGATGAACCAGCTTTAGTAACAAATCTGCACATGGTATCAAGGCAAAGCCTCCAGAATATTCCAGTCTTCTAGCTACACAGCTATGGCTGCCATCAGTCACCAGGGGTCAGGCAAAGGAGCCTTTGGCCAAACTGTCAACTCTGAATCCCCGTTTGTAGCCACACTGGCCTGGCAGCTGTAGGAGGACAGCTCTTCTCCTCGGAGGAAGAGACCCAGATCTATAAAGGAAAACCACTGTGAGTTTCCTCCTGGGCTTGCATTCCACTGGGAAGCAATTATCCCTGGGGTCCATCACCGGCCCGGAAAAACAACTTCACACCGCCCTACACTCTCTCATTCACCAGCCACGTTCCGTGTTGACCCCATCTGACTCCAGATGTGGGTCCAGATCTGGAACACGGCACCCCGAATGGCGGCTTGAGGCAATCAAGCCCATGACCACTCAGTCGGGGCTGACTCAGTTGTGGTCAGTTCCGTGGGTGCCGCCCAAACACCACACACCCTGACGTGTGGTGTAGCCCAGCGGCCTGGCACCCTCCAGACTGCCACTTCCTCTCAGCTCCAGATATAGTCTGCTGTCCACTTGGGGCTTGCCCCTTCCCCAGCCCTCCTCAGCCTCCCCCTCGTGAGTCCACACCCGTCCTGCTGCTCTCTGTGGACCCTGAGTCTCCAGCTCCAGAGCTGGCAGAAGGAGGCCTGACGAGCGGTCACAAAGGTGCCGGGGCCACCTGGTTCCCCAGGTGTCCCCTACCGTCCTGAGATGTTGCCAAGGAATGTCAGCAGTCCCTGTTGGAAGTGGCTCCGTGGCCTTAGCACAGACACCCCTCAGAATCCCCAGCCCTGCATCCCTAACTTCAGCTGACTTCAGGAGCACCTGCTGGTCCCTGCAAAATGGACTTAGTGATTTCACAGAAACACCACCCCCCGGACCTACTTCTCAGAAAGGGGTCCTCAAACCAGCAGGACAGGAGCCACCACCATTACCCAGCTGGAAATACTGAGTCTGGGGCCCCAGCCCAGACCTGCTGAATCAGAATCTACATTTTAACAAGACCAGCAGGAGACTCACAGGTGTTTTCAAGTTTGAGTGCATTACCGCCCCAAGAACTCAACAAAACCAGCTGGTCCACGAGGGCCTGGGGGTAGGGAATGCGAGGTGCATGGCGGGACATGGTGAAGCCTCTTTCTCCAAACAGAAATCGGGCAGGGGTGGGGGGCCCGAAGCACCAAGGAAAAAAACATTTATGCAGTGAAGGAGAACTCCGACTTTCTGGGTTTGGGCACAGGGAGGGAGGCAGGCATAAATAAAGGATATAAATAAGCCTCACCCACCCTGTCCTAGGGCTGGAAAACTAGGGTGGCTCCAAAGGGCCAGCACTGGAATTCTAAGAACATTCGGTATATAAGGCATATTGGAGCAATTTCTACAGCACGATTTTCATCACGTTGGCTTCTGACTCACTTCTCACACGTCTTCTGGCAAATCTGAGGGGTACATCAGTTGACAACCCAGGCCTGACACCAGTCGATGTAAATCACTGCACCATACCTCCCCCCCAGGACTTGTCAGGGTCATGACCCCCAGGGCCCAGAAAGAGCAATAGATAATTTCCATATTTATACGGTCATCCACACCTAGCTGTGTTCAGGAAGGAGCACCCGAATAAGCCGAAACATACAGAAATCCAGGCACCTTGGTCTGGGCTTCAGGATATGTCTTACCACATGACCGCATGACACCTTGGCAGGCTGACTCAGTTTCCCCATTGCTGGAGGAGCTGGTTTGGCTTGGTGATTAACAGTACAGGATCTGGAGCCAGAATGCCTGGGTTCGAATTCCCTCACTTATTCAAGCCTCAGTCTCCTTATCTATAAAATGGGCATAACAAACAGACCCCTACCTCATAGGTGACTATGAGGATTCTGAGTTAGTACCAGCAGGGAACTTACTAGAACATAAGCCCCGTATATAAGCGTCGGTGGTAAATGTGTGTGCACCAGAGGGGAACCAGGATCGCTGAGAGAACCACAGGAACACTGAGCACAGCCCGGCACTGAGGAAGTACCACGTGGATGTTGGCTCTTATGCTCCTTACTTATGGAGAGTTTCTTTTCTAAATCTACATTAGACTGCTTTGAACACCTTCCCTGAGCTCAGGGGTGGGGATGGGGGGGGTGAGCCTTCTACTGTGCTGAGAGCAACTGGACTCTAAGAAGTACCCCAGGATCCTGGGGATGATGTAAAGTGGAGAGCAAGGATGCAGGTGCCGATCAGAGACCGTCCTCCATGTGACTCAAGGGGGAGGGGGGTGGGGGGGCGGGGTGGTAAGAGATGACCCAGGGCCCTCACCAAAAGAAGGAGCTGCCCCACTCATCGCTGTCATGGCCCTGCTTCTGCACCCGTACGGTGAGGTCGAAGCTGGACCCATCGTTGGGCCACGAGAAGTAGAAGACCCCCGAGTTGAGGATCTTTCTCAAGGCTGTGAGGCGGTCCTCCTCCTTGGCCTCCTCCTGCAGAGGGTAAAAGTCAGTGGCAGTGATCTTGTAGATTTCAGCCTCTGGAATTCTGCCCACTGATGTGCAGCCTGTCACCAAGACCAGGAAGCTCAGGGAAGCGCCACCTGGAAGGGAAACAGACAAGGGGCCTCAGGGCCACACGGAGCGGAGGACAAGCACCCACGCTTCCACTGCAACCACGTGGCTGTGTTCACTCCCTCGCAGCCCCAGGAAACTCTGTCACCTGAGCCTGAAGCCCAGTGCCTGGTTCTTGGAGGGTGGCCACTGACGGGCAGCAGCAGTGCCACCACTTGTGAACCTCCTAGAAATGTGAATTTTTGGCCCCATCCCGACCGCAGGGCCAGGGGCCAGCCACCTGTGTTTTAACAAGCAGCCAGGCCATTTTGCTGCCCACCAGCCTGAGGGTCACTGGCCTGGAGCCTTTCCAGCCCCACAGCCTCTCCCACTATCTGCCACCTAAAGCCTTGCAAATCTGCCCTCTCCACGAATCCTCAAGCACCACCTGGCTCAGCTCCGCCGCCCCCCCCCCCCCCCCGCCACCGTGCGGTCAGGACTCCAAGCTCAGCCACCGGAGTAGCCTCTCACAATTGCCTGATGGAAGACCTCCCTCTGCTTAAATCCTTCCACAGCTCCCACTTCCCCCAGAACTGAAAGGGGAACTCCTCCCAGGCCGACCACCCCCATCCCTCCCCACCTGTGGACACCCATGGTCCAGCAGCTCTCACGGGCTGTCCTTTGTGGCTCCTGAAATATACCATATGCCCTCACCCCCTGGGCCTTTGCCCAAAATGTTGTCTCTGTCCCGGATGCCCCCCCCACCATCTGCCTATCAAGGCCTTCCCCACTCGCCCCCACTGCCTCCACCCTGCAGAAGAGCCACAAGCCTTCCCAGTGTTCATCAGGGCCACCCTAGCTCAGTCCCTCCTTTCCAGGAGAACTCCTCTCGACCCTTCGGGGAGCCTGCCCTGCTTTCCCAAGACATTGCTATGTGCCCCTCATACACGCAAAGCTAACAACCTCGTTCCCATCTGTGTTCCCCAGTAGATGGGGGGTTTTTTAGGGGCAGGAATCTGTTTCATTGTTATATCCCAGCACTGCACATGGCAGCTGTTTAATGACTACTTCCTACCGAAGCCAGTGAGAGGGCAGCTCAGGCCTCCCCGTTCCCCGTGAAATGATTACCCATACCACCGCCCACCTGGCTGTCAGGAGAGCGAGGCAGCCTCTCCGGGGACCCCACCAAACCGTCTGTGCTGCCTTCTCTTCCGCACCCCCCACTGCACAGGTGCTGACAAGCCCATGCTGTGGGAGTCAGGGGTGTGTCGCAAGGCTCTGCTCTGGGGACAGCAGGGACAGTGCCCCTGCTCTGTTTCAGGAGAAGTGAGTGGGATGACCAACTGGCCTTCAGGGGCTGGTGTGGTTCTGGTCCAGAGGATAGTTTCCCCACCCTGCTGAGGTTTAAAGGATCTGCTCCCAGCAAGATCTACTCCAGATGGTCAGAGGTCGTTATCTGGAGTCATGGTGGTCAACATTTTAGATACTCTGATAAAAGCCCCTTAAGTCCCACTGCTCATTGTGTCCCCCCCACTCCCTCCTCACACTTGATAGGAAGAAGAGTGCTGCTCGGAGCCAGGACACGTCTGGGTTTTTTTAAAGATGCCTTCATCCAATGACTAGGTCACCACTCCTACCATGCCTGCTGAGGGGACCAACAGGGTGACCATATTGGCTCATATCCCACCTCCCCAGACAGAGTGTCAGGAAACTGCTTTAAGCAACATAAGAATAAAGCAGTTATGCTGTGGACAGTGATAGGTGTCAGGGGGCTGAGTTTCTTAAGCAGAATAAGTATCATTTCTGGAAGATAGGTGGGGTTTATGTGGGCTTGACGTCCTCGAATTATAGCCTCCCAAACACAAATGTTCCCGTAGCCTGTACTAGAACCAATGCCCAGGCATCCCATCTGCCTCTTTCGATGTGCTCAGCGTGGGGAAAGCAGAGTTCGGGAACAGTCAGAGGCGTGGCCAGGGGACAGCCCCTGCGGTCTAGGCTGCGAGCCCAGAGGAGATTCTGTAGAGAGTGGGGTCAAGGAGAAGCATGGAAAACTACGTCTCTCCACCCAAGTTGTGGAGTGGATTTCGAGCAGCACTTCCTCATCAGCCTCTGCGTGGGGGGACCGAGTCCCTGGCAAGAGTCCCGGTGGCTTCGAAGACAGTAGGCATTTCCTGCGCAGGGCAGTGGCCCGGGGGAGGCTCGGGAGGGGCAGCTGCAGCAGGCATGAAAAAACGGCTCTTACAATCCATGAGAACTGGAGCTCCTGGGTCCCAGGATGAGGGGTGGGGAGAGGGCACAGGTAAATTTAAAAAAGCCACCACAGGAGCGCAGTGGAACCAAGCATCTGATGACAGCAGATTCTCAGGGCGGTGCTTCCCGGGCACCAGGCACTGTTCCGTGACCTTCCTCTCGACAAGCCCATGGGGGAGGTACCACTTCTGGCCCCATTTCACAGAGAGGCAGATGGAGGCACAGAGAGGTTAAGAAGCCTGCCCAAGGGGCGCCTGGGTGGCTCAGTCGTTAAGCGTCTGCCTTCGGCTCAGGGTGTGATCCCAGCATTCTGGGATCGAGCCCCACATCAGGCTCCTCCGCTGAGAGCCTGCTTCTTCCTCTCCCACTCCCCCTGCTTGTGTTCCCTCTCTCGCTGGCTGTCTCTGTCTCTGTCAAATAAATAAATTTAAAAAAAAATCTTAAAAAAAAAAAAGAAGCCTGCCCAAGGTGACATAGTGGGGGAGCTGGGATTTGAATCCACTGTTGGGCTCTACCGCCTGGGCAAGTTACTCAGACCAAGTCTGCTTCGAGAGCTCGTGCTCCTCACCTATGTCCTTGCTGATGGGTGGCCAACGTGCCTGATGAGGCCACCATTCTACACGTGAGGGACTGTCCCCAGGGGGGAGCCAAATCATCCGCCCAAGTGCTCAGCCAGTCTGTGTTGGACCCACAATGCAAACATGGGTCCCCCCTCTCCGGCTCCCTCGGGCCCCCAGGTCTGGCGGTCTCCAGTGGCGCTGGCTTTCTGTCTCACTAGGGGTGTGGCTGACTAATGCACCGCGTGCTCATTTGACGCCACAAGTTTTCATCATTAGTTTAAGTGGTTGTGAATAATATATTTTCCAGCATAAGCTAAATATTGACGTGTAAAAATAAAACTGTTGTGGGCCTCTTTACCAGTACCAGTGGAAGCTAGACTCTGGTTTGATAAAGGAATGCATGAATAAGTTCAACAGATGGGATTTTCCTCATATTTCCAATTCACGTTCCCCCAGAACTTCATCTTAATGACACATATTTTGTGCTTCTGTGTCTCCCGATCATACCCTGCAGCAGTTTGGTCCCAGCACTTGAAGTGTTTAAGACTTTGGCTTGAGTTATCATTGCAATGATTTTTAGTACAAAATCGGTCAAACAATATAAACAAAATGCTTTGCTAAACAGTGATTTAACATAAAAAAACAGATTTGTTGGAAGGTGGATGGGACTTGTGGTTCATATATCCACAGATAAGTATTACTTATTAATGGAACAAAACTAGATTCTGCACCAATTCTAGTTCTGTTTTTCATTTTTATAGACGTGAACACTAAGAAACCTCGTTCACATTCAGACATTGATGGGAACAGAAAGGGCTTCACTATAGCCATGTTGCCCAATCACTCTTCCACGTCCTTCTGAGTTACCTGCCCAAAAAAAAAAATCACAAAATCTGTCCATCAAATTACTATTAATGCTGTCAGCTGATAGCCCACTGACGTCTCCTCCAGTTTTGTAGGAAGCCAACAGCTGGCTATGCCCTGACTTGTACACCGACTGTCACCAGGCACGGAGGGGACTTGCTTCCTCAGCAGTGCTGACAACAATAGTGGGAACCGGCCCTTTGTTTGGCATCTGTAGGTATTTACCTCCCAGAGCCACACGCCATGGCACGATTCTGGAGGGAGACAAAGGTAAGATGGAAGGTGGGTGGCTGTGGAAGGGACAGAGGAGAATGAGAAACAGGCCCCTCATCCCAGGGACATTCCAAGGCAAACCAAGGAGGTGAGGACCTAGGAACTGTTTTCCTCAGAACTGACCAAGTCCGTGTGCCATGGACAGTCTCTGTGACCTCAGAGGAACGGCGCCGAGCCACGGGCTCTCTGGGAGGGGGACCCGGCCCTCCTTAGCCTGGCCCATGGCTTCCTGTCACTCCAGTCCCTGCATGACTCCACCTCCCCAACTGTGTCTAGCGCCCTCGGATGTGCTCCACGTACTACACGTTTTAAGGAAAGCGTCCTGGTTCAAGGCCAGCACCAGACCGTTGGGGGAGGGGTCACTGCCCCTGGCCTACCTGTCCGTGCGGCGTTGGCCTGCGATCCCCGCAAAGAAGGTGTCTCTAGGGGATAAGAGTGGGGCTGGTGGGACCCAGGTGTGTGAGGTGTCCCCTCCAGTGCTCACACTGCACACAAGACTGTTTTTAGTAAAACAGTTTTCTCCGAGCCAAGAAGGCCGGGGGGTGGCGGGTCTCAGGACTCATTAGTCGAGGCTGAGGCCAGGGGCTTGAGACCAGTAAGGATCTACAGCAAGGCAAAGACAAAACTCAAACGTGCTTTGGCCTCAGAAGGTGAGGCTCTGGACTGTGCACGCCTCCCCCGGCCTGCAGGGCCTCTGTCCAGTCTCCTCCCCTCTCTGGGCCTCAGAGAATGAGGCACCAGATGGCCTCTGCGTCCCATCCAGCTCGGAGGAACTCTGGTTCCAGGGCCGAAGCGAGAGCACGCCTGGGTCAGAGGTCGCTGGCCACAGTCAGGGGAGGTGACAGGGAGGGCAAGCAACAGGTCACAGGACTGAAGACAAGCCAGGGTCGGAAGGGATCACACACAAGGACACAGACGCCCCTCCGGGGGGCAGGAGGCTCATGGTCCAGACAAGTCCCGCAGCCTGAGCAAGCAGGGTGGAGAAGTGGGAGGCAGCCACCCAACATGTACTGTTCAGTGGGGACAGGATTTAAGTTCGGGAAGATGAAAGAAGTTCTAGAGACAGATGGCGGTGATGGTTGTACAACAACGTAAATGTCCTTAATGCCACCAAACTGTCCACTTTAAATTGGTTACAATGGTAAATTTTTACCTTCTGGGTATTTTACCGGACACACAACAACCTCGGAGACCTCAGTGTCGATTTAGAAACTCTCTCCCTCGAGAGGGCTGCCTTCAAAACCCAACTCCAAGGCCCAGCTGCCCCCAGCCCCCTGAGCCCTGCAGGAACGGGGTCCGTGTCTTGTTCTAGCTGTGGCCACGGTCATCTGGCTGGGCAGAGCTGGCGCTGGAAGCACGGTGAGTCATGCACAGACACAATGCCGTTTGTGTGGGGACAATGCTGGGTGTGTTCTGGCCGCTGGGCCTCCTGCTTCCCCTGCGTTGGCATTTCTCTGTTGGCTCAGCCTTGGAGTTCACTCCCTGGCAAGGTTTGTGCCAATCTCAACCCTGGGGTGCCTACAGACCACCTTATCCATCCTGCTTGTGTAGGACAATCTCATACTCTAAAGCTGTAGACAGAGGACTCCAGAGCTCTAGGCTTGCCCACCCATGGAGGGGTGGGTCCCCAAGGCTCCACCCTATACCAACCAGCTCAGAGTCCTAAATACCCTGCATCCACATGGCACAGTTTCAAGGATCTCTTTCGCCTTCCCTTTCTAGAACGTGAAAGTAGTGCAGACATGGGTGTGCTGGGAGCTTACACCGGTTCATGGGAGCCAGCAGTGCCCATCTTTCCCCAACTCTGCACGGTAGCCTGAAATCCACCAGGGGTGGGTTAGCTATACCATGGAAACTGGCAGACGCTTCCTATCAGGGCTTTTGCCCCCAGAGAGCTGGATGTCCAGTATTTACCAGCACATCACTGGATACAGGTCATAAATTTGCCTAAGACTGATGAAGGCCATATCAAGACTTTCTAGAGAACACGGCATACCCCGAATCTCAAGACTAAAGATGATCCCATTGCCCTCTCCAGAGACATTTCATTTTGTCGTGACTGCCCAGCAGTGAGCCCTCCACTAGCCTGTGCAGATTAAGCACCCACCAGGACTCGGTGCCCTGAGCTCTACCCCACACCTACTTCTCCCAGAGGGACCCCTCTGCAGGCCAGCCCCTCCCCCTCAGCACCCACGCTCAGACCAGGTTTACTCTCCCCTAAAGACCTGTTAAGAATGATCTAATATAGAGATGAGGCAATTTTCCTGGTTTTGCATGTGGGAATACAGAGAGATTAATAAATACAAAAAGTG
This sequence comes from Ursus americanus, assembly GCF_024610735.1. Lineage (NCBI taxonomy): Eukaryota > Metazoa > Chordata > Mammalia > Carnivora > Ursidae > Ursus > Ursus americanus. The sequence goes on along the minus strand of NC_142137.1, from coordinate 66,922,233 downwards.
AGTCTGTCGTGGAGCTGGACCAGAATCTAGGAGGGCTGTCCTGTACAGCTTCACAGGCTGCACACTACACAATTCCAGAAGACACGATTCACTATAGACCTCACTGTATTCAACCCTTGAGGCTATGAAACAGGGAAGCCGTGAGAGATTAGGTTAAAAGGGAGTTAAATCCCTGTAATCATTGGGATAAATTCTTTCCACCGCTATACTCTCACTTTCTGTGCTTTGTATCACGGATGCATCAGGAAGCTCGACTCCCCGGCTAATTGTGGGGGCTCCACCTCCTTCCCGCTGGCATTTCTGGAGGAAGGAGGGACTTACAGACTCCATGAAAACCTAGGAACCTGGAATAAAGCTTTTATGCAATTTTTATGCACGTTTCTTAATTTCTAACATAAAACAGCTATCTTCACTTAGGTAGATGGAAATTCAACAACTTGCCCCACGTCACAAGCCTGAGGGGAAGTCTCTTTCTTTGTACAGAGACCCTCAACCTAAAAAAGTCAAAAAGGGAGGCCCATCCCCAACTCAGGCTGGTTGTGCTGGTGGCAGCCCCAAATCGGGATTTTACTCTGCACCGCCCAACACCGCCAACAGGTGAGGAGAAAATACGCTAGCTCTGGGCTGGGGACTTGCAGCAGGAAAAGAAAATCAAGTTAAAGCTACATACTCCTTCACGTAACCAAAGGGGATTTAAGGCCCAATCCTTCCATCTATCCTTCAGATAACCCTAGGGCCCTTTCAGGAATGTGTTGAAAACAGGCCAAAGAATCCTGACATTCCAACACTGGGAAGTCACCCTCACCCCCTCGGAGAGCTCTGGCAGCCGGCCCCAGAGGTCGACTCTGGCAGGAGGGGCTGGGGGTAATCAGAGGACAGGAGAAATGGGGGCTGGGGACTTGACAGCCCTCCAGAGGGCCCCCCCCAAGGCTGTGCGCACTCACTCCTGGGGGGAGGGGCGGGTGGGTGGTGGCAAAGGCTGCAGGAAGTGGGCAGGGCTCCCCAGCACGTGGTCACCTCTCTCCAAGTCCTGCCCTGGGGTGATTCCATGGAAGTCTGCCCTGACCCTGGGCCAGTCGCCCCACAGATGCCCTGACCCTGGGCCAGCTGCCCCACAGACGCCCTGACCCAGTCTGACAATATTTCTCAAGGTTAAAGTCATCGCCTCGGGTAAGAAGTACAGCTAGGATTCAAACCAGGGGGCTGCTGCCCTTCCCTGTTAAGAGTAACTCCCTGCAGCCGATCCCAAATCATCATCCAGAGTAAAAACGCTTTCCTCTGGGATGACAGAAAGGTACTGCTCTTCCTGTCCTTGGAAGCTCAACCTCTTCTGCCCCCTTTCAAGACAGAACATGCCGGTGGTTGACAACAACCCCAGATGCCAGAAGGCATGCATTTAAAACCGAGGTCACCCCTTGAGAACTGCCTGACCTTGGCCTGCGCTAAATCCAGGTCTGGGTCAGATGCAAAATGGACCGTTGATTCATGTAGCAGAAAAACACTGCCGGTTATAACTGTAAGATGTCAGCAACGGTAACATCCTAAGAGCCAAGATGCTATACATCACAGAATAGACAAAATACAGCACCTAAATTTTCTGAGCTCCTGTCTGTGTGGGTAAAGCAGGAGCGTAACAGGCTGCCACCTCTCGCGCTGGGAGATCCGAGTTACTACGTTAAGACAGCGCCTGGCATGGAGTAGGCACTATGGACGGTTAGCCGGCATCCTCACATCATCACCGCGGAGGGGAGGGCCATCAGGATTTTTGGTAACCTCAGTAAAATCACTGTGGGGAAAAGCCCCACAGAAGACCCGAGGCAGGCAGCACGTTTTCAGGGAAAAAGCGAGTGTATGAAGGCAGCTTGGTCTGGGCTTGAATCCTAGCTACTCTTCTTACCTGAGGCGATGACTCGAACCCTCTGAGCCTGTTTCCATTACTATGAACAGTGGAAAAGACACAATATGGTATTGCCTTATTTTTAGGATTAAGTAAGTTACCGTATACCTAGCCCCGGGCACAAAACAGACATTGAATGCATGCACGTTGCCATTTATACTGAGTGCTTTTCCTACACACTATTTGAAAACGATCGGTGGTATCATCAGAGTTCAGAAGAGCCCACCCATGAAAGAAAAGACCCAGAAAAGTAATGACAAACAACAGTGCCATTCTGTCGGCTTAAAAAATCCTCAGTCTGTGCGCACAGCTGCTGTGGGACACGTGCAGCCCTAACATGCTCGGCTCGGGAAGCAGGGGAGCAGGACTGAGAATGAGGGATGTCACCTGTGCTCTGGCCTGGGCCCCAAACGTCCCTGGAGACACCGGGTGGGGCCAACATAAATGAGGTGGCTGAGACAGGAGGAAGGAAATGGTGGCTGCAGACCCAGAAGTGAGGTCCAGGGGCACAGAGGTGACAACGTGGGGGCCCCACGGAAAGGCTGTGACCCCCAATGGCTGCCCAGCTGACAGTGCAGCCCCCAGGGTCTCATACAAGCAAGGATGCCTGCTTGTTCCTGTGAGTTCTCAGCCTTTTCAAAGTCAGACTACACAGCCCGTTTTTCAAATGCACTTTCCTTTCCTCTCCCCCACACCCCACCCCCAGGGTCCCATGGCAGGTGCACGGGGGCTCTTCTCTCCTCGCCCACATGCCCAGTCCCGCTCTTCTCCAAGCCACCCTGTGAGCCCGGGGGCTTCTGACTTCCCGTGTCCACCCCTTTTAGATCCCTCTTAAACGACAAACAGCCCCCTGGGCAGACCCCCCCACCCCCAGACACCCCCAGTCCTCCAGACCCGACTTTGGAAAAACTCAGGTCCTGGAGGGCAGACAATGCAGGTGAGCTTCCTTCTCACAACTTTCTCCTCCTCCCCAGCACAGACCAGGGAGAATCAGGCTGCGTTCACCTTGACCTCCTCCCCAGCACGGAGGACCAGCAAAATAAAGAAACATTTTAAAAGATCACAACAGCTAAAATAAAATGCCTAAATCTGGCAGTCTCTCCAAACGGAAAGCAAGGGAAGGTCTGCCCGGCGCCCTAGAAGTCTAGCCTCAGACGTGCCGACAGCTGCGGATCTGTCTGGACGGGTACTTACCGGACCTCAACCTGAGCTCCCCCAAGCAGCCATAAGCATCCGTGAGTTTTCCATACTGGCCTTTAATGACCTCCTTCTCTTCCGGAGCTGGGAGAGAAACACATCACAGACAACATCAGCCTGGGTCTCCTGTTGGAGTTCATTCACTGCAGCCTTCCAATCTGGCTCCCCACCCACTCGAAAAAGAAAACGCAGAGACAATAGCTCGGCCTCAAGTAATGTGTGTGGAGGTTTTCTGACTAGCGAATCACCGTGCTGCAGAGATTTGGACCTTCCCACAAAAAGCTTGCTCTCTGGAAGCTCCCACAGCTCCCTGGGGGGCTGGGGAGGGTGAGGAGCGTCTCTGGCTGCCGGGAGGTGCTGGGGTTCAAGCCAGGAGCAGGTGCCTCTGACCCAGCCCAGTCCGCAGGCTCAGAAACAGGAGTGAGTCATCGTTACCCGATGGGGAGGACCTCCTTTCCTAAATATTTCCAACTGGAGGCTCGTCCTGCGAGTGCCCACCTGCCCCCAGGGACCTGCTAACTAACGGACAGGGGAGACTGCGCAGAAGGCCCACGTGTCCCAGGGACCCCGCGCCTGGGCCCGAGGCACACCCCCCCCCCCCCAGCAGCTGCAGGAGCAGAGCCCCGGGGTCTTTAGCAGTTACCACCAGTGCCCAGGACAAGACACAGCCTGGGGAGAAAGCAAAAGAAGAGAGCTGACCTGACAGAGGGAAGGACCCTTTGTAGCCGGGAGCCCTTGACCTTCAAGGACACCAGAGACCCATCTGGCATTGATGGCGACAGGTCCTTGGACCTTTCCTCTGAAGAACGTCTCTATATGCAGAGAATGAAATAGGAACCCGGATGAATCCTCAAATAAGGGCCTGGCAGACACCATTAGGGACATTCACCAGGAAAGCAGTCACTCTGCCTCTGATTCACTGTGACAGACGGGCTCTTAATGTGCGGTGACAGAGGAAGGTCCGGCGGACACTGCAGCTTCACAGGAGAGCGTCTGGGGGGGGAGGGGGTCTGTAGAACCCCTATAACTCTGTGCAAATTTGGGGATGTATTTATTTCTGGGGCCCAGAGCCAGTTTCCGTCACAATGGCAAAGCAGTTAGTGACCCTGAAGAAGTTAAGAGCCAGCTCACTAAGTCACATCTCCCCCAATACTCAGGAATCATTCTGATTGATTAGGGGGTTTGGGGAGGCACAGGGGCATAGTAACCTACAGCTAACTATGAGAAGGACTGGGGGGCCCGGCCCACCTACTCCCTTGGCTGGGTGCAGAGAGGGGCAGCCGCGAGGCACGTCATTCCCTGGTCTTGCTGCCACTGCTGTGGTCACAAACACCAGACCCACCGGCTCCAAACCACACACCTCCCTGAGCTGACAACCGTGCAGGTCGGAAGCCTCCGGAATGGGCTTTACTGGGTTAACATCAATGTCGCAGGACCGCACTCCTCTGGAAGCTCTAGGAAAGAACGTGTTTCCTGGCATTTCCCAGTATCTCCAGCCGGCTGCGTTCCTGGGCTCCTGACCATGCCCACCCCCTTCAGAGCCAGCAGCAACCTGACTCTGGCCTCTGCTCCCACCTTTACTTCTCTTTCTCTCTCCCTCTCCTGCTTCCCTCCTCCCTTTTTTTTTTCATTTTATGTATTTATTTGAGAGAGAGAGAGAGAATGAGCAAGGGGAGGGGCAGAAGGAGAGAGAGAGAAGCCGACTCCCTGCTGAGCCGGGAGCCTGACTCGGGGTTCCATTCCAGGACCCCAAGATCATGACCTGAGCTGAAGGCAAACACTTCACCAGCTGAGCCACCCCGGTGCCCCCCTCCTCCCTCTTTTAAGGGCCCTTGTGAGTACACCAGGCCCACCCAGGTAACCCAGGACCATCTCCCCATCTCAAGGCCCTTCACTTAATCACATCTGCAAAGTCCGTTTTGCCACGCAAGGTAAAAGTCACAGGGACTAGGGTTTAGGATGCTGACCTCCTAGGGGCCCACCGATGGCTATCACCCATTTCTCGGAGGCCACAGGCTTCCTGCTCCCACACCGATGATGGGTGAGGGGCGCAAGGTAGCCTCTGCATTCCCTGCATCTGCTCCTGGCTGAGATGAACAATGTCCCCTGCCCAGAGATGATGGCAAGCCCACTGCTGAGGGCCGGGCCCTGTGCCCTGTGCCTACAGAGTCCTGCTGGAAACGGGCCTGCACGCAGATCCAGGACAAGTAAACCCCATGAAAGCCTATCCCCGCAGGCCACAGGCACGGTCAGCCTGTGGTCTCCCGCATGCAGGTGTTGCAGGCAGGACCAGGATCCCGGCCCTCCTCTCGGGACACGTGTTGGTAAAGCACGAGAATAAATCTGACACAAATATAGATATTTCAACCCTCGGAGCTTTACGAAAGCCCTCACACAGAATCCCTAAGCCGTAGCGTCACCCCGTTCTCATGTTAGCCAGCAACAAGGAGGCTTTGTGCACTCCCTTACCTCTGCAAATCATCCTGACCGATACAACAAAACAGAGGGAAACTGCCCACGGAAGTGATGTGGTCAGATCCACACGTCAGGGGTGGGAACGTGCCCACGAGATGGGGCTCTAGAAACGCAGCTGGCCCCTTGTTCTGCTAGGTGACAGGTGACAAGTGCGTGCATCACAGCCCGTCACCAGGAACATGAAGCCAGTACAAGTAACAAAAGGCTCTTCATCCCCTTATTTAGCAGACAAACAAGCACAACCCCAGGGCCACCAGGTCCCACTGGAGTCCTGTAAGCTACTGCCTCCCAACCGGAAACGCCTTTCTGCGGGACACATCGGAACCCACAGCAAGTCGCTACCTTACTGGCCTCAAACAACAACACGGTCCATGTCACAAGGCCAAAGGCCAGAAGTTTGCAGCAGGTGTCGGCAGGGCCTGGCCCCTTCTGAAGCCTCCCGGGGACGCTTCTTCCCTGCTTCCTACTGGCTTCTGGTGGGGGCTGTCAGTCCTCGGTTCCCACCCAACCCCCCCACCTCCCTCCCATCCCCGCCTCCGTCTTCCCCATGTGTCCCTTCTTAAAAGGACACTGGTCATATTGGATTTGGGGCCCACCTGACTCCAGCACGATCTCGTCTCACCTAATGACATCTGCAACGACCCCAGCTCCAAATTCTGCCGTATTGTGAATTAGGACTTCAACATATCTTTTCTTGGGGACACATGGGAACCCACAACACTTGGTCACTTTTTCATGTGCTGAGCCAGTCCTTTTAAAGCCCAGACTTGTTGGCAAGCTGTCTCTTCTATAAGCTTGTTTTCTCTTTTCAATGTCTTCCTCTCCAACGCTCCTTCTAACCCTCACTGTATAAGAGGGGACATTCTGGTTCCATAATGCAGCTCCCCGCCCCCCGCCCCCGCCGCCCGTACCCGGCATTCCCAGAGGCCTGGCCTCTCAGGTAGCCTGTTCTCAAACCACCCAACACCCCTGCTCACCCCAAACAACTGTATTTCCTCAGTTAGGTTTGAAGGAAGAAATCCATTTTGCTCTTCAAAAGGGAGCTCACAGATCGAATGTCTCCAAGCACTAGGCAGGTGATGAATGACTGAAGCTTCTGGAGGGGGCCACAGGTGATCAGAGGACATATACACCGTCTAACGGGGGTAGATGGTCAGTCCCATGTCAGTCCAGGGCCAGCAAGTCCTCTCCAGTTTTTTGAGAGAAATAGGACACTCCTGATTTTTCAGTGTTGGCAACCAATCCAAATTTATTTTAAGCATCGTGTGGGCTGAACGCACACCTCTGCAGACTGCATTTGGCCTGCCCATTTGCAACTCCTGTCCTCCCTTACTTCATGTTTCGAAAATAGACTATTCCTGTCTTTCACACTTTTGTTGCATTTCCTGTAGGTTTTTCCATGTTAGAATGCCTTCGCTTCCCCTCCCATTGGCCACAAATTTCCAGCCTTTAAGGAAAGTCCCCTCATTTGCTCTCCCGCCCTCTTCCTCATGCACCTCTCACCCCCGGGACGCAGTCACGCGCCCAGCGAACGTGTGCTGAGAGCCTGCTGTGGCTGGCACTGTCCTAGACACAACTACAGCAGCGAACCATGGACAAAAATCCATCTACAGCAGAGCTGGCCAAGGCAGGCCTTTGGCAGTGGCAAAGAAGGAACATATGTCATGAATGGATGTGAGATGACAGTGGAGGCCAACCCGCGAGGGGGTGGGAGCCAGGAACAGTGGCACGGGCAAGGCACATCTAGAAAGGCAGAGCGGTGGGGCCTACTGGGTGCCAAGTACCTTGTAAGCTTCCTGCCAAGGGGGACAGACAAGCTCAATAAGCATGATACAGATAGGAGCTAAGGAGAAAAGGGAGCAGGGAAAGGGGCTGTAAAGTGTGCGGGGTGTGTGTGTGTGAGATTTTACATACTGTAGTCTAAGAAGACCTCACTGCAAGGGCGACTTCTGAACGCAGGCTTAAAGGAAATGACAGGGACGGCAGAGTGATGGTGGGGGGAGCCACTATAGGCCCAGGAGATCATGTATCAAGGTCCTGAGGCAGAAGCATTCCTGACATATCCAAGGACCAACGAGGAGCTCCACGCCTGGCAGAGGAAACAGAGTGGAGGACACATTGCAGAGAGCTTTGCAGGTCACAGAAAGACCTGGGGTTTCACTCTGAGCGACAGGGAGCCACTGCAGGGTTTAGGATTGCTCTGGCTGCTCTGTTGAGAACAGATCCTAGAGAGGCAAGGGGAAAAGCAAAGAGACCGACCCCTACAATGATCCAGGCAAGAGATGACGCTAGCTTGGACCAGGGTGGTAGCAGTGGAGGTACTGAGAAATAGTCAAATTCTGGACACACACACACACTTTCCTATGGACACTTGCAAAGAAAAATAGAGTACTGGCACAAGCCTATGGACCCACACTACCATGTCCCTACTGCCTCCCCTGCTATCAGCTCTTGCCCAACCCTCTTCACTCATACCCCCACCACTCTCCTCTACCTTCCCTCAGTGGGTCTCATAACGTGGGCCTCAGACAATAGGCATCAACCTGCATTAGAAATACAAATGATCGGGTCCACTGCAACCCTACTAAGTCAGAAACTCTGGCCTTGAGACACAGAAATCTGCTTTAATGAGTCCTCCTGGTGAAAATCATTGCCCTAGATTATTGTGAGTAAATCCCAACCTTCCTAGCATTTCATCTATAAATACTTTAGTAAGAATCTCTGAGAGATAAAGGCTCCCCTTAAAAATGTAACCACAGGGCGCCTGGGTGGCTCAGTTGGTTAAGCATCTGCCTTCACCTCAGGTCATTATCCCCGGGTCCTGGGATCGAGTCCCACATCAGGCTCCCTGAGCAGGAAGCCTGCTTCTCCCTCTCCCTCTGCCTGCAGCTAACCCCTGCTTGTGCTCTATTTCTCTGTCAAATAAATAAATAAAAATCTTTAAAAATATATTTAAAATAAAATAAAATAAAATAAAAATGTAACCACAATACCATTATCACATCTAAAAAACCCATAATTCCTTAATATCGCCAGTTATCTGTATATAGTTTGAACCCAAAGGATCTGTGGACAGACTTGATGGGGGATATGAGAGAAAGACAGGGTCCAAGGATGATGCCGAGTCTTCCTCCTGGACAATGGGAAGGCTGGAGCAGCCGTCACTGGGGTGACAGAGACTGACGGGCCAGGCCTGGATGGGGCATCAGGGGCTCGGGTCAGACGGATGAGCCTGCGGTGCCCACAGGTGCCTCAGCACAGACGTGAGGGCAGAGCTGTGCCAGCCTGGAGTCCAGCACAGAAGTCCCGCCAGAGATACAAATGGGGTCCCGGCAAACAGAAGGTATTTAAACTCTGGAGATTGGAGGGGACCACCTGGGAAGTGAGTGTTGGAAACAGCAGGTTCAAATCAAGGAGAGTGAAGAGAAATGTCCAAAAAGATGTAAGGAAAACCAGAAATGCGTGTTGTCCTGGACGTCGGAGAAGAAAGTGCTTAAAGGAGGCAGGAGGGGTGAGCAAGCTCAGATGCTGCTCTGTGTACGTAACATGAGGACATGTCCGTCCTTCCAGTTAGGCGCTGGTGGCCAGAAAGGAGCAGTGTCCGTGGAGCTGAGGGGCAAGAAGCTGAATGGAGAGGGAGAAACAGAGACAGTGTGTACAGACAATTCTTTGAGGAACTCTGTGTGCATGCATGTGCGTGGGGGTGGGGATATGTGTGTGCGTGTGTGTATCTGTGTGTACGTGCATGTGTATATGCACGTATGTGCGTATATATTTATGCGTGTACATGCATGTGTGTCTGTACATGTTTGTGTGTTTATGTGTGTACATGACGAGTGTATACATCTGTGTGTACATGCATGTGTATATGTCTGTGTGTATGTGTGTGCATATATGTGTGTGTATACGTGTGTGCATGTGCACCCACACACACGTGCTGGTGGAAATGCTCTGGGACAGTAATAACTGATGTGGTAGGAGCGGGGGGAGCTGCTGGAGCGAGGCCCCAGAGAAGGTCGGTGGAGTCCAATGTCTAAGTGGGGGCCACCCTCAAAAACAGTCCATCCGTGGTTAATAGGAGACAAGGGAGCAGACAGCGGCCGGATGTGGGCGCAGGCGGGGTGGGGACGTCTCCTCCCAAACGCTACGGGCTTCCGGGCAGCGAGAGGCAAGTCCATCAGCTAAGAGTGAGGAGAAGAGCAGGTGGAGGAGGAGCGGCAGAGCTGGAAGGAGGGAGGCGGGGAAGAGCCCATTGGGACAATCACTGAAGGTCCCACCTGGACTCAGGGATCATGAAGTGGCAACGACACTATCAGCATGGTAGTGGGTCTCTGGAAACTTCCAGCTATGCAGAGGAGGAGAGGATCTCACTGGCAGTATCACCAAGCGAGCAGGACAAGCAAGAGAGGGACAAGGGCCCACAGGGAGAGGCGAAGACAGAGCTAGTGGCTGTGACCTGTGGCGCCGAAGGGGAGGCGTGGGGGCCAGCAAGGAACTGTGGGGGGTGGCAGGGTCAGGGACCACCATCTAGCAGGGTCACAGATCACCTAACAGGGAACCAAGGGGTAAGCTGAAAAGGTGGGGGTAGTAGGTGCAGAGTGGGTGTTTGACACGGATAGAGGGGGGACCAGAGCATGGCCATAGGAAAGAGTGGCCGAACCAGGGTAGAGGACCCACTTGGTGGGGGGGAGATCAGGGAGCCCAAGGCCAACAGTTTCAGGAGGATCACCATGGTGACTGAAGGAACCAAGAACGAGAGCAAGCCTCAGCATTGGCGACACTGGCATTAAACAAGGTAAAATCACCAGGTAATTCCAACATAGGGCAATGGTGACGGGGTCCCCGGTGTGCGTGGGCAAAGGGTTAACAGAGCCTGCAAGGGAACTGACCTCAGGTTAACATTCCAGTCCTGCTTCCCTGGTAACCTGATATAAGTTATCTATGTTACTAGACAGCATGGCTTATGATTAAAAATAGTCCTGACTGGTAGAAGGCATCTGGGTTGCGAGGAACCACAGGTGACCTATAATAACTATGACGGGGCCATGTGGACACCCTGGGAACGAAAAAGCCTGTCTTTTGAGGGGACCCTGGAAGCTCAGGACACTGGATCCTGTGAGTGAACCCTGTCTGCAAACAGCCCTGGCATGCACACCAGGTGAGTGAAATGGGCCTGCGGTCTCCTGATGGCTGGGTAAACGTTCAGGAGAACGTCCCACACTGCTCTGCCAGCAACCCGTGGCTCCCCGGTGGGCTCGTCACAGTCTAGAAGTTTGGATGAGCCTTGGAAGATCTCCCTTAGGCACTGCACATTGAGATTCAAAGTTGAGTGCTTTTATGGAGGAGGGAAGGAGTGTCCGGAGGTGGCAAAGAGGGGTCTTGGGGACACACATCCCACCCCCAGGGCCAGTGGGCCATGGGAGTGGAAGAGAAACAGCCAGGACTTAGGCCCACCAGGGAGAGGCTGGCTTGCCCCAAAGCCGGGCAAACTTGGCCTGATGTCCCGAGTTGGGGCTGGTGTCATCAAGAGTAGGAGTCACCCACAGAGCCAGAACGTGCTCTGCTTCCTAAAACCCAGGCCACGCAGGCCATGTTCCTGGTCTGCACACAGCCAGTCCAGATCAAGAATCAAACCAACCACACATGTTTCTTTCTTTCATAATATATTCCACAATAACACACCATAAGGAAATTCCAGCGAAGCCCAGCCCACATGTCACAAAAATAAGTAGGTCAATTGAACAACGCAGACAGCCCCAGACTGAGGTACCATTTGTGGCTGCCTTCTTGGGCAGGATTTTAAACCATCGTCTTGTATTTCAGGCTCTCAAGAGGACAGCATCAGCCAGATCAAGGTCAGTGTCTCCTTCAGGAGCTCAGTGCAGACTGGCTTAGGGCTGTTCCTTCCAGAGTTATCAGTTTAGAGCTAAAGCAGCTCTTCTGAAAGACAATGGTTTTTCTCGGGGTGGGGTGGGCTGATGGAGGCACAGGACGGTTGCTAAGCAAAGTGCAAATCAAAACATCAGTCTATAACAGAAGCTTGTGAGCCGCGATGAAAGCCAACTGGGCAGACGCACGTCAGCCCCAAGAAAAAACTTTCCTGTACTCCCCCCTGCTTCTCCCTCTCACCAAAAAAGTCCAGGCCACACAGAAGAGCCAGCGGGGGGGAGGGGAGAGGGGGTGGGTCCTCAAAAACACATTACCTAAGCAAATGCACAGCCTCCCACCAAGGCTGGGCTAGCCTGTGCAAACCGAGCAGAGAAAATAAAAGGGAAATGGATCATCTCCTGCAGCCACAGCTGGAAAAACATCTGTGGGGCCCGGGTGGGCCCCTCCCCACGTCCCTCCCTGCACCAAGGTCAGCTGTGGCTGTGACCAGGCGGGAGGAGGAGGGGGCCGGCTCCTCCGACAAGAGGGCTGGGGTGCAGGGCTGGCCACGGAGCCTTTCGATCGGAGTCTTTTGCCCATGCTGAGCACGCTTCTGACAGAGCGGGGGACAGGGGCAGCGGGGCGCAGCACAGGGAGCGGAGCCAGAGTGAACCGTAACAACACCTGTTTCTCTACAAATACGTGTGCGTTCACTGTACATGTGGGGGCGGATCCTGCAGACCAGCTCCCTGGGGGCAGCGTTCCCCCCTGACCGCAGATCTCATGCCTGGGCCTCCAGACTCTCCCGCGTGCCCCCAGGCTCTCCTCCTGGAGCGAGTCCCGATGCGTCACTTCCTCACACAGCAAGCCCTTCGGTTCGCTTCCTATGACTAACAAATTAGGTCCACGGGCCTGGCCTGGCGCTGGAGGTTCTCCTTAATAGCTACTTCCCCAGTTGCCTCTCTAACCGATCAGCCAAACCAGCTCCTCAGGACATCCCTCTGCCTCCTTCCTTCCTCAGTCATCCATCCAGCTGAACGGACCCTCCCAGCCCTGCTACAACCCCTCCTCAGAGCCTCCTCCTTTGCAGAGAAGCCCTATTTGCACTCATATGTGTGTGCACACACATACACACACACACCCCTTTGGAAGCCATGTAGCGTGATCCACACATATCTTCTCGTGCTACATGAGCTGCCCAGCGGGAGCCTGCGTCAACTCCATCCCTCCCAAGGATTTCTGTGCCAGGGTTGTCTGAGCCGCCAGGAGAACCGCAGCGAGGCAGGAACACCACCGCCAGGGGAAGGAGCCTCGCTGCAGGAAGGAGGTGCGATCCCTGGGTGGTGCTGCTGGAGGGAGGGCAGACCTGTGCGGGATCCAGCAAGGTGGAAGTCGTGGAGACCTTGACGAAGGGCTTCGGAGGAGTGGCAGGTACCAAAGCCTGGCCGAAGCACGTCCCGCGTGCCAGGAGAACGCGAGGAGCGAGAGCGGAGGCGGCACGTATGCACGACCCCGTCATGTGCGCGGATGGAGAAAGGAGGTGAGGGGCGGGGCTGGGAGACGTTTCTTAACATGAGATCCGACTGTCTGTCGGTTTAATGGTGGGAATCACCCAGCTTGGAAGGAAAGGGGTAAGAGTGGGAGCACAGTCTTCAAAAGTGGGGGTGAGAGGGACGGGGCGGGAAGGTGGACACACAGGAGCACGGGGTTGTCGCTGTAACAGAGGAAGGTGGAGAGCGCGCCAGCACGGGGCAAACAGGTCAGGTAGTGGGGCCCCTTAAAGTTCTCCTTTTAATTCCTTTTATTTTCTCTGGGCAATAGGAAGCAAAACATTAGCTGAGAGGGCCAAGGTGTTGAAGGCTTGAGAAGGTGTTAGCCATCCTGGAGAGCAGAAGAGCAACCTGAATAGGAAAACGCAGGAGACTAAGGACCAGCACCAAAACCCTTCGTGGCGTTGCAACGAGAAGTCCGTGCGGTGCGGGTTTCCCTCCAGCCGCACGAGGCACCACGGGCGCATGCGTGGGGCAGCGGGGCGGTGGTCTCGCCCATGGCTGGGAGCTGCCTGGGGCGCACCAGGGGGAGAGCGCCGGCGGGAGTGGTCACTGCATGGCGCGAGTTGTAAGTACGGGGGAGGGGGTGTGCAGGCAGTGTCGGTGGGGGTGGCGGGGAGGTTTCAGGGCCCCGCTGCTAAGGGCCTGGTGGCTGCAGAGCTGTCTGGGTGGGGTGTGAGGGAGGGAGCAGGTAGGAAAGGGTGCCCGATGTACTTGCAGGATGGCGTGAGAACTGGGGTAACAAGTAGGCCTAGTGGGGTGAAGTGAGGGGAAGGCAGGGCTTGGCAGGGAGACGGTGAGGGCAGAGAGAGGCCAGCGGGGCAAATGGGTCATGCTGATGGCCAGGAGCTCACCTACGATAGGGACAGGAGTTGTGGTGGAAGAACCCAGGGAGCCCGGAGCCCAGCTCCTCCATGAATGGAGAGCATGGCCAGGAGGAAGGGAGGTCGCAGTAAGGAGGCGTGTGTATCCACTAGGAGTGGTCCTTCTTGGGGAGGAACCCTGGCCCGGAGGGGGGCATGGGCAGCAGGATGCCTGCCCTACCCCCAGCAAGGCTCAGGTTGGGGGGAGTCCCTGCAGTAAGGCGGGGTTCGGAGAGGCTGGTGGGTGAGGGACTTGTTGAGGTCAGGACACAGCTCCAGGAAGCTGAGGTAAGATTTCATCCTTACAGAAAGCCAGTTCCTACTCTGTATTTTAACCCAGAAAACAGACTATAATTCATCCCTCTGGCTTCTTTGATTTTTTAAAAATTGTTGTTCTGCTGTTTAGCGGGAAAACTAGCATTTGAGATGTGATTAGAACGCCAGTGTGTTCACTTGTGTTAGATGTGCCACAAGGACGCGGGGCTGCAGCCCGGCTGGATCTGACCTCGGGCAAACACAGGGCACACAGGCCCAGGAAAGATGAAGGAAGTTCAACTCTGAGCAGACACATGAATTGTGCCTTATTATTCGCATCCCCACATGTAATATTTGGGGGCATCTTTTGTAATTAGTTGGGCCTCTTCCTCTGTACGTGTCTATTAATTAAACATGCTTCTTACTCGCGGAGACCCCACACAACATAAGGGAAGATATTCACACCATTTTTACAAAAGGGCAGAAGAAACCTTCTCAAAGGGCCCTACTACCACATTTCATTGATTTGGGAACTGCCTTCTCTGACTTACCAACCAGCCAAAGTCTTTCTGTACCTGGAATTAGCTCCAGGCTTGCAAACAGGAAAGTCTGTGGCTGGGTCAGAACCTGCCCTTAGAATCTTAATCACTTCACAGCAGCGATTCCTCAAATGCACCCCAAGAGACGCTGGTATACCCTAAGATGTTGATGTGTGCTCTGTGAACAGAAGGTCAAACATACTTTGTTTGGGATCCCTGGGCTGGTTGACCAGGTGTATTTACCACATGGCCTGAGCTGCACATCTCTGCCGGGGTGGGGGTGGGGGGGGCACAGGTACAGACTCTCCCAGTCATTTACCTGTGAAATCCTTTTTTTCAGCAGCCTCTCTCTGGGAAGTTCACCTTTACAGAATGAACACTTTACTACTTCTGATGCCAGTCCCACACTCTTTTCTGGGTGCCTATTTTGTCTTCCCCAACTCTGGCCTTTTGAATGGGATACCTTACCTGCCACCTGCCCCAACCTCTGGCAATGGCGGCCCCCTCCTACTTTCTGCCACTCCTGGTCCAGCCACAGCTATTGCTCCTGTGTCAAGCACCTGAGCCCCACCCTGACATTCCCAGAACTGAGCCTGGCTGGGACCTGAACAGGTATGTCCCCTAGAGGACAAGTCAAATTTGGGCTTATCTGGAGGCCTGTGCCGCTGCCCTGGGAGCCAGTGCATGAGAGAACCAAACGTCTCCTGGGAAACGGGTCAATACCTAAGGGGAGAGACAGGTGGGAGGGGGCCAGGAGGGAGGGGTCACACTGGGTGGAATGCAGTGTCTGTCCTGGGACCTCCACGCCTGAGTCACAGGAGGGAGATGGCAAGAAAAATGGAGAACAGAACCAGCACGGCTTATGGCCCAAAGCAGAGTGGGCAGTGCTGGCTCCGTGGCTCGGGCGATTTGTAGTTTTCCTCTTGAGAATGACTCAGATGTCCTTTGCCATCTTTCCTGGTGAACTGTTTGTCCTTCTTTGTGATTTGTAGGCGCTTGTTTATAGCCAATGATTGTCAGTCTTTGACCCTTTTATATGTTGCAGACGGGTATACACAATTTCTTTCCAGGCTCCTGCTCATTTTTAAACTACCTTTATGGTGTCTTTTGATATCCTGGAGTTTTACATATTTATGTAGTCCAATCTATCATTCTGACACAGGGCGGAGGCTGAGCAGAGGTCCTATGGTGCCACCCAGGCTCTGTTTCCAGATCCTGCACAGGCATGTGGGTGTGTTCGCTTTGTGAAAACTCTCAGAGCTGTACATTTAGGATTTGATCATTGTTCTCTATGTGTTACACTTCAACAAAGAAATATTTCTTACATCTGTCAGGTTTCTTTATCTTTTTGACTTCCGAGTTTTATGCTTTGTTTAGAAAGGCTTTCCACACCATAAAACTGTGAAAGTTTCTCCTATATGTTCTTCTAATACTTTAAAAGTTGGGGCTCTTTATAGTTAACCTTAAAGGCCTCTGTAATTTGCTTTAACATATGATATAATGTAGGGCTCTAACTTAATTAGCATCTCCATGGGCTTAACAAAACCTAGGAACCCCATAAAGGTAAACCATCAACTATGTTACTAGATAACATTGCTTGTGGTAAAAATGACCTTAATTGGCCAGTTGCTCCTGGACAGAGAAGAGCCATAAATGATTTATACCTGCTGATGAGGACACCAGGCTTGGGTGAAGCCTGGAATCTATACTTCTGGGGGTTTGATAAGAGATACTGGCTCCAGGGCGCCTGGGTGGCTCACTTGGTTAAGCGTCTGCCTTTGGCTCAGGTCATGATCCCAGGGTCCTGGGATCTCAGGCTCCCTGCTCAGCGGGGAGTCTGCTTTTCCTTCCCCCTGGTCTTGTGCTCTTGCTCTTTCTCTCTCTTTCCCCCTCCCTCTCAAATAAATTTTTTTTTTTTTTAAAGAAAGATACTGTTTCCAACAGGGCACAAAGCTTTAAGCTAGGGGAGAAGCTGGTCAGCAGATGGATGGCTGTGCAAACAGTCACCTGCAGGAACTCCTGCAAAGACCACTCTGTCTCCTGGGCAGGGACAGCCAGCACTGTCCTGTGGGCAAGCTGAGGTTTCTGCCCTCTCCCTTTCAGACCAGACAATCCAAGGGGAACCCAGTCTGAATATCTGGCTGAGTAAAGGAAGAGCCCCAACCGGGCACAGAATTGTCAATTTTACCAACACCGTTTGTTGAATATCCATCTTTTCCCTGGCTGATTAAATCGTCACCATTACAATAAACGAAATTAATCCATTTACATCAGTCTGTTCTGAGCCCTCTCTTCTAATCTATTGATTTGTGTCCATTATACCATTCTTTTTTTTTTTTTTTAAGATTTTATTTATTTATTTGACGCAGAGAGCGAGCGAGAGTGCACAAGTAAGGGGAGCAGTAGGCAGAGGGAGAGAGTGCTAAGCAGGGAGTCAGATGTGAGGCTCAATCCCAGGACCTGAGATCATGACCTGAGCTTAGCCAGCTGAGCCACACAGGCCCCCTGCTGTTGTACCATTCTTATGGCTTCACAGTATGCTTTACGATCTGGTAGATCAAGTGCATCCTCACTGATCTTTTCCAAAATCTTCTGGCTACTTTGCCATTCCTTCATCGTTCCGCAGTGTTCTGGAGCTACTCCTCAGACTAGGTGGGGCTGAGAAGACAGTACTAAGCAAGAAAGAAAATGCCCCTTGTCGTAGTTTCCTGGGGCTGTCGTAACCAAGAACCACAAACTGGGGCGCTTAAAATAACCACAATTTATGCTCGCAGGGTTCTGGAGGTCCGAAGTCCACACTCAGGTGTTGGCAGGGCCGTGCTCCCTCTGAAGGCTCTAGAGGAGGAAACTTCCTTGGCTCTTCCAGCTTCTGGGGTCCCCAGGGATCCTTGGCTGGCAGCGCCATCGCTCTGATCTCTGCCTCTGTCTTCACATGGCCATCTTCCCTCTGTGTGTGTCTGTTTCTGTGTCTTCTCTTTTTATAAGGACACGAAGTCCTACCGGATTAAGGGCCCACCCTACCCCCACATGACTTCACCTTAGTTTACAACTTAATTAGGGCTACAAAGACCTGATTTCCATATAAGGTCACATTCAGTTATCTTGCTACCGTGGGTTAGGACTTGGACAGGTCTCTTGGGGAACACGGGGCAACCTGTAACAGCCTGCTCCCATAGAGCCCACACTCTGGTGGTGCACGAGGTTACATAGCACACGGGCACACAAACAACAAAGGTGCTTCTCGTAATAAGCGCTATGAAGACGAGAAAGCAGGTAATGGAATGGAGACGATGGGGGCGCAGCGAGTGTGGATGCCATGGGCCAGTTCAGCGAGGGTGGCCAGGAAAGTCTCGCCAAAATCATCGAGATAGCCCCGAATGAGGAGGACACAACCAGACAGAGGTCTTGGGGGAAGAACACTACAGGCAGAAGGTACAGCAAGTACAAAAGCTGTCAGGGCTGCTCAAATGGACAGAGCTCAGGAGAAGAGAGTGAGAGGCCAGAGCCAGGGCAGAGGCCATAGGCCGTGCAGGCTCGAGCAGGTCCCCGTGTGGGGGCGGGGAAAGCCCTGGAGTGGGACACCAGTTTGGTGGTGGCTGTCAGTCCAAGTGAAGGAGGGCATGGTTGGATGAGCACTGTACTTATGGGGGGGGGGGGGCTGCAGAGCTGGTGGCCTCCAGATATCCAGAGCCTTGTGGAGGTAGAGAGGTCTGGACTTGCTGGGGGATTGGGTGGAGTGGAGGAAAACAGTGGGTCCAGGATGACTCAGGCGTTTTTGTCCTGAGCCTCTGCCCCACCCACATGGGGCTGTCATTTAAGGGGGGGGGGGGAGTCCCAGATACCCTTTAATCAGCCCATTATGTTTTATATCAAACTCCTATTGGAATTTAATTGGATTTTACTCATAAGATACTTGGATTTATAGATTACTTGGAGAAGAACATCTTTACAATGTCGATGTTCCTATCAAAGAATACAGGATACCTTTCCAATTAGTTGGTGCTTTAGTAAAGTTTTATAGCTTTCTTCTTTTAGGCCTTACATATTTTTTTATGTGTATTTTCGGAAACTGTTGTCACTGGGAGTGGAATCTTTGTTTTCCTATGTGATACTCTAATTTCTAATTGACTCATGATAGGGTATTGGAAAGCCATCAATTTTTATCTGCTGAGCTTGAAAAGCAGCCAGCTAATTAATTCACTAAGTCTCACGAACCCCCATATACCTACCACCCAACTCCAACAGTTACCAACATTTCCCCAGTCTCGTTTCACCTGTTCCCTCCCGTGCCGTGTGTGGGCGCGCGCACGCGCATACGTGCCCATCCATCTGCCTCCCGCAATATTGCCAAACAAATCCCAGATACGCCATCATTTCACTGACAGATACTTCAGGATCTATCTCCTGAAGCTTCTAAGTGCACAAGCTTATCCTCTGCACCCAAAAGACTTGCAGATGTGGAGGAGGGGGACACACAGAAGCCACAAAACTGAGGCCCCTCCTACAAGGCCCAGGAGAAAGCTGGTGAGCAAACTAAAGTCACAAAGTTTGGCCTCTAAAGCTCACAACTTTTCTTACAGGATCTGGGTCTATTTTCTCGTTTAAGACAAGATTCTAATAAGCTCTCAGCAACCTAGATTTCCTAACAGCAAAACTGAACCAGAAACCTAAGGCAGAGCGTGCTGAAGTCAGACACACACCCGAAACCCCTAGGTCTGGAGCCATTCGGCCGCAAGCAATGGCATTTCATTACAATTCTTCCCTTCATGTATGTGCTCTTATGTAATGTGCCCCTATGTTGCAAGGGTAAGCTGCAAATACCAGGGCCAGAGTTGTGTTAAAATTTTATCACTGCCATACAAGTTAGAAAAAGGCCTTTACCAGTCTGTTTTCTCCAAGGCAGCCTAGAGCCCACAGGGTGCCTTTCTGTGAATTAGAAAAAAGTGTCCCCTCTAGACAGACCCGCTTGGAAAGCAGGAGAGGTCCTGGAGGAAACGGAGCTCGCAGTAACCACCCTCTCTTTCCCGCTGGTCCGCGGCCCCTCCCCTCCTGAACCACAGGCCCCACCCCTCCGGAGCCACAGGCCCCGCCCCTGTGGTCCAGGGCCCCTCCCCTCACCGCTACTGGTGGTCTGCGTAAGAGAAGCAGATACTACCATGATGGACCGTATCACAAGGGCTTGGCTCAGGCCTGCCGGTGACAAGTTATTTCTAGCCCAGGGTTTCCAATATCCCTTTCTTTATCTACACCATTTACATAAAAACACGCCCATTATTGGAGCAGGCCCAGACCCGAGTGTCACAGTTCCGCGGGGCCAGAGCACGTGGACTGCCACATCCGACCGCGTTCTATCCCTCCTGCCCGCAGGATCCAGCGTGGCTCCCCCTGACCTCAGTTTTGCTTAATCGGGAAGCGGGAGCTGCAGAAAACTGTCTCCTCTGAAGAGTTTTTTTCCAACAAACTGGATTATCAGCCATGGATAAGGTGTGAGGTGAAGCTAAGTTCACACAACAGAGCCACTAACGCAGCTGAAACAAGACCGCACATTCCCAGACACACAAACTCCCCCCTCCAGAGCAGACTGTTAAAAAGTAATGTTTATGACGAAAGGAAGGATTTTCAGAATGTTAACGGATGCTAAAAAGAACCAACTAAAGGAGCTACTACTCTAGCACATTTTATGATATTTAAATACCTTAATTTGTGTCCCTAATTAAAGCTAAATTGCTATTGCCTTTTTAAAATTTTCTCTGCCAGTTACAGGAAAGGGGCAGAACCAAGGAGAGATAATCTCATGCTTTTTAATTAATTCATAAGTCTCTAATAAAAAAAATGTATAACATGAGATTCTTACCTCACACTTACTCTGAACCATCTTAGATTTTACCTTCCAGATCACTTCTCCTAAGATTCAAATTTCTGGATAGTTTATTATTTTAACTAGGTGTGTAAAGTAAGGGAGCTGCTTATTTGCTTATGCTTAGTGTTTAGTTGTTTTGTTTTGTTTTGTTTTTTAAAGACACATGGAATTCCAGAGAAGGGAAGGCAATGTAGCTTGTCATTGGTTGGTTTTCAGATGCGGACTCTGAGGCCGGAGGTGTTAATTCGCTCAGAGAAGGACCAGCATAAGGAGCCAAGGCTAGAATTCACCTCTTCTCTCTCCCACCACTAGGCTGCAGAGGAAACAGGTGAAGGGTTTAGTGGAGGACTCACTGGAACATTCTAGGGTGAGACCTGAGGGAAAGGGAAGTAATTTGCTTTTTCTGAGTAGAGATTACCACCATCAATCCGTAACAGAATCAATACAAGCTGAATACAAAAAGGCGGCTGGCCAGCAGAGATAACCTGAACGTCATGCCCTGCTTACATCTGGCCATTTTCCTAGATCTTGATGGGTGTCCAGACCATTCCAGTTCTATGCTGGGTCTGGGCATCACCGTGACCACCCTGCCCTCTCCCCACCCCACCCCCCAAATCCCACATTAATTCCAAAACTAGGAGTGCCCTGCTGGCCCAAGTTCCGCTTTGTGAGACCTCACACTGCTCTAAAGGACAAAGGAAGGTCCCTCTTCATTTCTTATCACCTGCTTTGCCATGAGCACCGCCGCAGACCTTGTCAAGGAGCAGAAGTGGCAGAAGATGAGGCCTGTTCTCTGGTAGTGGGTGCATACAGCATGGCAGCCTGTGGTCAGGCTGGACAGGGGCTCCAGGAAGTCAGGGAGGGTGGGCTCCATCAGGCCTGGTCTCAGAGAAGGGAGGAGGTGGGACAGGAAGCAGCAACAGAATTAAAGTACTAGCTCCCGTGATAGTAC
The DNA here is from genome assembly GCF_024610735.1 of Ursus americanus. Taxonomy (NCBI): domain Eukaryota; kingdom Metazoa; phylum Chordata; class Mammalia; order Carnivora; family Ursidae; genus Ursus; species Ursus americanus. Next base: position 66,900,777 of record NC_142137.1, on the reverse strand, counting down.
AGAAGGCTCTCCGGGAGAGTCCCTGATCCTCAAAAAACTGCCACAAAATTAAGTTCAGACTTTCATATTCGTACTTTGGAACTGCTGCCAAGAACTGGGTCACCAGAAGGAGCTGCCCTGCCTGCCCTCCTTAGCTAATATGCTCAAAGTGAATCCTCCTCCTGGAGTCACTTTCTGCACCAGGAAGCTTTACAAGCAAATGGCAACCCTCCAGCTTCATATGCCAAGAGTGCGGACTGCCACTCCCCCAGGACCTGGCCAGAGGCATCCAGCTTTCCTGGACAGTCCCTTTGCTAAGCACCAAGGCCCATGAGAGATGCCTAGTGCCCACCTTGGGTGCAAAACACAGTTCTGTCCACCCAGCTGGCAGAGCCCCCACCCCCACCCCCAATCCTCTAGAACGAGCAGACTTAGGACAGGAAGATGCATTCACTCACTCAGGCATCTCTCCCCACTCATGACTGGGAGGGTGTCTTTGGGAAGACACCAGTCCAACATGTTACCTGCTCGACACACCTCCCGTTCAGAAGCATGTCCTTGGGGAGCCTGGTGGCTTGACGCTACCTCTATGCTAAGAAACTTAGCACTTTCTTCAGAGCTTTGAGTCCTTCCTAATCAGGCTCTGTTCTAGGTGCTGGGGACATCCACTTGGACGGATACCACCCAGCACAAGCCTCAGCTCTGATGGAATGCAGGACCGAAGCCCACACCTTTCTCTTGAAGATGTCCCCTTCGTGCTATCACACACTGCTCAGAAAATGGACAAATGGCTTCCCCAAGCCTGAACGCTCCTGTTGACACAAGCATTGGATGAAAATCCAGTCCCCATGGGGATGTTCGACACACTTACACTCACCAGCATCCCTGATCTTCACTGACAACGCTTGTGTTTTAAAACCCAAAATAAGCATGGAGACAACACAGCTAATCTTTTTCATACACACATTGAACTTTGTTTCTTTCTTTTCCTTTTTTTTTAAGATTTTATTTATTTATTTATTTATTTGAGTGAGAGAGAGAGAGAGAGAGAGAGCACAAGCATGAGCAGCGGGGAGCGGCAAAGGGAGAAGGAGAAGCAGACTGTCCACTGAGCAGGGAGCCTGACACAGGATTCGATCCCAGGGCCCCCGAGATCATGACCTGAGCTGAAGGCAAACACTTAACCAACTGAGCCACCCAGGCGCCCCTGAACTTTCTTTTTTTCTAGAGATGAGATTTTACTAAACATACTGTTCTCTAGAGCCTTTGGGCCTTGTTCAAGTCATGACCCCACCGCTACCTAGAGGTAGAGTCTCGCGTCTGTGCCTCGCTTTCTCCAAGTGCAAAATGCAATCGTAATTAATACCTGCCTTGGTGTGAGCATTAAATAAATCAATACACATAAACCACTTAGAACAGCACCTGGCACATGGTAAGTGCTCCATAAATGTTAGCCATTTTTTCCCCATAAATGTTAGCTATTATTATCAAGTTGGACCAAGGTTTATTTAGTCAGCTAAAAATTCAAAGCAGCTCGCAGTGAACATCTTTAAAGCAAAATGAGCTCATGATATACGAATATACCCTGAAATAAATTCCTATCCATTTAATATTGGATCAAGGACATGCATATTTCTTCTTTTTTAAGATTTATTTGGGAGAGAGAGCTCGCGCCATGTGTCTGTGCGTGCGCACGCACCTGAGCGAGCATGGGGGGAAGGGCAGAGGGAGAGAATCTCAAGCAGACTCCCTGCTGAGCACAGAGCCCCAAACGGCTCCATCTCAGGACCCATGAGATCATGACCTGAGCTGAAACCAAGATTCTGACACTTCACCGACTGAGCCACCCAGGTGCCCCAAGGACATGTGTATTTCTTAAGGTTTTCATTAAGTCCTCAAGAATGACTTACATGTACGTAACAGCACCCAGAACCTCCTTGAACACAATTAGAAAGTGCCCACAACTGGGCTGTTTTGCACTGGCCTTGCAGGTGGACCCTGGCCTGCCCACTGACAGCCCCTCACCTACCAGCACCCAGATGAGTCTACCAGTGTCTGCTCCACGTCCAGCAGTGTGTGGAAAACAGAAGCGCCTTCCTGCTGGCGGCCACACCGCCCTGAACGTGCCCATCTCGTTTAGTCAGAAGCACGTCTGTTGCGGATGCGGCCTGGAGATGCTGGTGCAGCTCTGGGGGCTTTGCCTTCAAGCCTTCAGCTTGGTCAGGGGCAGACACCCCCACAAAATGGATCCGATTTTCAGATGGAGGTGGCTGGTGACCACACCACCAGCCCTGCCCGGAAATGCTTAGGGACCCCCATCTAATTCCCAAGTTTGAGTCCAGGGCAGTTTCCCAGGGCTTTAAGGACACTTCAAGAGGGGGAAAAAAACCAACAACAACAGAAAATATTCCTCATCTCAGATGGGAAGGCCGACCCAGTCTAGCAACACATGCTGAGCCGCCCAAAATCACAAAGGGGGACCTGGGTACCCGAGGAACACCCCAGAGGTGACACCCATACTTACACGGGTGCCCGGAACACTTGCCAGAGTTCTGTTCCACCAAATAAGCTCTACCCTCTTTGCTTGAGAAGTTCACCCCAGTTGCTAACTGGAAGATCAGGTCCAAAATGTGGCCAGTGGGGGTGACTGCCCTTAGCCTGGGCCCCTTCTCTTTCCACTGACACCACCCCCTCCTTACTCCAGCCTCTGGGCTTCACACCTCTCTGCCAGGGGCCTCATGCACACACCTGAGGACACCCCAGCCAGTGTGTCCTACATTCAGTCCCATACTGCACAGCCCTGCCACACCCCCTTCCCGGGGCCTGGAGGGGACATGTGCACTGCCATCTGTCACAGACCCTGTGAAGAGACATGAGCAGGAGAGCAGCAGTCTGGGCACCGCCTGGGTAGAAGATTCCAGGGTCCTGTGTACCTGGAGTGAGGTCCAGAGAGGCACAATAAGAGGCACGAGGCAAGGCCCCCTCTCGCCATGGTCTAGGGCAGTGCCACCAAAGGTCTCAGACTGTCTCCTTGTGAGCCCGTCACTGCCATCCCAAGGCGGGGACATCCAGCTCTTCCAGCCAGAGGTTTACTCTTCCCATGAGGTCACTTTGTTTTTAAAAATGTATCTTGGCCAGAGGGGGCGCCTGCGTGTGCAGTTGGTTAAGCTGCAGATTCCTGGTTTGGCTCAGGTCATGATCTCAGGACCTCAGGACTGTGGGATCAGGCTCCGTGCTCTGCGGGGAGTCTGCTTCTTTCCCTCTTTCCCTCTGCCCCTCCTCCCACCTCTCAAAAATAAATAAATAGATCTTTAAATATAGATATAGATAGATATAGATATAGATATCTTGGCCAGAGTCTCAGAATCAATTCACACTACCATCTCTGTTGTTGGTCACATCTCAACCCGTCAAGTAATCTTTAAACTTACACACATAGACACAAATGCAAATCAGGAAAAAAAAAAGCCAAGCCAAGTAAATTAACATCTTGCTTGGCATTGAACCAACTATATTTTAGGAGATTCACTTCTGGTAAAAAATACAGGGACGGGGGCGCCTGGGTGGCTCAGTCAGTTAGGCATCTGCCTTTGGCTCTGATCATGATCCCAGAGTCCTGGGATCAAGCACCGATGGGGTTCCCTGCTCAGTGGGGAGCCTGCTTCTCCCACTCCCTCTGCCCCTCCCCCTCCACTCACGTTCTCTCTCACTTGCTCTCTCAAATAAAATTTTAAAAATCTTTAAAAAAAAATACAGGGACAGGTGACACAGAATTGAGATATATTGACAGATATCAATGCTGAGTGACAGGAACAGGGGATTTGTTTTTCCTTCTACTTTTGTACATTTGAAAATGTTCACACTTAAAGGTTACAGGAAAGGTTTCTGAGCCACATGGCCCCAAAAAGGAGCCTGGCAAGATAACATGACATTCCTACTGGTGAGGTACGCAAACAGCGGGTAGTACACACTAACCCAGTTTGCATGTTCGTGAATATCATGCTGAGCCTACCTACAAGCACGAAGAAGGACCCCGCCACGTGCCGTGGAGGCCAACATGTGGGGGCTGCCCAGGTGTCCCAAGTCAGCGGCCCGGAGCCCACACCTGGCCCTACGTGTCCTGCAGTCTTCACCCAGGACAGCTGATAACCTGGCCGCTCACGGATTCTCTCAGTGCCCTTCAGCAGGTCAGACTTCAAGGCACTGACCAACTGATTCCGGGCCGCAAAGCCAGGGAAAGTGAGCAAGGCAAGAGTTCGGCAGAAGCCTCGCCTGGCTCCCTGACCATTCCAGCAATTCAAACAAAGCAGGATATTGTGGTCGCTACATAAACACAGCAGCTGGGAAAACCCAGGCCCGGAGTTTACCCAGAAACTTTCCCCCAGAAGCTCAGCGTAATTTAGGGACACTCACTAATTAAGTTAATTAAGTCTCCCAGGCCTCCCTCCCACCCCCACGGCCCCGGCTCCCTGTTCAGCAGCAAGCGTACTTGGGGGAAAGAGGCAGGGTTGCACTCGCTCACAAACACCCGTGCAAACACACGGACGCTCGCAGGCCACCCCTCCTGGAGGCTGTTTGGAGAAGGCTGAACTTTGGAGTATCCGTGCTCGTTCTGAAAATGCAGTCCATGAACAATAGGCACAGTTCCCTTCACCTGGTCCTCACTAAGTCTAAAAGACACAAAAGGAAACAGCACGTACTTTTCGTCCAGACGTGCAAGTAAGAGAACACCTGCACGCTAACTCTGGAGTGCGGACCATAGGGAACTGTTCCATGCTATGGCTTTCCACCTGTGCTTGAGAGGCCTCCTACTTTTGAATCAGGTCACCAAGAAAACGTAATAAAAACTTTTGTAATTGGTGCCAACGTGTTTGGCTTTTCTGCTTCCGAATCCCTGTTCCCACTGATCCACTCTGAAGAGAGACTCTCAACCTAATTCTTTCAGACGCTGGAATTTAGAAGTATTCCCTCAGCAGCCTTCCTGCTAGCAGGCTCGATGGCCCGGGGCGTGGAGACCGGCCCCAGAGTCACCGCAGAAGGAACAGAAGGACTGCGCCCAGCCACAGACCCACAAGGGATCGTCAGCTTTTCCTAAACTCTCAGCCCAGCTCAAGCCCCTGACTGTCTCTGAGCACTGCCTGCAAATGCGAAGCAATTGCTGAGCCCCTACTGGTGGTGAGAGGCCTTTTCAAGTGTGGATCCTTACGGGGTAAGTGTGCCTTGAAGAGCTGCGCTCGCAGCCGGCTGGGGGGCGCACCAGCTCTCCCGCTGCTCCCCCTGAAAGCAGCAGCATGCATCTACTTCAGAGCGGGAGGGAGCGGAGGAACACTCACTGGGAGGAACACTCGCGGGCTGGGGAGAAGCCGCCACCCACACGGTAATAAACCGTCCACTTAAGTCTCCCTGGCCTCTCGTTCCTCCCCGGGGAGACCCATCCCAGGAAACCACAGCTCAAGCGAGAGGAAGCTGCCCTCAAGCTTGAACCTCATGGAAAGGGTGCAAGGGCAGGATTCCAACGCCAGCCACCGGGCTTCCACAGACGCACGGTCCCACGCAAAAGCAGGCATTGGAACCTTCTCGGGGGAAAAAACGAAAGTACGCTTGTCCCTGTCAAGGAAAGGAAAGCAAAGACGCTAGCCCTTTGAAACACAGATGGGAATTTCAAATTCAGAACCATTCTATCAAATGGTGGCGTGTTTAGGATACTTGAAAAGCCTGAAACAACAACTTTCTAGTAACAGAAGGCTTTTATAATCCTCCGCGGGACCAGCAATACCACCAAGCGCTACAGCTGCTTTTTAAAAATAGTTTCACTTAAGAAAAAGAGACTTTAAAAATTAAGTATTCAGCCTAAGTTCTACTGAAAAATGAATGCTAGGTGAAATGACAAATGTGGGCTGCACATGAGTTGAAGACAAGCCAATTCCTCCCATTACACCCTCTGTACTAGAATCTAGCCCACCGTAATCACCAAAGTAATATACATGCATCACAGCCCAAACTTAATTTCCAAATGGAAAATATGCATTATATTCTTCTCATTAATCATTTTAAAGTCTTAACTTCTGAAAAAATAAAGTCTTTTTCTCCAAGTGGCTTCAAAGGAACTCTTCAGTGTGCATGGCCCTTGCTTACCCTTGCCGTCATCCAAGTGACAGATGTTTTAATCTCTTTGATGAAGGAGTATTTTTGTACCATGAAATGAATCTCTCGGCTCTGATAAATGTGGTATGAAGTAGACATCTAAAATGGAATGGAAATTTCTGTGGTTTTCTTTCAAGACCTTAGCAAATGACCAAACTTGGATTTTTCGGGACAGAGCACAAACTGGAATAATCCGATAATAATGTAATCAAGACTGGACACACACTATGGTACTGACGATACTGGAGACACTGCTTCGGTAACGAAGCCACTAAAAACAAGTCCGGTAACTATATGCTAATGAAATGATGAGGGAAGCTGAAATAGGAGAGATAGTTTTTCCAAGAGGTATATCCTAACTGAAGAATCCATGCATACAAATGTTGTGGGGGAGAGACTAGAGACATTTATAAAGTGTTGTGGGAGTGAGTGCACTGGTCATTCAGAACCTAGACACCGACCTTCCTCTGTGCTTTGTTTAGGACGAGCAAGGTAAGAGGGTATAGCAGGACACCAGCTGGAAGCCGACTCTCCAGTGTCCAAATTTAAAGTTCTAACAGTCCTACCTGATTTTGCTCACTTTGGCCTTCCCCATGTAGTTAGCCACAAAACAAGGGGCAGGGTGTTGGTTGGGGATACCAGGAAGCCATGCATCATATGACGTTATAATAACAGCCATATACTCATTCGGTGAAGCACCTGGCTCTTGATTTCAGCTCAGGTCATGATCTCAGGGTGTGAGATGGAGCCCCACCTGGGGCTCACCCTCAGCAGGGAGTCAGCTTGAGATTCCCTCTCTCTCCCTCTGCCCTTCTCCCCCTCTCAAATAAATCTTTAAAAACAACGGCATAGGATTCAGGTAGAGGTGTGTCACCTTGGGGCAAGCAAGTTTCATAGCCTCTTCAGGCCCCAGTTTACTCATCTATAATATGGGAATAATAGGAGCTCTTTTGCGGAATTGTGAAAGTTAAATGAGATCATCGCTAAAGTCCTTGGCACAAGGCCAGTCTCAACACTTCCTGAAGCACAGACGTGAAATACACTGGCTTGGCATCTAACTTCAAATACATCCAGCAGAAAGGTACAGTCACCAGGTAGTACATTTGCTTACAAGTCCTGCACTTTGCATAACCGATGCTTCTGGGCCAACTATCTATGGGAGGTAAATAAAGCTGCCATCAGAGGTTTCTCCGGGGTCTATGTGCCCGTGCTTGCGTCCCCCATCCCCTCCGAAACAGAAGCTAGCCAACACAAACCAACGGGCAATCACTGGTTTCATCAACAGGTGCAAAAGAAAACGAGCGCCGGGCACGGGGTCCGGGCGGCGCCTAAATCCATCCCCTGGGATCGTGGTGACTCTGTAAGGCGTCCCGGCGGAGCACGGGGCAGAAAAGGCCACACCGGCTCTCCAAGAACGCAACACCCGGCGGGCGCGGCGACGGCAGTTCCCCAGGAGGTGCTGCGGGCCGCCACGCCCTGGGCCCAGCCTGAGGGGCACTCCGGCGTCCCCGGGGTCACATCATTCAAACGGGCGGCCCGCACCCCGCGCGCGACCCCGACGCCCCGGCTTTCTCGGCGCCGCCCGGGGCTGGTCACCTCGGGGAAGGGAGGTGCCCATTTCTCGAAGTCTGGGGCGCCCGCTCCCCGGGACGGCAGACCAAGGGCGCGCGGCCCCAACCCCGGGTCCGCGGCGCGGTCGCACTCACCGAGCGTGGCCACTGTGCCGGCCTCGAAGAGCAGGCAGTCCCCGCGGCCGCGCGCCTCCAGCAGGACGCTCCACTCCCCCGAGGCATCCAGCCGCCCGAGCAGCCGCAGCGCCTTGCTCAGCGCCATGGGCGCCGGGGCGCGTCCGGCCCGAGGGCGCGCAGCCCGGCTCCGCTCCCCGCGCTCCCGCAAGCGCCAGGAGTTTCACTTTGGGCCCGGCTGCCGGCCCCGCGCAGGCTCCTCCCCGGCCTCCCCTCCCGCCCCCGCCGAGCCGCGCCGCCCCGGGCAGGTGAGGGCGCACGGCCGCCTCCCGCCTCCCGCGTCCCGCTCGCGAAGGCGCCGCGCTCCCCCCAGCGGCCAGGCAGCTGCGGGCGGCCGGGCGGGCCTGGCGTCGGCGCCCCGCGCCCCCGGGGCCTTGCTGGGGGAGGGGGGCTAATCCCGGGCCCCTGGCCGGAGGGGAAGTCCTCCCTGCGGCGGGCGGCAGCCAGGAGGAAGATTCCACACATTCCTGGACGCGCGGGAGGACGCGGCCGCGGGGTGCCCCGTTGAGCCTGAAACGCTGCAGGGCGCCGCGGCCTTATATGGGCAGCCCGGGCCCGGCCCGCGGCCAAGCGGGAGTCGGCGGCCTGCGCTCCCCAGTCCCGGCCCAGGCGGTGACGACCCTGGGCCCGGCCCTTCAATGCTCTGTGCCTCAGTTGCCCTGCGGGAGAGGCGGGGTTAAGGTGGCGCTGAGGAGCCAGTTAACTCCCAGAGGGGGCTCGGTGAGTGCCCGGCGAGTGGGAAGTGTTCAAGAAATGTTGCCTTTTACTAGCTTTCCAGACGTGAGGATATTGTGATCCACACCAGGGAGAATTTGAGCGGATCAGAGGCGTGTTGTCTCAGAGAAAACGGAGACCATGACTTCTAGGCGTGCCCCTTCTGTGACCTTGACTTCTCTGAGCCAGCTTTCCTCCCCGGTCAGATGGCGGCTGTACCTGTCCCACCGGCTCACCGGATGGGGGCCGAGTCAGAGGTCAGGGCTGAAAGGTCGGCAAGTAACAAGCGGGGCAGCTGTGAGGTGCTGGTGGGGGCAGAGCGAGGGGTCTCCTCTCTCCCTGCAGCTGCCTTCTCCCCTCCATCTTGCAGCCCCTCCTCCCGCTCTGGGTCTAATCCGTGACTTCAGGGCAGACACAGCAATCAGCCAGTTCGTACCTGTGGCCCGAGGACCTCAGCACAAACCCGTGCATCATCCACCGGAGTCTGCGGCCCCTACCCGGATGCCCTCGCAGCTGTCAAGGGAGGCGGGGCCCCTCTTGGCACTGGTCATCTGCAGGGGAGGGGAGAAGTGGGAGGGCTTACCCTGAAGGGCTCCTTGCGTGGGTGGGTTTGGAGGTTTCGTTTCCTTCTCCTGTCATGGGGTGTATGGACAGTCCCAGACACCTCCATCAGGCTCCCAGACCAACTGGGCTCCTCTCACCCCAACCTGCTCACCTTGAGAAGACGGTGGGTCAAGCTCTTTGTCTCCAGAGCATGTTCCAGAAGGAGCAGAGCACCGAGGGCCAAGCAGGACAGTCTGGTGCCCTTGCAGACATTCAGGAACGACTGGGAATGACCATATTCAATGGTCGTGGACAACCTCCCAGGGGATGAATTGGGGAATAAAGTAAATGTAAACCACTGGCAGAGATTCAAATCATTCCTCAGCCTGTCCTGTTGCTCACAAATTCAGTTTTGAAGTGGTGGATATCCCAGGTATGATGCTCAGAAGCTGTCCACACACTTTCTTCCTCTGTGAAATGGAGATATTACCCTCATGAGAACAGTGTACCCATGAAAGGATACAAAGTAGCCTCTGGCCCACTTTTCCATTCCTTTTAAACTTGAAGCTCACTTCTTCCAGGAAGCCCTCCTGGAATGATGAGGTCCCAGGAAATAGCATTTATACGTACTCAGATTCACAGATGTACATTTCAGCTCTCATTTGCTCATGTGTGGCTTGAGACGTGTTTTTATATTTCTTTTAGCTCTGTTTCACAAATTAGAGATAAGATCTCACTAGTCTTTGTAAATTTTAACTCTCCCCCTCTTTTGTGCTTTCTCTAGCATCACATAATTTGAAGGGACAAATTATGCACAGTGACATGCTGTACATATTGTAGGAATTTTCCTACGGTGAAGACCAGCACTGGAGCTTTACAGTTTATAGAATCTAAGACAATCAACTGGAAGACGAACCACGATTTTAGGTACTACTGAGAAACGATGGTGCCTGCTCACCTACGTAACTAAATTGTTGGCTATGCCCAGATTTCGGCAATGGTATGGTGTGCATCTCAGACTCGGTGAACTGTAGAGGCTGTCCCCTTACCTCTGACAAGTGGCTGAACGAGCCAGGAGCCTGCTGGGTTTTCAGGGGGCTGCCCTCTGGTTTGGAATGGACCGTCAACGTGGGTGGCGGACGGAGCACCGGCTGTACGTGCACACTGCCTTGATGGGCCAAGGGTCCCCCTGGGCGCTGGCACAGTTAGCAGATGGAGAAAGTAGCAGAGCTTGAGACATTCAGGAAAAAGCTCAGCTCTGATACCTAACCAGCGAGTGGAACCTGGGGAGGCAAGGGGACCCATCTGAGGGGGAGAGTCTGGGCATATTCTGCTCCTGAGATGGGGTCCTCCTGGAGGGCCCGTGATTGGAAGGGGAGGAAGTGAGGAAGGAGTGAAAAGCCACCTCCTTCATCCCGCTGAGTGGAGAACCCCTCCCTCGCCGGAAATTCACGCTGGCTGTGCTGGGGGAGGCAGGACCTGGGGGAGTCTGGAGGCCAGCAAGCCCTCAAAGCAGAGTGAGAAAGAGGGGAGAACTTTGAAAGAAATGAACAGCTGTGTCTGGTGCCTGATTGCATGAGAGGCAAAAAGGACAGCGAGGAGTCAGAAGGGAGCCCCGTGTTTAGATAATGGGGCAGAGGGGCACCATCGACAGAGACAGGCGAACTAGGGAGCGGGCTGGTGGGTGTGGCTGGGGTTGAGCTGAGCTTTAGATGAGCGGGTCACCCAGTAGAAAAGACCGGACAGGAACAGCGGAGGTGGTGAGGGGCCTGTCTCCGCAGGGGCGTGGAGACAGGCATCTGAGCCTGGGAGGGGCAGGGGCAAAAGACCCGAAAGCAGCAGCCTGAGAGATTAGAGAAGCCCAGGGAAGCAGGGAGTGGCCAGTGGTTGTAAACCTCAGAAGGGTCTGTATGAATAGGAATTCAGGGGTGCCTGGGTGGCTTATTCGGTTGAGTATCCCACTTTTGATCTCAGAGTCCTTTGTTCAAGCCTGCTGGGTATGGAACCTACTTAAAAAATTTAAAAAAAAATTCAAGAATGAGGACTCTGAAGAAACCTTGGTTTGGTGACCTTTGAGTGGTTAGTTTTATTAGAGGGTTGGGCAAAAAGTCAGCTTGCAAAGAATTAAGGAGGAAACGCAGGCAGTAAGGATAGTGGGCTTGCTCCAGGAGCCTGTCTGCAAGAAACACAGATCTGATGCAGCCAGCGAGGACCGCAGAGGCTTTCTAAGATGGGCCGGGCCTGCACATGTTGGAGGGTGGGCAGCAAAGACAGGAGGGGGGAGTTAGACCCTGTGTGGAAAGGGTGCATCCCCTCTGGAGATGAGGAAGGCCAGGCCCCCAGCGTGGGTGGAAGGATGGGCTCTTCGGACGGAGAGATAGGACGGTGGGAGGGCAGGGTCGAGAAGGAGGATAAGAGGCATCATCCTTCCAAAGGCCTGGCTCCGGCTGAACCCCCAATAAGCAAAAAAGGGGGTGGGAATGGGAACTGAGGAAAGCCGGAAAGGCCCAGAACATTTGCTGTGCCATAGTTGTCTCTAGAAGGCGAGCTCCAAGTCCCCTGGGCTTGAGGAGATAATGGGATCCTAAAGCTAGGGACAACCTCAGCTGATCCTCTCAAGGGTTCTTTGCCAAAGGAGGACAATGTCTCAATCCTGTCAGCAATGCCTTAAAAATATACCCAGGGTCTGACCACTGTTAGCCTCCCCGTCAACTCGGGTTTGGTTCTCTGTGACACAGACTCTGAGCTGGGGAATTCGCCAGCAGAGGCATACTGGGGAGGGTTCTCAGGCCCCACGCCAAGGGAAGGGAGAATGAAGTTGAGCTGCCGTGCAGGCCTCACTGACGAGAGTGGTGTGGCCCCTGGAGTGTCCTGAATGCATCGACCCGTCTCTGCTTCCAAGGTGGCTACAGCCTTGGGCCAGGTGGCTCCCTTCGGCCAGGAACAGCGTTCTAGCGCTGAGAGAGTGACTGCCTCCTTCTACCACCTCACCCCTGCCCCTCCTTGCCCAAGACTGTGAGCCTGGAACTAGTCACCCTCCCCTCTGCTCCCCATGAACACCCACACTCCCAGAAGCCCACGTCCACTGTGATGCAGGACCCTGCCCTCCCGGGCCATCAGCTTCTGTTCTGTTCAGCCAACACACATAACCTACCTCTGAGCATCTCCACCTAAATTTCCTCCACCCACCCAACCCCCTGTTATGGGCTGAGCTGTATCACTGCAAACTCACAGTCAGCATGTGACTGTGTTTGGAGACAGCTAAAATGAAACCACGTGGTGATTCAGCTACAGTGAAGCCACGTGGGTGGGCCCTAATCCAACCTGACTGTGTGCCTGTAAGAAGAGGGGGTCAGGACACAGGCCTGCACAGAGGGAAGACCGTGTGAAGCCACAGGGGAAGATGGCCGTCTACAGACCCAGGGAAAGAGGGCTTCGGGACCTGGGCTCGCCAACACTGTGACCTCTGACCTCCAGCCTCAGGAACTGTGAGAAATAAACTTCTGTTGTTTAAGCCCGCCGTCTGTGGAACTTTGTTCGGGTGGCCAAACAGACGAATACACTATCTCATATCTCCTTCCCAGCTCAAATTTCCTCCTTAGCACGCATCCCTCGCTAACATAAGAAATCGCTTATTTACTTACTTATCCTGTCTGTCACCCTCCTCCCACCGTTACAAGCTCGCTGAGCAGCGATGTTTTGTTTTGTCTGATGTGTGCCTGGCATCTCCCCGGTCCAAGAACGGTACCTGATTCCTAGTGGGAGCCAAGGAGCCAGGCCAGTGAATAAATGAATCTGCTTAGAACCACCTCGATCTGCGAGGGCGGAGAATTCAGCTTCTGCGGTCGTCCATTGCAGTGATTCTTACCCTGGTTGATGAATTTAGTGAACAAATATTTTCTGAGCACCTACTGTGTGCCAAGGATTGTTCTGGACGCTGGAGAAATAGCAGCACACAAAACAGAGAAAAGTCCCTGTCACAGACAGAGGGGACATCAAACACACAAAATGCATAACATCCTAGGTGACAAAGTGCTGTGGAGGACAGGAGACTGCTGGGGGGGGGAGACAATTTTAAACGGGGGTCACGGGGGGTCTTGTTGAGAAGTGTTGTCAGAGTTAGGAACTGAAGTAATCGAGGGAATGAGCCCAAGGGTATCTCAGGAAAGGGCATTTCTGGTGCCAGGAACAGTCAGTGCAAATCCCTGGGGAGGGAGTGCCTGGACAGGGGGAGGTGGAGGGGACGTGGGCCACGGTGACATGGACTTTTGCTCTGAGAGACGGGAGCACAGCAGTGACATGCTCAGACGCTGTTTTCATCAGACCATCCCAACTGCTGAGTTGAAACCCGAGTGCAGGGCAGAGGGAGGGAGAGCAGAGAGCAGAGAGGGAGGCCATTGCTGGGGGTGCCACAGAGAGAATGGGAGGGGGGTGGAGAGAAATGGTCCTATTCTGTGTAGGCCTTGGAAGGGTGAGCCATTGGTTTTGGTGTTAGAGCAGATAATAATCGGGGGAAAAGACAGGAGTTTGGACACCCCCACGCTTTGGCCAGAGCAACAGGAAGGCTGGCACTGCCGTCAGGTGGAGACAGCAGATGGAGGAGCCGATGGCTGGTCACGTGAGTTTGGGATGCCTGTGACATCCCATATATGAGGTGGCGCGGGGGCAGTTGGTCACGCAAGCCTGTAGTCCACAGGCGAGGCTGCGCGGAGATGTAAACACGAGGCCATGGACATCCTGATGGCATTACAGGCTGGGGCCTGGATGAGTTCGCCAGGCGCTGGGGGCTGGCCTGTGGCGCCGAGTGGGGGGACGCCCGTGAGGTGGGAGGGCACCCGGCAGTGACAGCGTCCTGGAGTCCAAGGGAAGGACGCGTCTCAAGGAGCAGATGGCAAAGCCTGCCGCGGGTCCAGCCCCGACGGCACAGCTGCAGAAGCCGGCTGGGGATACAGCAGTTCTTCTCTACATCCCGTTTCTTCTTGCTTCACCCTCTGTATGCCCGAAGATCTCGTTGTTGACTTAGAGGATTAAAAGCACACAGGAGCCTTGGGGGCAGTGACTCTGAACCCCCTTAGCTTCCCCGATGGAACACTCCAGGCTCCTGGACCGCTCCTCGTGTCTCCTGGTCTCCATCACGCTCATCACACTCATGGCTTTCCTGGGCTGACTTCCAGTTTCTCCACTTCCGAAAGCCTGCTGAGCACGCCGGACACACTCCTCTGGCGACGCTCTGACTTGCGGGGAGCGTAATCAAGGGGATGACGGGACTCTGCTGAGCGTGGTCCCTGTGGCGCCATCCTCTGGCTGCTTTGCCCATAGCGGGGGGGGGGGGGGCGGGAGGGGGGCGTGGACGATATAGAAGCTCGAGCACATTGTGACCCGTGGTGTGGTGTGTGCTTCCCATCAGGAAGCATACGTCCCGCTGCTCCTCCATGTGCCATAACGACCCCTACCCTCCACGCTGTAATCCTTGCCAACAGTTATGTCCTACTCTCTCATTCCTTCTTCACTGGTAGCCGAAATTCTAGACACGGAAAATTCCCATCGACTCTAAGTTACCCAAATGGGCATACAAACAAAACAGGCAGAATAGGATTCTTTTCCTCTATTTACTAGCATTCAAATAATGACTGCGAACTGGTCCATTCACATCCTGCAATGGTGACCAATTAGTTTGTCTTTCCACTTTCATCGTTCCCGCCCACTGCGGTTTTGTCTTTAGTGATGCTCAGAAAGTTCTCTCCTTGGCCAGCTTGCTTTCTTCAGCCTACACGCGCGCAACCCTTCAGAGCACTCTGACCCCACGATTTCCCTGCCACATCTCCCTGCCCTTTCCCTTGCTGGCAGTTCACTCTCTGAATGCTTCATGCACTGGGCTTCACTGGCTTGCCTTCACAGACAAAATCACGTGGGAGTCCAAGGCAGGAACGATGCAGCCCGATGGCCTGGGTCTGAAGCCTAGATCTACCCTTTCCGCACTGGGCAACCTTGAGCAATTTACTTACCTTCCTGGTGCCTCAGATGCCTCATCTTTTGTATGGATTCATGAGAAGGAATATGCAGGGAAGGGGTATGGGACGGTGCGGGGCCGCAGTGGGCACTAGGGATGTGCTAGCCATCACTCCGTGTGTCCCCCCATCCCGCTGGTCCGCAAAGCTAGGGCTGCATCTGTATGGTTAGTATCGGACCCCCGGCGCCTGGAGTTCAAGGAGTCCTTGTTGAGTGAAGAAACGAAGGACGTAGGAACACCTGCTTGGAGCTGGCTGGGAAATCAAGCCTCTGAAGCAGACACGGGGCAGCTGGCAGCTCAGAGGGTACGTGCCTTGTCTTTCATTCCCAGACTCCAGAATCGAAATACTGATGCACAGGGTCCTGATAACGTGGGAAATACTGAGGGGTCGCGCTGATCGGAGCAGCAGGAGGGGGGCTCTGTACTGACTGTCGCAGGCAGCCCACGGCCTGGGCAGCCCAGCAGACTGAGCTGACGTTCACCAGCTGCGAGGGAATCAAGTGGGATCCTGTCTAGCTGTCTGCAGTCACTCGGGGCAGAAACCACTGTGCGTTCTGGCTGCCACCCCCACCCCTGGCCCGCCGGGATCTCAAGTCCCTGGGAGAGCTGGCCTGGCCCCGCTGGCCTTTACGGGGGGGTTGGGTGTCAGGCAGACGTCACAGGAGGGTGGTTGGAGGTTCATTATTATTTTTGAGAGAGAGGAATATACGCCACTGGATCTATCTATCTACACACACCTGCCCGCACGGGGCGGCACCTATGACCTGAGGTCAGGGGACCTGGGTACAGGCTTGCTTTGCTTTTTCTCACAGGGCCCCTCAAGCAGACCGGCCTCCCACAGGACTGCCCCAGAGCCGGCCCGGACACAGTTCACCCGCCCCCAGCAGAGTGTGCCCGGCAGCCGGCGGTGAGCTCAGCAAACCCAGATGCCCCTGTGATTCAGACGCTCCCCCACGTGTCTGTGCGACGCCGGCCCTCTCTGCCCCCAGGTCCTGGGCGTCTTCCTTCCCTCCCCATCTCCTGCTGAAGGTCAACAACACCTGCTGCTTAGATGGGTTGAAACAGAGACAGCTTGTGTGGGCACCCGTGGGCTCTGGGGCCCCGGGGGGCTTTCTTGACTTCTGTGGCCAAGACCAAGTGCCTCACGCAGGCGTGCCAGCTGCCAGCCGCGCCTGAATCCAGCATCGCAGCTGGAAAACCAGCCAAAGCACACCCGTTCCAGGTCAGGGTGTGGGGCCTTTCAGATGCCGCGAACAGCTAGCGTCTGCCTGTCGGTTCAGTTCCACACTCAGAGAGCACCTACCAGCGGCAGGACAATGATCGAGACGGTTCTGGCTGTTCAGTCATTGTCAGCTCAAGTGGTTCTGACAGCCAAGGTCTTTCCCACACTCCCCTCCTATGCCTGGCACCAGAGCCAGGCAAATAGCGGGGGGTGGGGGCGGGGAGGGGCACGTTCCCGCTCAGGGGGAGACTCAGGCCTCTGGAATGTGCTCCCACCTCAGCCGATGGGCAGGACTGTTTCCGTTCCATCCTTGACCCTCCTCTGAAATACCTCCTTTCTGAGTGGCTTCCAAGATCCATAGATAGAGAAAATGCCACCAGGGGTTTTAGAACAAGGCCTATACATCGTCACTCCAGACAGCAGGGGGAAAAGTTATGGGGGGTAAGTTTGAGTTCAAGGTTCAAAAGATTTTTCTAGGAATTAGGGGTCAAAAAGAAGAAAAAAGACTGCCTTGTGTAGAAGTAAGCTCCCCATTTCTGGAGGAATGCAAGTGGGAGGCTGGGTGATGACCCCTCCTGTGGGTGTGTGAGAAAGGAAACAGTTTCTTGATGTGTGTTCTTTTCTGCATGTTTCAAAACTTTCAAAGTATACATTTGTAATGAACTAAAAACAAAATAAAAAATTTAAAAATATAAATTATATAAATAAAATATGTATCTACAACTATGCTCTTTTACTGTATGTTTAAAAATTATTGAAATAGAAATTCTTTTTTTTTCTAGATTTATTTATTTATTTGAGAGCGAGAGAGGGTGTGAGCAGGGGGACGGGCAGAGGGAGAAAGGGGGACAAGCAGACTCCCTGCTGAGTGGGGACCCTGACACAGGGCTCAAGCCCAGAACCCTGAGATCGTGACCTGAGCCAAAAGCAAGAGTTAGACACTTAACCGACTGAGCCACCCAGGCGCCCCAAAATAGAAATTCTTACAACATTTGCTCTTAAATTTTGCTTTGTCATACAGTGTTGTAAAATACAGTGAAATTTTGGACCATTACCTGGTCATTCCCTTTTGATTAAAATTAGTTATATCTTCCAGTAATAACATATTGTAGTCCGTGTATCAGGGGTACTTTAAAAGGCTTTGGCTGGAAGCAATGGAAAACTCAAATCTAGAAGTCTTAGATGAACCAGGATTCTCACGGTAGGGTATCCGCAGGCAGGGCAGCTCTCAGCTCTTTCTTTCTGTACCGTAATTGTTACTGAGGTAGGGAAGCTGATGGGACTCCCCGTTAGGAAGGCTCCGTCTCTGCTGTTTTCCCTTGAGGCCCTATTTACACACGCTCTAGATATGGACTTTAAAGATTTTATTTATTTATTTGAGAGAGAGAGAGAGAGTGCACACAAGCAGGGGGGGTGGCAGAAGGAGAGGGAGAAGCAGGCTCTCCGCTGAGCAGGGAGTCTGGACTCGGGGCTTGATCCCAGGACCCCTAGATCATGACCTGAGCCGAAGGCAGACGCTTAACCGACTGAGCCATCCAGGCGCCTCCTATATTTCTGACTGAAAACCAAAGAAACTATGTTCCCACTCCAATGGGAAGCGAGAGAGTTAATCATTCTCTGAGTTTTTGTCCTAGGCTCCCAACACCTGATCACATCTAAGAAGAGCTAGATCCCAAACATGTTCCAGAACATTAGCTTCGAACACACCTTGGCCCACACTGGCATCAACACCTGCTACCTTCCATGATTTATAAAATAACACCTATTACCCAGTCACTCACCTTTGATCAGACCCTGTCCTGGATTTCTGAAAGAACATGTATCCTAGACCCCTTTTCCAATATAAGCCTCTAGCCCCAAATGACGAAGAGACTCATTTTCTTATCCTTTCCAAGTCTCCCAGACATTCCATCTGCTATTTTCTACCTGTCACGCTATTCAATAAACTGTGCTTTTACTTTCTCTGCTCGCATTTGATTTCTACCCTGCACAAAGCCAAGGACCCTCTTCGCTGGTCCTGCTGGGCCCCTTTGGGGTCCTCAGACCCAACCTACTGCATCATTAGCATGTTGGCATTGTCTTCAGGATCACAAAATGGCTGCTTCAGCTCCAGCCATCACACCTATATTCAAGATAGAAAGAAGAGAGGAATCCAAGTCAGCTCCGTCTCTTTTATAAGAAAAAGGCAAAAGGCTTTTTCCAGAAACCCCCAATACATTTCCACGTAAGTCTCATTGGCCAGAACTCTGTCACACAGTTGGCATTAGCTACAATGCGGACTTTTCCTGTCTCTTTGGTTGAGATGGACAAGAGAGAAAAGGGAATGGGCATGAATGGGTTTGGGGTTGGCTGACCAGCAGTGTCTCCTGTGTCTAGAACAGTCAGCGTCGGATCATCAGTCTTGTTATTTTGGCATAAGGCTCAGTGCTGCCTTAGAAACGGTTATGTTATTTTAATTTTTTCCATATGTCATTTCTTTCCTCCCAAGGCAGTCACAAAGTGGAAAGGACAGGAATGATTTCTGATTTGCTACAAGAGACTGAGGCCCTGATAAGACTTGCTATTAGACACCAGCTCTCCAGACTCCTCACCCTGTGTTTTTTCCCGTTGGCTACACTGCCTCTGATTTCGTATTTTCTCTCTTCGAGAGAACTTGTTTTTCCACTGTGCAGCTGATGAATTCTGCAGGCCAGAGTGTTTGTCCTTGTTTACTGAGTATGGCACTGGGCATGGGTATTCTCCCCATAGCTCTAGAAGCAGGAGGCCACCTTGTCATTGTACAGATCTGTCTCTACAGGGAGCATGGAAGTCAAAGCTGACCACAACCGAATAAACAAGACAGCCTTTCTCAGATGAACCTTCGTGACTGTTTTAACCACAAAACCGAACACAAATCCAAGTAAGATGCAACAAAAATGAGAACTAAGGAAAGATCTGTCACAGCTTCGTAAGCAAGACAGAAAGTAAAAGGGAGCTGTGACCCCAGGTCACTCGGCACCTGTCCGTCTTAGGTTCGTATTTCTAGTTTCCTAAAGGATTCCTTGTTAAAAGAGGTATTCTGTTTGCTTCTCAATAAAGACATGGTTTGTTTGTTTTTTTAAGATTTATTTATTTAGTTTAAAGAGAGAGAGAGAGTCCATGAGTGGGAGGAGCAGAGGGAGAGGGAGAGAATCCTCAAGCAGACTCCCCGCTGAGCACGGAGCCTGACGTGGGACTCGATCCCACGACCCTGAGATCACGACCTGAGCTGAAACCAAGAGTCAGACGCTCAACGCCTGCCACCCAGGCGCCCCAAGACATGGTTTTTGAACTATAAAAATGCCCCAGAGTTTGTGCCTCTAAGCATATTTATGTTGGAAATCGGTGGTGACTCCCCATCCTGCTCCCCCGAAGCCTTGCAAGCAGCAATGTCTGCAGTCAGAGAGGGGTTTCCACGCTCCACCTGCTTCCTGCCTCCACCCGGCACACACTGGGGCCTGCACGTATTTATTTAAACAATAATATGGACTAGATAGCCAGGGTCTTCTCACTCTCTTCACTGCCCTCTCTTTCTCTCCTCTCTGCCACAGTTTCCCTCTTCTTTCCAAAACCCTTCCTACATAAATCTCACACTCTGCTGGGGGCCACACACGGCCGTGGGCTCTGAAGGAAACACACCTCTGTAGCAGAAGGATATCTCCTTTCTCCTCGAGCCTCAGCTTCTTTCCCTTTCTCCCCTCCACTGGCCAAAGGGGGAGAGCAGATCTTCGCTCTGCCATCTGGTCCCACTTACCCCAGAGGTTCTGGGCGGCAGGAGCCCCTGGTGCTTTCCATAGTGACCCCCCGGACTGAAATACGGGGTCTCGCTTAGACAGCTGACCGGGGGAACCATCTGGAAGCTCTGAGGGCCCAGTGGGAACTACCTCCCGTCCACTTGTGAGATTACCCATCCCTCCCTCTTCAGGACATTCCTTCAGTCCATGTGTTACAAGGAAAGGGAAAGAGGGAGGAGACCAGGATGTGGCAGATGAAATGTGAGCAAGTCTGGTACGATGAGGAAATCCACTCTGTCTTTAAAGCAGTACCTCTGAATCCTTACCCGAGTCATCCGCACTTTTCATAAGATAACGAAAGGTATAAACCCCTTTCCCCAGAAATGTTAGAAATCAGCGGTGGCTCCCCCTCTGAAAATAATGGAAAACATGCACACAAATAATATCCCTGCAATTGTCTGTGGTACCGAAAGAGGATTTCGGCTGCCTCCCTCTTGACCTCAGACTTCCCAGCTGGGCTCTCGGCTCACACAGAAGACCCCGTGGGCGAAGCCTCCCGTAACGGGAACCGAAACTACCCCTCAAGCAACAAGGCCTGCCCCGAGCCAGCAAGACCTTGGCCGTGACTGAGTCCATGACAACGATGGACAGGACCTTCCCGGCCCACCTGCAAGCGCCCACCCACCTTTGCCCCAATTCTCCTTATATAAACTTGGAAGGACTTGGAGCACTTTGGAGACCGTCTCTGAGACGCTAGTCTGTCTTCCCGGCACTGGCCGCACTGGGATAAGTCCCTTTCCTGTTCCATCACCCACTCGTTTCTCTGCCTTTGGGTTCTGTCTGCGGCGAGTGGCCGAACCTGGTCTGTCTGGGACCCCTGAAGCCAGATGCTCCCTCAGCCCTGCGCCCCGCCACAAACCACGATACATGGCAATTACATGGACCACACAGCCAAGAATTCCTATCTTAGAAGCAAGTTAGAAAAAGCGGCTCACACACGTACCTCTAAAGAGGGTGGGAAGTAAATCTTAACCATGAAGACATTTCCAAGGCACTAGACAATGCAGTTAATATTTTCCAAAAGAAAAGGATCAAGAACAGAGGGCTCCCCCAGAAAACCTTAATTCCCCGGGGAGGGGGAGGGGGTCAGTACTGCTGCATCTGTAGGCAGAGCCTTCGGTTTACGGGAGCTCACTTCTCACTCTGTTCAGATGTGTGGTGCTGGGAGAATAAACACTCCTGAACTACAATGGATTGATCTGTCTGGAGTGATGTAAACACGTCAACAAAAGAACTGAATCTCACAAAAGTGGTTTATTTGCCTTTGTAAATTTTTGTTTTGCTTCTTCCTGCTCTTCATTTTGAGGTGGGTCAAGAGTTTTCCAAATGGCCCATTTTCAAATGCGTCTGCTTCCTTAAGCCAACATATTTCCTGTTGGCCACCTGTTTAGGGTTAGGGTGAATTCACACTCTGGCTCAGTGATGAGCGACTATACCGATCAGAGGGGATGCGGTGTAGCTCATGCTACCGGAGACCCAACTCCAATCCAGTGGCTCAGCGTGGCAGGGGTTATTTCTCGCTGGTGACAATTCTGTGCGGGGGGCGGGGGCGGTGGGCAGCAGCTCCTGGGGCCACCTCCCCTGTGTGTGTTGGCTCCGTGTTCTAAGCTGCTTGAACCCTTCAGCGCCTCCTCCCCTTGTCACCGTGGGCCGCGGAGAAGAGCCGGAGAGATGCGCACCCACAATCCCGTGCGTCCCCGTGCAAGTGCAACATCGCTCTTTGGCCAGAGCAAGGCACACAGTGACACCTGGGGAAGCAGGGCGCACCGTGGGCCCAGAGGAAGGCGAGAGCCACGACGCAGCAA
The DNA here is from genome assembly GCF_024610735.1 of Ursus americanus. Lineage (NCBI taxonomy): Eukaryota > Metazoa > Chordata > Mammalia > Carnivora > Ursidae > Ursus > Ursus americanus. The sequence goes on along the minus strand of NC_142137.1, from coordinate 66,878,803 downwards.
ACCATGTACTGCCTCTGCAGGTGTTGCCCAAAATCCGCCTCCGGGCTTTGCAGACGAACTAGAAGGCGAAGACAGAGCCTGGGAGAAAGAGGAACACTGGCTTTGTTGCCTTGCCGGCCAACGGGCTGGGGGCTTACAGGGAAATTTCTACAGGCAGTGTGTGCTTGCTGCCAGGCTCACATGCTTGCGGGGAGGAGGGGACGTCCTGGGTTCCTGAAACAAAAGGCTAAGAAGGAAGGAGGGGAGGTCTGCAGAAGAGAGCAAGGAAAGAAAGCTTACTCAGCGGAAAACGGAGCCCTGCCGAAGCATCCGTGCAGTCATTTTGATTTTTGTTCAACCTTCTGCTTGTGTTTTCACGGGGACTTCTGGAACCCGCTTCACAGTACAGTAGATTGGGACGGATGTGCGTGCCGAGCACTCTCTGGGAGCGGGAAAGCTACCCTGGCCTTAGAGTTTAAAAACAATAGTACGTTTTCCACGTTTAGCAACAATGGAGGACTAGAGGCCAGTTACCCCTCCTTAAATGAAGAGAAAAATGGACAGAATCTATGAAAAGTGGCTTCAGACATTCGACCCCAGGCAGCGCAGGACTTCGATCCCTGAGAGAGGAGAAGCAAGCGGGGTGAGCCCCATGTTGGCCCCAAAGTACTGGCTGCAAGCAGATGCCAGGCCCAGAACGGGGAGGGGGAAACCGAACTGAGTTTTGTGGTCTGGCTGAGTTGAGGAGCCTGAGATCCGTGTTCAGGGGCCCAGGCGGCCAGGATGGGAAGGGCAGAGCGAGAAGATTCTCCGGAGATGGGGGGGGGGGGCTGCCAGCGCACGTGCTCCGGAGGTGCGTCCCCTGGAAGGACGAGGCTGGCCGTGTGGTCGCCGGCACTCCTGGGAGGAAATCAGGAGGATGGTGACACAGCCGCCCGAACTCGGGACCCAGACGGTTCCGGAAGTCGCGCAGGACTGGAAACGGTGCGAGGGTCGTTGGCCAGAGCGCGAAGGCATCGCCAGGAGCGCCAGGCGGGGCCCACAAACGCCACCGTCCTCTCGGGGGGCAGAGCGAGCCGCTGGCAGTGCAAAGCCCGTCCTGTCCTGGCGCCCGTTCCTCAGAAGCAAGGCCCTGTCATCGCTCCGGCCGCACGCCTGTCAGTCCTGCGTGTCAGCGCACCCACGAGCCGGGCCTTCATTCGGCCACATGGCAAGGGGACAGCCGTCCGGCAGGCTCAGGATTCCCAACGCAACATGTCACCATGTGATCAATGTGGCTTCTTACACGGTGCCCAAAGCAGACGACAATGTCCGTCCCACATCAGACGAGATAGCACCGGGGCGGGGCGCCGGGTGGCTCGGTCGGTGAAGCAGCTGCCTTCAGCTCAGGTCATGATCCCGGGGTCCCAGGATCGAGACCGGAATGGGGCTCCCTGCTCAGCGGGGAGTCTGCTTCTCCCTCTACGCTCCCTTTGCTTTTGCTCTCTCAAATAAATAAATAAAATCTTTAAAAAAGAGAAATAAGGTAACACAGAGGGCAGGAAGTTAACGAACCAGACTCGCAGTGGGTCTGCGGGTGCGTCGTTGAGATGAGGCCCCTGTCCCGTCCGGGTCAGCTCTCGGCACTTACTGTGTATTATGTTTAAGCCACGAAGGATCTCAGTTCTGTTCGAGATCCATCGGGCAGAGGCTTCTGGGGCCGCTCCCTTTTTAGACTGGTCAGTATCTGAGGAGTCTGACAGCTACAATATCCCTCCCTTTTTAAAGGGATCCACTCAGTCTTGGGCCGCAGACCTCCTCTGCTTCTGCCCGTTACCAGTTCTGGGGCGCCGTCAGCTGGCGCTGGTCCCCGTGATATCTGGGAGCTGCAGTCCTTTGCTGCCTGCGCCACTGCTTGACACAGGACCCCACCTGACATGAGTGACTCCATCTTGCTCTTGACAGTATCCAGCTGCTTGCCGTCCCTGCAGTGGACCGTGGCCCTCTATGCCTGAGACGTGGCATCTCCCTGAGGTCCAGGTGAATCCGTAATCCTAACAGCCAACAGGTATTAAATGAAGTAATGAATTGAATTTAGCCTTAGGCAGTTTCCTTATCTGCACAGGAAGGAAGCGGTAATGGGGTAAGCAGGACAGAACTGATACCTACGTGGGATTCTAGGTACCCCTGCATCTCTCACTTTTCTAGTATTAACCACTCTTTCTCGCCCATCTTCACTGGAAAGTTATTTGTATTCTGATGGCTAAGAAACGAAACAGAACACCACTATTAATATCTGACTTCCAGAAATATACAGGTGCCAGAGAACAAAAGCAATTAAAAAAAATAACCCTGAAGCCCAGTGGGACTGTGTCCCAGAGGGGTCACTTGGGGTGGCTGTCCAAGTCCCAGGCGTGGCTGAACCAGAGAGGTGCTGCCCACAGCTGAGCCAGGAGGCCACTGGCTTCAGGTCCCCACCCTGCTCTTTCATAAGTGACTCACGGAGATTCCCAGTGCTGGGAAGGGCTTTGGGACAAGTCTGCTCTCGTCTTGGCACTCCGTGGAGGAGGGGACAGAGGGCAGAGAGCGTGCAAGACTTGTTCAAGGTGGCAGATGCCGGCATCAGACTTGGGACCAGAGCCCCGGGCTCCAACTCACAATTCAGGTCTCTTTACACTACCAAGGGCGTCTCCAGGGGAAGGATGGTCTTCACACTTTGGCGGGCTCCTCCGAGCCAGGGCCGAGCCCAGCAGCACGCGCTGAGGTCTGTGCGGTGTGGAGGGAGTCAGGGTCCCACGCACTGTTGGTACTAATGAGCAGCCGGGGAACAGACTTGGTACTGACGTGGGAAACTAAATTGTTCTGAGAGCTTAGACATTTTTTTTGAATGATAATACAGGCTCATTGTTTAGCAAAGCTCAGAAAAACATAATTTTACGATAAAGATCACTCATAATCATACCCCAAAGAACCAAGAGAGAAACTCGGTTGGCTTGTCTTCTGCTCCCCAGTCCAAGTGCTGCGGCTTCAGCCTTAGCGAGTCTCCTGTTGCCTCTATTCCCCAACTACCCTGGACTCTTTCAGATTTTACTGATGATAGCCCTTATCCTCATCCACATGCATTTATTGGGCACCTTCTGTATGTACCTGAAACCATCTATTGGTCCCCAGGCAAAGAGCAATTGTTCACTTTATGTTTTTTTTAAAGATTATTTGAGAGAGAGAAAGGAGAGTGAGAGCATGCGAGTGGGGGGCAGGGGCAAGGGAGAGAGTCTTCAAGCAGATTCCCCGCTGAGCACAGAGCCCAATGTGGGGCTTGATCCCACAGCCCATGAGATCACGACCCAAGCTGAAACCAAGAGTCGGACGTTTAACCGGCTCAGCCACCCAGGCACCCTTTGCTTTAAAGTAGCATTTCTCAGTTTGGGTACTATGGACATTCTGCATGGATAATTTTTTATTGTGAGGACTGTTGTCTACACTGGAGGATGTTCAAAGCATCTGACTTCTACCCACCAGATGACGGGACCAGCCTCAGCCAATGTGTCCCGGAGGCACCGTTACCTCCGGCTGAAAACCACTGCAGGACAGCCGATGGATGGGGCTGCCCTGACAGTGAGAGGCCCCTGCGTCCATGTTCACCACCAGATGCTGTGACGTCACTTTATACCCAGAGGAGAAGCGCATGACTCTGGCTTGCTGGTAAACCAACGTGACTTTCAGGAAGTCAGTGGCTTTTCTCCAGAACGAATGACTCACCACCAACCCTACTTCCCGGGCTTCCCCGACTCTGCTCCCGGCGCTCCCTCTGCAGGGCCGCTCCCAGCCATGAGCCGGGCCGGAACACTGCTTCACCTCTTACAGCGGCTGGTCTTGCCCAAGCCCAGGTTACACACGTTACCCGTCTCTCTCTCCCCCTGCCCACAGAGCTCTGCAAATCCTAGACCGATTGCTTCACTGAACGTTTTGTTTTGGCCTAAGATGTGGACATGTACTTCCACCTCCAGACTTTTGAACTCACTGTCGACCGAAAAGCCAAACACTGCTCTCCCCAGAGGTTTAATGGCCTTCAGACAAACTGGCTTATTGCTGTCCTTTGAACTGCCAACGCGTTCGGATATTCTCCTCGTACAGCACGGTGACTACCGTTGACGACGCCGTACGTATCTGAAGGTTGCTAACAGAGTGGATCTTAAAACTTCTCGCCACGCACACAAAATTGTAGCTGCGTGAGGTGATGCGTATGTTCACGAGCCTTACTGTGGTCATCTGCAAATACAGTTATGTATCAAACCACCACACTACACACTTCAATTCATACAATACTACATGTCAGTTACAGCTCAGTAAAGCTGGGGGAGTCTCCCTTCTGCTTTGCTAAAACTTCAATTTGTTCTCCTGTTCTTTTATGTTGTTTGCTGGTGGAGTGTGAAATTCTTCCTCCTTTCACAGTCTATGCTAACGTATATATTTTTGGTGGCTTTATTCATTTTCTTATCCTTTTGTTTTAAAAATGTTTCCTTACAAAAGTAACAGCTGGGTCTGGGATTTGATTTTGTTCTATTTATGAGCAAATAAGTGTTACCGTGTCACGGACGCTGGCAGGAGGCTTAGGTGAGGCAGACGACAGACTTTATTACCCGTGGGGCCGCAAGCAGCTTCAGCTCGGTCTTCTCCCTGACTTGCAAAGCCTCTGGGGGGCGCTGGGGGGTGAAAGACCCCGAGGGATGCCTGCACATGCAGTGACTGGGTTGTCTTACAGGAGAGGAGCCTGGAGCTTTCACAGCAAGGCTGCTTTTCTTCCAGAAAGAAGACGTTAGGTCATCCATCAAGGAATCTTGCTGGTAACAGCCCTGAGAAATGGCCCGGGTCTAAAGCAGTCCAGGCTCTTCCTTCTTGGCACAGCGGGCCAACCCAGGCAGAGTGCAAGAGCCCTGTGGAAAAGTGCCCCCTTGCCAAAGAAACTCAAATTCTTTCTTAGAGAATAGGATTTTAAATCAACAGGTTGAAAAAATTAAGATACACGTAGGGCCATGTTTCTTCATTTGGGGACATCTTACCTCGCTCCGGGCTTGATGCGTATTTCTTTGTTCTGTGTAAGTGTGTGTCATACAGCACCTGGTCAGTCCCCTGCTCCATCTGCTCCCAGCGGGGAGGGCTGGGGACCTTCGCCTGCTGCAGCAGAGGTGGGTGTGGACCACCTCTCTACATCTGTCACAGTGTGAGACCCACTGGCGACCGACACTCATTACTGAAGCTAATCTTTCTCTGCCTCTTCTCTGTGAGTCAAGTGTTCCATCCAGTGCTCAAGTCGTGTCTTCCTGGGTGACCCAGGGGGTGAGTCCTACAGGGGGCTGGCACCCTGGGATGGCCATTTCCGGTGGCAGGCAACCTGTGCCACTTGCTCGACAAGGAGGCTGACCTCATTCTTCCACCGTGACTTTACCTCTCCTCCCCAAATACTGATTTTTACAGGTCAAGATTTGTAAATATTATAAATTATTCTATAATTATAGCTTTTCTGTGATAAAGGTTGGTACAAATAAAAAATCAACACGTCCTACAAAAACCACATGATGTGTTTGAACCCAAAGAGAACGAAATATACACTAGGTCATTAAAATTCTGCCACTTGAAGGAGATCTTCCAAGTATCGACATGCAATGGGTAATTTTTCACTTTCAAATTCCCGTTACTTTTCCTGGCTCACAGTCAGCTACCATTTTTCTGAGTACCTCCTGCCATCTTTTTTCCTTAGGCTCCTTTTTCATTTTCCTGGCCCCTTCCTCAGACCAATTAAATCAGAATACATGGGAGGTATCATCAAATAAATGAGGCCACAGGGTGTGCAGTTACTCGGTGTGGGGCCCAGAACAAGAGAAGGCTTCCAGCAGGTCCAGGCCGCCGTGCAGGCTGCTCTGCTCTCAGCCTGGGACCGAAGGATCCGGCACAGCCACTGGCACCTGGAAGGTCAGAACAGACAGGGATGCCATCTGGAGCCTTCGGCAGGGCCTTGCAAGTGAGTAATAAAGCAAGCCCTGAGGACTTTGGAGCAAAGCCTTGCTATCCCCCCCAGATAACGACTCCCCTTCGGAGACACGGCTCCTGGCTTGCTACTGGGCCTCAGCAGAGACTAAACACTTACCCACGGCCCCGCAAGTCACCTCGAGACCTGAGCTGCCCGTTGTGACCTGGCTCCTCTCTGACCCATCGGGCCATGAAGTCAGGCACACAGGGCAGCACTCCGTCACAAACAGAAGCGGTACGTGTGTGATCAGGCCCGAGCTGGCCCCCTAGGGACAAGTGGCCCAAATGCCCACGGTCCCCACTCCTGCTACACCGTCTTCTCTCTCCCAGCCTGACCTATGGCTGCTTGGGGAGTTCTCGAAGATCGCCTGACAGAAGAAGAGAAGACTCAGGCCTGGTTTACAGATGGTTCTGCATGGGATGTAGACACTACCCGAAAGCAGACAGCTGCAGCACCATAGCTCTTCCTTGGGACGTCCCTGAAGGACACGGTGAAGGGACATCTTCTCCACGGGCAGAACGTCGAGCAGTGCGCCCGGCTGCTCACATTGCTCGGGAGAAATGGCCTCATGGGTGATTATCTATCCACTCTTGGGCTGCAGCCATGGTTTGGCTGGCTGGATGCTCAGATACCCGCAAGGAAGGGGACTGGACAACTGCAGAGAAAGACATCTGGGGAAGACGAACGTGGACAGACCTGTCCTCAAAAAGTAAAGACTGCTGTGTCCTAAAAATGCCCACCGAAGGTGACCTCAGCAGAAGAGGATTTTAAGAGTCAAGTGGATAGGATGACCCACTCTGTGGACACCGGTCAGCCTCTTGCCCCAGCCGCCTCTGTCACATCCCGGGGGGCTCATGAACAAAGTGCCACGGCGGCACGGATGGAGGTTACGCGTGGGCTCAGCAACGTACACTTCGCTCAACGAGGCTGACCCCGTCATGGCCACTGCTGAGTGCCCCGTAAAAGGATTTCAACTGTCATGTTTTCTCCTTATTTTGTTTGAATACCTGTGTGCGTGTGTGTAAAGCAAATATCTGATTTCTTTCCCCTCTTATTCTCTTATCTTGTAACATGAGATTTTTACACCATAGAATTAAGTTACAGGATATGGAGAAGAGCAAACACCACTTAAGGAACACACACACACACACACACACACACACACACACACACACACAGCCCTGTTGGTTGTTTCTCTACGGATCCTTAATACACTTGGCATCGGCATCAGTATCTGTTTCTTACAGCTCTCTGGTGATGATGACATGCTTCCAGGATCAGTGACTCTGACTTAAGGAATTAAATTATTAATTCATATCAGGAGAATTAGGTTTGGGGGAAAAATTCATTATCTGGACTATTTTGAGGAGCTGGAAGCAAGAAGCAATTATCCAAAAAAGAAAAAAAGAAAAGAAAAGAACCACACAAACACCAAAAAGTGTTTTGAAAAAGTGCTTTCAGAATTTACTGTACAGGTTTTTTAACAATTTATTTATATGTCGGCTTCTACATGCTCTTACATTTGTGTAAAACATTTATACATATTCTTTACAATTTGTACATATATTAAATGGCTGTATCATAAACATTGTTCTATGAGATTTTATAAAAGAAAAATCAAGTAGGGAAAATTACTTATAAAACATTAACAAAACCCGTGATATTAAAGAACAAGAAATTCTCATATTCGTGTTCATTTGATTTCCTCTTCTACCTATTTTTTGGTTTCATTTTATTTGTGCTGGCCCAAACTTTCCATTTTCTACACTATCATTGCTAGGTCAGGAAAATGAAAGCAGTGGGGATAATGTCGTAAGGCAACTGTGGAGGGCGGACACGCTCGCCTGCAGGAGGAAGATAGTGTGTGTCTGTGAGTGCTCGGATTTAAAGCTGGCCGTCTGCAAAGATTAGGTTTTGCTTTATGCCGTTAACCGGAGTCCTAGTGATCAGAAAAATCCATCGGAAGTTTCGGATGCGGTCGGGAAGAGCATCACCCTGTGCTTCTCATACCTAAAAGCTCCAGGGATGACGGTGCATTATTCAGGTTGTCCCCTTATCAGTCCCTGAACTCTTCCATCTGGTGGGGACGGAGAGGTCTCCTAAGCTGTGTTTTTCACCTTTTCAGAGAACAGCCCCAGCCCGCTCACCTACCATCCCAACCAAGCAGCAAATCACGGCCTCACAAACATTTCTCATTACCTCTGACTGAACAGCTGAAGACTCTGATTTGGGCTGAACGCTGCGGGGGGAGCATGTGTGTCCCCCGGAACTCTCTGTCCTGAGCACAGGACTCAGCAGAGCCGCTCCATCCCTGGGAGCAGTCGGAGCACTGCAGAAACACCCCCAACTTTATCACCGGATTCCTTCTGGCAAGAGTCATGCCTTAACCAAGCTTGGGAAGGAAGCCCTCCCCGTGCAAGGGGAGCTCAGCAACGTTCCTGAGGGAAGTGGGGGCAGTGAATGGGATCCTCAGTTTTTGCCAAGCTGCGTGCTCCGATGGGACACGTAAGTCCCCCGCCCGAGCCGCCTGTGAGGGTGCGAGCAGCCCCAGGACCCCCTCTTTGCTTCCTCCCTCCTGAAAACAGAAGCACTAGAGTCATAAATATGTCAGTGAAAGGCATGTAGAGTTTCCTAAATAGATAGGAATCCCACAGGACTGAAAGGAGTTATAAAAATATACAAACATATATATTTTTTATTCTGGCATATTTCATCTTTTTAAGAAAGCAATTAGTAATTATCTGACATTGGGTAAGCCCCAGAAGATCATGGATGACGTAAAAATTACAATTTTATGTAAAATATCAGTGGGAGAAACCCCTAAATTTTCCATTCAAAATTCTGATAACTTTAAGTACTTTCCAAAAACAGAGACCATTTCCATTGTTTTTAGATAATGGATCCGGAAACGAACCAAAGGAGACTATCCCTACGTAACTGATGCACGTAGGCTCGTTAATAAAATAGACGCCATTTTTTTGCAACTCTGTTTCTTTTTGGTTTTCGTTCTTTCTTTACTTTCTGTTTTTGACGAAGGGGGAAAAAATAAAATTGCATTGCCCAAAGTCAGAAAGAAGCACTTCGGAGTTCTCTTCGTGTTCTGTCGTGTTCTACATAACCGGGAAGCGGCCGAGGGCCTGCCTCAGCTTTTCTGCAATCTGGGGAGGAAACAAGACAACCCTGAGACGCCAGTCCCACTAGGCCCTGATGGGGCCTGACCACTTCCACCTCTTACGACGAGTTAGACATTGCAATCATGTCAAAGACTTTGATTGGGCTAAGCTTCTAGTCTCTTCCAGCACCAACCAGTTGGAGGGGGGTGGGGAGACCTCCCCAAACCCCAGATGGTGCTGCCAGAGGCAGTGCCCCCAGCTTGCGAGAAGCCCCCCTTCTTTTTGGCACAGCCCATCTCTCAGGGCAGCATTTCCAGACCAGGCACTTTTTCCTGCAGTGAGTCAGGTGGGGCGGGAGTCGTGCTGGCCTAGATTCCCATCTTCTCGGACACCCATGGGCTCCCGAACCCCCGCTGCCGAGCATGCCTCCGGGATCCCACCCGCTACGCGTCAACAGTGTGTAGACCATCGGTGCCCCCGTGATAAAGCCAGTGCAGTGACGCAGCTGGGGCTCTGTGCCCAGGCCTCCCCTGAGGACACAAATGTCACAACCACTCTTGGAGCCCAAGCATCTGGAGTAAGTACTTAGTATACAGTAGGTTATCAATACATGTTTGCGCCATGAACTAGAGTGTGAATTTTAGTATTTAAGGCTTACTGTCTCATAAAACTCTTACATCTAACAAGGACAGTGATTAAATGCATGGTTTTCTATTTTGAGTCATACGGTCACTGATAATTAAACCTCACTTGGGCTTAAGATGATCTATCAAATCAACATGACTGGAGTTTCAAGAGCTGCCCTTCAATGCCCTTCTCACGCAGAATAAACGCAACCTCATTCTGATACATGAAAGGCAACCATTCAGCAGCACCAGTCAATACGAAGAAAGCCCAGGAACCACACACTGTAAGGGAATTCTTTCTGGAAACTCAGCTCCAAAACCAGCTGCTTCCAACACACACTTCACACTACGCAGCAAGCACACCGACCACAGCTCCCTTTCAAGGTGAATTTGCTGCTGGAGACCGACATTTTCCGCACTGTCTCGCCGGAAGAGGACACGTGCACAGATGTGAGTTTGGGGCCGGCCTACCGTCCCCCTGAGCACACGCGAGAATACCATGGCAACAGCGGAACACCGAGTCAGAACCATGGTGGCCGGCACACGGTCAATGATACAGTTCCAGGACCTGCGTCAGGTGTCGAGTTCCCACTTACTTGCTAGATCTTTGTTTTCTGTTCGCGCCAGTAAACAAGCAAATTACTATGCAGAGTACAAACGTTCACATATTCGTGGCTGTTTCCTAAATGAAAATACTTGAGGTTTCTCCCTCTCTCGTTTTCTTTCTGAAGTTCCTCTGGCGCGCAATGAAAGCTCGTTCACGAAGCCTGCCCGCGGTGCCAGGCTCCACCCCCCCGGGGAGCCTGCGGAGCCAGGGGCCTCCTGTCCTTCACGGTCCCCGGGCACGGAGAGGCTGTGGGGGTAGGGGCCCTCCCAGGAAGAACTTCTAGGGGCCTCCCAACCAGCGTCCAGTACCCCTTCTTCCTTAACAGAAACCTTTTTTAACCCAGTGTGATTCAAGAAGGAAAAGGCAGATATAATTAAAAGGGATTAAAAAACCCCCTGCTCAGTAATTAACCTCCTTTGGTTTATTCCTTGGGATTAAATATACAAGCAGATGAATTTTATACGGTCAAGGTTACGTGACCACAAATCCTGTGAGTGTGCGTGTGTGTGTGCGCGTGCAAAGGGCCCCGGGAGCCGACTTACTGTTTCGTAGAACTGCACTTGTTGCTCCAGGTACAGGCGAATGACGCTGTTGTAGTCATAGATCCGGTTGCTATGGAAGTGATTCATCTCAGCTACAACCAAAACCAAGATATCAGTCAGTTCCCCCAAAGTTCCACAGATAGCGCTGGGCTGCTCTGCTCGGTCTCATCTGGTTGGCTTCGGGGCAGGGTCAGTTCCTAACAAATCACTTTATAAAGAGGCTAGAAGAGGAATCTGAACAGTTGAGGGCAAACAATACTTTCCGGTAGGGGATGAACTCTGTTACTTGCAGATTAGACACTGCGAACCCGAAACTGACAATCACCCGCGTGTGGACTTTGTTCTCCCACAACGGATGGAGCGGGAGGCCGACGTGGTGGTCACTCTCTGCGGACGTCAGCTGTGATGCAGGACCGAGCGAGGCACCTGGGGGGGGTCCTACCTCATTCTCTCTTGGTTTGGGTTTCTTGGGGTGCCCTTGAAAGGCTGTACGGATGGGTGAGACGCAGGGGGACCCTCTTCTGTATGGAGCTTTGCTGTTCTGAGCATCAGGGCTCCCAGAACCCAACCTCTTACCAGGTGAGAGGATCTGGACACCTGTTCTTCAACTCTGTTGAATGTATCTGTTCACTGCTGACTCCCTCACTGCATTTGTCTCTCGGTACCGCCTCCCTCCCACCCCCATCACCAATTCTGGAGAGGCCTCATCACACCTCCACCTGCCTCTTCCCTCATTCTGTGCACCTAGAAAGCCAACTGCTGGCATACATTCCTACAAAAAGGGCACTGTTCTGAGCTTTATGTGTCTGAAGTTGTACAAAGCTTCTCCTTTATCTGTTTGGATAACTTCAAACACAAGTTCAAAGCCAAATCCCCCATTTCAAACCCTTCAGAAGCCAGAGCTTCACTCAGGTTTTCCCAGCTCTGCCCCTAGTTGCCTTAGATCTGGAAACCTTTCAGACATTCTTCCCTTTGTCCCACTCATTCCCTGGTCCTGATGGCTGTTCCTTGAAAAAGTCTGCAAACATGCTTCCTTCTCTTCCCTGAGCACCACGTCTTCTTCGGGAATGGAACCCTCAGACCGCAGAGGCAGCGGTCTTCTGCGTGGGCTTTCTGACATCTGTCCCCCAACCTCTCCCACCCTCTGAGCAGTGTGCCCCCCTGCCCCCCCACCATCAAACCTTTTACTGGCTTCTTAATGCCCACAGCAAGTCTAGGCTCTTCTGCCTGGTTCTCAAGGCCTTCCATCATCACCAACACTCATTCCCAACAGCCTGTAAGTCGATCTTACTCCTGAAGGCCAATGAGAAAATCCTGTCCCATTATTTTGTGTGGTTTTGTTCAAACTAGGACATCCTTCCCCTTTCTACTTTGCCCATGCCTGTTCTGTCTACCAAAACAGGAAAAAATCCGTTCACTGTGTGCTGGAAAGCACTCAAATATATAAAAATTCCTTAATATCTTCTTTTGACTAACACTCAAATTTTGCCAAAAAAGCCATGTCCAAGGTCCCTTTCCATTCTACTGTCCTGGGGGACAGAGGTTACAAATTGCTGAAAGCTGCACTTTGGAATCTAACAAAGCGTCATGATTGGAGCTAATACTAAGGGTTATAGAAGGATCTCCACTGTCTCGGAGAAATAATAAAGTTGCACAGTTTCATCCGGCTGTTGGTCATAGTTCCATCAGGGAAACGGGTTCACTCTCATGAACACTGGGATCCTGCCAACAACAGGCTTGTGAGGATACTTTAAATCAGCTCTTATTTGCTTAGCTGGGGTTCACAATTGGCTTACTCTCCAGCCAGGAAAACAGCAGCTCCGCTGGGGAGAGACACCATGTCCGCCAGCGACGCACGAACCTCGCTCGGTCTTACCTTGCAACGCGTAAGACATGGTGCCAACTCGCTTGACCATGTTCTGCTTGTCCTGGGGGGTGATTTTGCTAGTTGCGACCAGTTTGTCACTTTCTTTCACTTTCTCTATTGCTCCCTGTGAAATATGAATGCAACAGTGTGAACAAAACAACACTCGAAGGATTAGTCACTCATTTCACAGAGAACAATGCCGACGTGTTCTGTAACTGACCGGCTGCTGAACAAAAAAATGTCCCCACAAAATAAGAACGTAGAAAAGGGGGCGCCTGGGTGGCACAGCGGTTAAGCGTCTGCCTTCGGCTCAGGGCGTGATCCCGGCGTTATGGGATCGAGCCCCACATCAGGCTCCTCTGCTATGAGTCTGCTTCTTCCTCTCCCACTCCCCCTGCTTGTGTTCCCTCTCTCTCTGGCTGTCTCTCTCTCTGTCGAATAAATAAATAAAATCTTAAAAAAAAAAAAAAAAAAAAGAACGTAGAAAAGCGCCTAAATAGAACTTCCTGCAAGTCCCTTGGAGGCAAAAGGGTTGCTATCCCTGAGACACAGAACTGAGCTGAGACGGACGTTTCATGCTACGACAGGATGGAAAGCAAACAGCACTTGGTTTCTGAGTGTGTGAGCCGGCGCCGACGGGTAGTGCAGGCGGCGGACCCAGGCCTCAGAGGTTTGGAAAGTCGATGAGGGGCAGCGTCGTGCCTGCACCCGGGCCCTCGGTCTCTGTTCGGGGGCATGCCGGCTGCGGGGGCGTGGGCGTGCTGACGGTCAGCTTTACTCTGGCGTCCGGGAGGAGCACTGCATCACTTTCAAATCGATACTTGGATCGAAGTAGTGGTAAAGCTGCCGAATGTTTCCCCCTCCAGGATCATCACAGTGCTCATTAGAGCCGTCTGGAAAGAAAACCTTTACACTCGTGCACAAAGCAGGCTCCATGCCCAAAACTCTAACTGCTGGCATAAATCCCTACGGCAAGCTAACTCTCCTGAGCTGGCTTTTGTAACTGGGATTTTTATTTTTGTTACATTTATGTTATGCCCCCCAGTTGTGTGGAGATATAACTGACATACAGCACTGTATGGGTTCCAGGTGTACAACGTGATCACTGATGTCCGTACGCACTGCAGGATGACCACGGTAACACCATCACCTCACACAGTTACAAGTTCGTTTTATTTTTATTTTTTTCCTTTGTGATGAGAATTTTAAGATCTACTCTCCCAGCAGCTGCACTTCTGGGTACATAACTGAAGAAAAGGAAATCACTCTCTCAGCGAGACTGCTGCACTCCCAGGACCGCCACAGCATTACCCACGACAGCCACGATGCGGAAACACCTAAGTGTCCATCGATGGGCGGTTTGCTAAAGAGAATGTTCTGAGTTTTATATTAAATTATCTGAAGTTGCACAAGGCTTCCCTTCCTGACTCCACCCCTTCCTGACACTTGGACTATTAAGCTGAATGCTAGAACGGCCACGTGCCAGGATTGTTAGGGTTGCAGACCAGCCCTCTGTGGAGATCTTCCTAACAAAGCCAAGTACATCACAGTATCCCAGAGTATGACGGTTGATAAAATGCCCCTACTCTGAAATAACTCATAGAGTTTGAAAAGAGAAAAACTAACCAGAGTCAAAATGTGAGGACACCCCAAAACATTTCAAAATTTGGTTTAAAAATACCTGTATGGAGGAATTATATAGTTTCCTTATTAGTATGAAAATATAAGATTGATGTTCATCATTTAAATTTTCATCAGGAAACCATTCGTCAGGCCCAGGGGGACAGAATGTCTTACTTCATCTCGACGGGGAAGGGTCTTGGAGGACTTCCCCAAGCAGCTTACAGGGTCTCACTAGTAAGGGCGAGCAGTATTCCTAATCTTGTCCTGAACTTCAAACAGCATGATTATTTTGTCTGATACCTGACCTAAGTATAGGCATAAAGGAATATTTTTTTCACATTTTTTGTTCCCTCAAAATAATCTTTTTAGAGAATCAAAGAAACTAGAAACTACCCATCGTCGAAACGTGTTACGGGACCTCACTATTTAAACAGCCCAAGCAGCCCCGGCAGGTTTCAGAAAGCTCGCCCTGACTCAGCGCCGTGCTGAACGACAGGGCCCGTGCGGTGGCCGTGCATCGCGGCCCTGGCCCACCCGTGTCATCATTCGTGCACTTCTGTGATCAAGTTACCTTGTGGGCGCCGATAATATCAGGGAAGCAGCCAAGGAAACCTTTATATTCATGATTACATTCCATGAGGAAGTGGAGATCTTTCTTTGGCTACAACAAGACACAGGTTGGTTGTTACTGGCAGAGAAACCCAGACGGTCGAGGACAAGGAAAGGGTTGTACTGGAGGCCTGTACGAGCCAAGCCCCAGGTATGAGTTACTGTATCGAGGGTTATGCATTCAGCCTAGTCTTCCTGCAAGAAAACAACTCCCAAGACCATTACATTCTCAACTGTAGACTGGAGAGAAAATCATAAAACATCAGACCATTTTTAGGCTGGTTGGTAAAGTTAGTCATTTTGAGGTGGCTCAAAATATGATACGGTAGCAGCAAAAAACTAGTTAATACTCTTTATATACAAGCAAATAAGATGGAATCATTTAATGTCTAAATTTTAGCAGAGACTATAAATTATTAAAAATCTGGTCGTCATCTTAAGTGGCAACTTAAAATTTTTCAGTTTTTCTGAATTACAATTTTTAAGAGCTACGTTATACACAGTTCTACAAATTACTCTTTTTCTACAAGCAGCGGTAGTCGGTGACCAACATGAGGCGTGGGCACGTGTGTGTGCACAAACATGCCTTTCAAGAGGTCATCTGTCTGAAAAACTTTTAAGTTAGGGATTTGAAACAACACTGATGTCCGTCCCCTTTAAGGGAACTTATCATCTGTTATCTGTAGAAAGAACTGGAATCGGACCACTGAAGGCCCCAGGAAAAGCCACCTGGCTGTAACGAAGACCTGCCCCTTGCCAGGGCCCGCAAGGGTGTCTTCTCCGTAGTGGCTGCTGAACGCTGAGAGCCTACCACGGCTGGCCCCACGGCCACCACCTACCAGCCGAGTAAAGCAAGCCTCAGACAGGCTAAGAGTCCAAATGGTGGCGTGAACAGTGCTCTTGCTCTAACATTCCAACCCCCTGATGGCGGAGGATGGATCCCAGCCATTGACACTGGAAGGTGTTCATTTAGATTCTCCATGATAAATGTAGCCATCACTTTAGCTTAACCAAGGAACACTATTACCACGTACAATGAACAAAGATACACAGGGATAGAAAAGAAGAGGAGATCTATTTGCAAAGTTTGTTTTAAAATAGGTTAAATAAACACGTGGGTCCGAGAGCATACAATCCGCACCGGGACCGCGTGGCTATGTGGATACCTGTTCTGCCACGAGACCGGCAATTTCTTCGTAAGTCTTTCCTGCTTCCGTTATTGCAGCATTGAGATCTGTTTCGCCTGGAAATCATTACAGCTACATCAGTGCTCGTAAGTATTTTCTCTTCGTTTATTTTACTTAAAAATTTCATTATAGAAAACACTACACTTTTCAAAACTAGAGGATAGTGTAATGAGTCCCCATCTACCCATCACCTGGCTTCCCAACGAACAGCTCACGGCCAGTCTTTCTGCACCTGTACCGTCCACCCCTACCTCCCCCCTTTCGCTGGCCACGTAACGATGCACCCATAAATTCTACGCCAAAGATAAGCACTCTTTAAAAAGCAAGGACAATACCAACATCACACTGGAGAAAAGAGAATTGCTCCTGATAGAATTATCTGGTCAGTGGGCAGCTCCCTGGTGTCTGGAATCAAGCTGGCTGCTTTCAGAACGCAGAGAAAACCCACATGGCAGAGAGCTGAAGTGTTTCTTCAATCTACGGGTTCTTTCTCCTCCCTCCCTCTTTTCTTGCAAATTTCTTTTTGGGGCGTTGAAGAAACCAGGTACTTGCCTTGGTACCCACAGCCTGGGTTTCGCTGACTATGTCTGTGGTGATAACACAGTCCTCTGTTCCCTGTACCATCCAGATCTTTCATTTTAGGAAAGGTTTGCAAAGTGTTGCTATTCTACTCCTATCACTCCTTCTTGACCTGAGGCACTTGTATAAAGAGAAACTCTCTTTTATCGACTATCTGGTTATTTTGAGATATTGGAAGAGAAAAAGTACATTAAATGCTTCTTTCTCTTTGCCATTTTCAGAATAATGAGTTGATCTTCTAACCATCCCCCAGAGGTAACAGATTAACTTTTTAAAAATGTATCATTGCAATCCTGGATTTAAACATACTTGATAAGCTTCACTGCAGAGAAAGTATTATTTTTACTAATGCTCTAATTTTCTCTTTACTGGCCATTGGAAGGCTTTTCAGACCAGCATCTGAGCTCTGCTAGGAGCTCTGGTTCATGTGGGTGGAACAGAGTGTTGAGAAATCCCCCGTGGGGGGCGCTAGAGGTGCTTCTCGCTACTGGATTGGCTATTTCTAGAACTTTTCGATGAATAGAGCAAGGCAAATTGTATTTTTTTAAAAAGATGAAAACCATAATGAGCTCATATGGATATTTCCAATTCAAATTTAGGACTTCAGGATTTTTCATAATGTATTTTTAAACTTTTGATTTTTATGTTTAGCTCTTTCATTTAAAACTTAGTTCCTAAAAATGGTAATACAATTATATATTTGCTTTACCCTACCATATGTAAAATAGTTTTAGAAGTTTTAATAACAATACCAACATTTTATTGCTAATGATATGACTAACGAAAACAAAAGATTTTTTAAGTTTTTTGACTTTAAGGCATCTGCTACTAGAGATATATAATCAAAATACAATGTTTTATGGTAATGTGAAATGATTCCTTTCCGCGTGGTTATGCCTTCATCCTGATGTATCAAATGATTTATATTGCTTTTGCTTTTTAGGGATTTTTTTTTTTTACATTTTTTACATAAATGAATTTAAATTTATTTTCTAATAATAAATGTAGAATAATAAATGTAAATGTAAAACATTCCCATGGCTTCAAAGTAAAATCTATAAAACTAGATGAAACCAGAGGTCTAGCTTCTATAGCTGTTCCTCTTCTCCGCTACAGTTAACCACCTAAATATTTTTATCAATTATTTTTCCACGATAATCCATAAGAACGGAAAGCGCCTCATGGATTTATGCAAAGGCCATGCGAATAGTCTCCGTGTTGTTCCGGTATTAGTTTCTGTACTCACGGAGGGAGCACGGAAGGTTATGTTTAACATAATCCGAGATATTCTTAGGAATTGTAATCCTCCGAAGTATTGGAAGATCAAAGAGTACAGCGCTGCCCCACGTCATCCGCACATCCGAGCAAAGGAAGACGTGGTAGACCCAGTCCTCGACTCTGCTGACCTTCACTTGCCTTGAAATGTGAAAAGCTAGTTCGTGGGGACTTGAGAAGTTCTTTGAAACAAGATCTCTAGGAAGCTGAAGGATATTCCCCACGAAGCATATTACACTGAGCACTTTTAATACTTGACAAAGTGCCATCTGCAGTAGGAATATCTGATAACACACCGACTGATGGTTTTCAGCAGGAAAAACATTAAAGTGAACAGGGCTTCTGTGAGGCGTGGTTTGGAGGGGATCACGTGGGCGGGCGCTGTGGAGAAGGCTCGGCATCCTCAGCGTCATCTCTTACTCTACCTCCCTTCCAGGGCGTCCTCATCCTGCCGGGCCCCCCCCTATGCCCCCCGCAGCCCTCTCTATCCTGCCTTTCTGCCAGGCTGCTCTGGGCTGCAATTATACAGATAGAAAACTCCAGAGAGAAGCTGATCGTTTTGAAGGTACACAGATTCTACTGAAATGTACAGAACGAGAAACATACAGAAAGATTTATGTACAGTACAAAGCTACCAAAGAACATCTTTAGGACCCATTCCCCAGATTACCAACTGTCTTCTCCTCCCCCCTTTTTAAGACTTTTGGTTCAATTACCTGCACCCTCTATTAATATGACATTTAGTGAAGTGTGAGTGATTTGTCTCTCCTGGCATCGACAGGAGAACAAGTGAATCGCTGTTTACAAATTCTGTGATCTAGCTCTGAATGATTTCTAAGTTTTCTATCTGACTTCAAGGAAGGGAAGTCCTTAGGTCTGGGTTGGTGCTACTGGAACAATCATGGTTAGGCTTATAAATCTCATCATGGAGTGGCTCCATTTCTAGTTAGGATGGGGACAACTGCAGGACTCCTGCTCTCAACATAATAATACCAAATACACTAAAACATCATACTTCTCTGTAGTCACAGAAGCACCGTGGGAATGAAGAAATCCAAATGAACTCAATTCCGAGAGGGCTGAGCCTTGCACCCTAGCCACGCTGCGGAGTCTGCAGGCCCTCTTCCACAGGCAGAGGGACTCTGCTGGGCCAGGAGGCTCTGCTCTGCTTTTACCAGATGTATGGGGGGGGGGCGCTGGTGTGAGGGATCGGAACTTGGGGGAGCCCCAAATGCAGAGCCAGTTCTCCCACAGGGGTGTTGTGCATTAAGGGGTGATGGCAGGAAGTGGGGGTGGGGCTGGAGGACAGAGAGCTCCGGGGGGGGGGGGGAGCTAAAGGAAGGCGCAGATTCAGGTGAGCTCTGACACGGACACGATCGGGGTCCAGCGTCTTCAGAACACAAGCTCTCCTCCCATCAAGATACTACAGAAGCATGAAGATGAGAGTGCTCCCGGAGCCCTGCCGGGACCCAAGCAATGGGTGCAGCCCTACCCTTGGCTCCTCCATCAACCCCCGTGGCACCCTGGCCGGGAGGCTGACCGTTCCCAGCCTACGTTCCTCATCTGGAACACGAGGGTGCAAGATGAACTAATCCTCAGACCTCCCACCAATCTAAAAGTTGGGATTTTAAGACACGATTCGGCCAGGACATATATGGGAGCCCCAACTCTTCCATTCTGGTTAGAGACTCACTTCTTGTTCCTGAAAATACTCAGACACTGACATCCACAGACCTATCTTTCCTGAGTATCAGAATAAACACCATGGCCAAAGTACCAGTTCTACCATTTCTATAAGTGACTGGACACACTCAATTTTAGTAAGTGCCATTCACCTGACAGACACTTTAACTTGCTACCTGCCCCACAGAGCAAACCACGCAAGAGTAAACCAAAATACAAAGGAAAACAGCTAGCTTATTCTCCCAAGTGTTGTCAATGTAAGAGTACAATGAATTCGAGATACCACAGGTAAGATACACAGTATGGGATACGCTGAAAATAATTCTAGGTCACGGAGAGACCTAAGGCAACGTGAATTTGTTACTTAGTCAAAATGTTCCCTCCCAACGGCCTTGACGAATTCCGGCCTTTGTAACAGGAAGACCTGACTTCTGAGGCGGGCAGAGAGATGAAAGCAAGGGCAGAGGGTGACTTCTCACAGCTGCCCGTTCTAGGGAAACACGAGCTGTATCTGTGCTCAGAGAGAGGCAAGAAGCTAGCAAGAAAACACAGAGCATAACCACCCTCCCCCTTTCTCAGAAGTAGTAAGGGGAGGGTGCAGAAGTGCTGAGGGGAGCAGCCAAGCCGATTTCAGTGTCAGTGACAAGAGTCCTTAGCTGCAGAGTTCATGTTTGCTTCCAAGAGCCTGAGGGCTGGCTGGTCTGCACAAGACACTAAGGGCCCGAAGTAAAGAAACACAGACGTACCTTGATAACCGCTAGAACTAAACACTGTTGCTAAACTCTGCAAGGCCTTTCCTATCTTCTGATATTCCTTGGGCAACGCTGAAAAGAGAAAAAGGAATACATTGTGCCCCAGTCCTCTGAGCAAACAGAAATGGGATTTGATTATTTCCTGAAAGTGATTACTTTTATCATAAAAGAAATCTGAAGCAACTCAAAGGAGTCTATATTCTTTAATAAAATCATTGGCTTTTTTAAATTAATGATTCTTTTTCAATAAAATATGTTATTAACTGATTGTTCAGTTCATGGCCAATGCTCTCGTCCTGAACTCCCACCCCGGCCCACATCTTCACTCACTGAATGAAGCCGAAGCGACCGGGAGCTCGTCTGGAAGAGGGTTTCTAGTTGACGGAGTACTTGCACGTACCCCATCCTATCTGATCACCACAGCAACCCCTCTACCGGGTGCAGCCGCACCAGCTCTGTTCCGTGGGTCAGGAAAATAAGGTTCAGGTAAGCAAACTGCCTTGCCCAGGGTCGCATGGCTAAGAGATGGTGGATGTGGCATTTGTGATTCCAAATACCTTGCTTTCCTCACCATATGCATGAATGATTATTTGCAAAACACAACAAGACTGAAGGCAACAAGGTGTGGAGAAAAATATGGCAGAAGGACTCATAGGACCAGGGAGGAGGGATTTGAGCATTCTCATCTGTGTAATATGATTAACGAAATGATCTCTGAGGGTCCTTCTAGTGCTAAAATTCTAGGATTCTAGGGTCACTCTGGAGAACTTTCTAGAAAAGAGTGTCTGTATTTTAGGCTCTTTTCTTTGCATCTATAAATGGTCCCCTTAAACACATCTATTGCTTTTCAAAAGAAAGCCTTGTTTTGCATTTGAAGATAGTGCAGTATTAAGACGAAAAATTCAAATGTTTCTTTAAAAAAATCTAGTTCAGACAAATCTGAAATGTGGTCTATAAGTTGCAATAATCGGGAAACATGAATTCAAACTCTGTTAGCTTAATTTTAACAAACTGTTTGCCTTTTTGTGACTATCTATGTGAGGTTAAAGACACTTGCCATGTGCTTCACCAAACAGTATGTGCTAGATTTCTTACTTTACAGATTAGGAATTTTAAGAAACTCTATTTTGAGAGAAAAGGGAAAAGAAGATATGCTTACATCAAATCCTAAACCAACTGCTTCAAACTCCCCTCCTCCCAAAAAGGGAGCAGCCTTACGCCAATAGCCTCTATTTCATAAATTTGGCCTGATGGGTTACACGGGACATGAAGTTGACTAGATGTCAGACATAAGGGTTTTAACTTTTTTTTTTTTTTTTAAGTAGGCTCCATGCCCAACATGGAGCCCAATGCAAGGCTCAAACCCAGGACCCCGAGATCAAGACTGAGCTGAGACCCGGAGTCAGACACTCCACTGAGCCATCCAGGAGCCCCAGGGATGGAAAGAAATCATAAGCCCAGATGTTTATGAGATCCTTAAAATTGTGATTTTAAGATTTGTGCAAAATATTTCTAAGAAATAGAGAATAGCTTTCAAAGAACATATAGATTTCAAGGGTTTACTCTTATTATGGCCTCATAAGGGCTTACAGCTAAAATTAATTATTTTACAATGAAATCACTATTCGAGAGAAGTGTCACTCCCCTTTTTGTTCATGAGTTGCCTCGCTGTGACCAAAGGCTGGCGGTGGGTTTTGTCGTCTAACACTGCATTTGTATACCTGACCGTTTGGGGCCTAATCAGTGCTATATTTAGGACGCGGCGTCATGTTTCTGCAGCATGAGAAAGGAGCGACTGCTCTCACTCCCCGCGTCTGCCCCTCGAGCACCAACAGCTGGCCCGCTGCCACAAGCGGTTTTGTTGATTCCGAGTATTACGTTAATGGTAGAGGGTCATTCAGTGGGAAGCAGGGCCTTCCTGCCCACCCCCCCCCCCCCCAAAAGGGCCAGACAGTAACTATTTCAGGCTTTGGCAGGGGCCACGGGTTTCTGTTTAAAGTACTTGACTCTGCCACTGTCAGGAGAGTAGCCACAGATAATACGTACAGAAACAGGCATGGCTGTGCTCCACTTGACACAACAGGCAGCAGGCCAGCTCTGGCCTCTAGGCCACGGTCTGTCAACTCCTGATAAGGCTCAGATTTCAGGTCTGGATTTAATGGATCTTAATATTGTCATTAACTATGCTATGCTATCTTAATTCATCCACAAGTCACTCGACATTCAGTTTCTTGTTCATTAAAATTATTTTTTGACTTCAAATTTGATTCTTTTTCCCTTCTTTAAAAGAAAAATATCACTTGTTAAAAAAATCTTTACAGATAATTAAATTCCTTCCTATGCTGAGTTATCACGGTTTAAAAGTGGGTACGTATTATCTTTATTATACAAAGTAGAAGCCATCTTCATTAAGAGAAAAACAAAATAAAACTGAATACAACCAGTATTCTTGCAGGGTGTATGAGCTGAAGACTAGAAAATTCTTAGATACCAGCCTTACGGCTAGCCTACGGGCCTTAGGTTAGTTGGACTGGCAGCACCACTTTCTCCATAACTGGAGCTCAGTTTCCTCTCTGGGACTCGGATGGCTGTGCTGGAGATAAGGACGGGATGGGTGGACAGGGGAGGAAACTCCTGAGTGTCTATGGCCCTCGAAGACCGTATGAACGCTATGCAGCGGTGACCTGGCTTCCAAAGCCAGCGGAGCCTCAGAGGGGGGGAGGGGGGAGGGCAGCTGGCCAGCGTGACCCCCATGGCCGACAGTGATTGCTTCTAGCCTGGGCTATGTGACACAAGGGTGCCAGGGAATACAGGACAACATGGTTCAGCAAAATGATGGTCTAGACACAAGGGAAGGGGGGTATGGGGGTGAGGGTGGGGATAAGAAGTCCTTGAGGACATGGAAGGAGCAGGCAGAAGGCCACAGCTGGCCACCTGGGCTCACACTGTTCCTAGTCTGACCCAGATTATGCTTTCCACAGCCAACTATCCTGGTCTTTTCTAAAAATTAGGGCCATAGTGGGTGCCTGGGTGGCTCAGTCGGGTAAGCGTCTGCCTTCGGCTCAGGTCATGATCTCAGGGTCCTGGGATCGAGCCCTGCGTCGGGCTCCCTGCTCAGTGGGGAGTCTGCTTCTCCCTCTCCCTCTACACCCCCACCCCGCTCATGTTCTGTCAAATAAATAAATAAAATCTTTAAAAAAAAATTGGGGCTGTAGCAAATACAGATGGTCCCTGACTTAACAATTTATCGACGTTATGATGGTGCCAGTACAATATGCAGTCGCTACAAACTGTACTTGGAATTTTGAATTTGGTTCTTGTCCCGGGCTGGTGACCGCGGGAGGACCCTCTCTGTGATGCTGGGCAGCAGCAGCAGCCCCGCCAGCTGATGACCACCCTGCACCCGGACAGCCATTCTGTTCTTCACTTTCCGTACGGTAGGAGATGTTCAACACTTTACTATAAAATAGGCTTTGTGTGAGGTGACTTTGCCCAAGTGCAGGCTAATGTAAGTGTCCTGAACACGGTGAAGGGGGGCCAGGCCAAGGTGTGATGTTTGGGAGGGTAGGTGTATTGACCGCATTTTCGACTTTGGCTATTTTCCACTTAGGATGGACTTGTCGGGATGTAACCCCATCATAAGTTGAGGAAGATTCCATATACAATATCTTACCAAATGGATAAAGACTAAAAATACAATTATGAGATTAAAAATAACAAGTACTCTCTAAACACGCAGAAAAAATTACTTATCCATAGATTAGAAACCCCAAATAACTAGAAACACTTAAGGGAACACGGTGTTTATACGCGCTCTTGAACTGGCTTTGTCGGAGTCCATTTTCTGCTGAGTAGGGCTGACAAGCGAGGCTCGCCAACGGGCTGTGGGTATCATTACTTCAGTTCACTACAGGCATTTCTGTTCGCGTGGATGGCGCCTCGGTGTGGTCAAGGTCACGACACCAAGCCTGCGCCGCCCCCCACCAGGGCCCGGGGCTGGACAGGCACTTACGTCCTGTGCACCGTTTCCAGTGCTCCTGCCCCACCGTCAGCAGCTCCTTCACGCCGTCGTCCATGGCTTTGGTGAATTTACCAACAGCGTCGCACTTCTGTTCTCTGTGGGGCAAAAACACAAGAAGGCATGTCCTTGACTTGGCTACCAAATGGTCAAACAGTGGGATGTGTAGGGGGAGAAAAATCAACACGGTCAGGGAGACTCCGGCCAAACATAATCATGAGTGCTTGTTTTCTTGCACGGTAACAACTGCTCTTTAACCAGGCTTCATTCAGATTTTTAAAGAAGGGGCGCCTGGGTGGCACAGCGGTTAAGCGTCTGCCTTCAGCTCAGGGCGTGATCCTGGCGTTCTGGGATCGAGCCCCACATCAGGCTCCTCTGCTAGGAGCCTGCTTCTCCCTCTCCCACTCCCCCTGCTTGTGTTCCCTCTCTCGCTGGCTGTCTCTATCTCTGTCAAATAAATAAATAAAATCTTTAAAAAAAAAAAAAAAAAAGAAGGGGCGCCTGGGTGGCTCAGATGATTAAGCAGCTGCTTTTGGCTCAGGTCATGATTCCGGGGTCCTGGGCCTAAGCCCCTCGTCCCGCTCCCTGCTCAGCGGGGAGTCTGCTTCTCCCTCACTCTCTCTGCCCCTCCTTCCTGCTTACGTTCACTCTCTCTCTCAAATAAATAAAATCTTAAAAAAACAGATTTTTAAAGAATTACTTAAAAATCTATTTAAATTTTAATTGCTTCCCTTCCCCCCTCAATTCCCTATGAATTTTAACTAAAATTATTCTGAAGTATACAAAATCATGATTTCCTGAATATCTGGTTGAGTCGAATTCTATCAGTGGACGTACTGAGTGGGTCCCCATGCATTCCAGCAAGTACTTTAGCGAATCAGAGAAGGTAACCTGGATACACAACCACATAAGTGATACTGAATGTCTCAGTTCTTTGAGGATGTAAAAAGTACTAACCTGAAAAACTCATCCCAATATCATGTTAAATGAAAAAAGCAAAAATAAAAACAGATCATAAGACAGAATACACAGTGCGAAGTCTTTTGTGTTTAAACAATTTTACATATGTGCAGAGGACGTCTGAGAAGACTACAGACGTAGGCCAACATATTAACACTGATTTTTCTCTCTGGGTGGTTGCAAGATTGTGTGTGTGTGTGTTTCTTTTTTTTATCTATATGTTTGGTAACACATAAGAGATAATTTTATTTAAAAAACTTCTTTAAAAAAAACCCCAATATTTCTTGTTAGCCTTTACATAGAAAAGGAACTGCTCGATTTTCAACCAAGCCTACATTTTAAAAAAATTACATAATTAAAAATAACAAATTGAAAAATAGCACAAAAAAGCAGGTTAGAGATTTGCTTCCTTAAGGCAAGGTTGAGACTTCTGCTTTGCTGATGACCACGCGGGCATGCACTGGCTCTGGGCTACTTTGTTTTATCTGCTTTATTAGAAATGACCAGAAACCACTGTGTCAGCTAGGAAACCACTCACTTCAAGGTAAAAAGGAAGCCGACTTTAATCTAATCCTATGGCTAGAGAGACCGTGCTTTCTGTGCAAGCGAGGTTTTCCCCGTCACCGGCCCGCGGCCCGCCCTCCCCATGTTCACACGGTCTCGCCCGGCCCCCTGCACTCCAGCTGCGGTCAGTCGCACCAGCCAAGGCCTGTATGCACAGCAGGGGAACATGGGCTAAGAAGAAGGCAAGTGTGACAATAGTTCTCACATTTCTAGTAAGTCCAAGTCAGGTGCCTCTGGTTCCATGGTGGAAAATATCATAACTCCCACCAGCTCATCTCTCTCAGCCTTCCTCTTCCCAGTTTTCCATTCCTGCAAATAAGAACATTATAACGTCACAGCAGAGAGCAGAGTCAAACTGGTCTTTCAAAACTCCCTAATGCAGTCGGTTCACAGACTGACTAGCTCTAATTCTCGGCAGCAGCACTCACACCATGGCCCTCTGCACTGTGGGATGTCGGTACGTCCCAAACGTCATCGCGGTGCACAAGCAGTGCCGACGTGCAGAGTGGTCCCTGTGAGCCCAAGTCCCTTCGGAGTGAGGTGGTTCCATCCCTTCCCTTTCCCCGTGCACAGCAATGAAACAAGGTGAATACAAGCACCCCTAGCAATCCTGACCAAGTGCCTCAAAGTTTTAGGTTAAATGTTTTCTTAAAAAGATTAAAGCTTTTCTAAAACACAAGATAGGAACCAATATTATGAGCTGTTTTTTTTAAAAAAAAACATATTTTTGCAAGATATACCTATAAATATATAGATCTACATATGCAGATATAGAAAGTGCCCCAAACAATCGCGCGCAGCAACCAATTCCCACAAAGTGAGTTCGTGTGTAAACTATGCCAAAGCCAAGAGAAAAGGGTAGCATTCCAGAAGCCCCCTCGTGTCTCTTCCCAATCACCGCCCCTTCCCTCCCTCACTGAGGTGACCAATATCCTCTCTTTAATGCTGCCCAGTTCCTCCCATTCCTTTCAAGTCTCACCATCTAAGCACCCATCCCTCATCTGGGTCTGCTAGTTTTTCTGAACAAAACCACTCTCTGTGTATTCTTTTGTGTCTGGCTTCCTGGGCTCAGGCCGTGCTTAGCAGCTACGGCCACAGTGTTGTCGGAGCCGCCGTCCACGGGTTCCACTGTGGCACAGTGTTCCATTGTGTGCATACTCCCCAGCTGATTATTCATCTACTACTGGAACCCCCCCCCCCCCCCGGCCCTGCCAGGTGACAAGTACAGCTGCTACGGACACGTGTCCTGGTGCACGCGTGCACTCATCTGTCAGGTATGCACACACCTGTCAGGTATACACGCAGGCTGGAAAACGTTCAACTGCAGTAGGTAATGCCAGATGGTTTTTCAAACTGGTCTTACCCATTTCCTCGCCCACCAGCAGCGTGCGAAAGCTTGCTGGGTCAGGCTTTCTAATGTTAGCCATCGGGGCGGGCAGCAATGGGATTCACTATAGCTTTAATCTGCATTTGCTTGATGACTAATGAGGTTAAGTACTTCCCTACACATTTGTCGAGGACTGAGATACTTTGTTTTGTGAAAGGTACCTTACCAAATCTCTTTTTCTACTGGGTTATCTTTCTTATGGATTTTTACGGGTTTTCACTTATTCCAAAATGCAGTCCTTTGCTGGTTATAGATGTTCAGATCTTTCGCTTGTTTTTCACCTTTAAAGGCTTCTTTTGATACAGAGCAGTTCTTAATTTCAATGCAGTCTAATTTATCAGCCTCTTCCTGTGTGACTAGTCATTTTTCTGTTATATTTTAGAAATCCTTCCCTACCTTAGGGGTATGAAAGATATTTCTCTATGTTACCTTCTTGAAGCTTTATTGTTGTTGCCTTTCACATTAGACTTGCAAACCACCTGGAACTGATTTTTTTCAATAAAACTATATACAATAGAAATGTTCGAACACGTATAAAAGTATAGAGAAAAGTCAAACCCCCGCCCAGACCCAGCTGCAACACGTATCAACATTTTGCCAGTCTTGGTTTTTCTATTCTCTTCAATTCTACCCTTTATTTTCTTCTTGTTGATTTTCCTGGAAGTCCCAGACATAGTATCGTTTCACCTATAAGTACCTTTAATAGATAAGGCCATGTCTTAACAACATAACCCCAATTCCAGTGTCAACCCTAATAAATCAACAGTAGGTTGTCATGAGGTGGTGACCAAATTTCATTTTTCCTCAATGATACCATCCAGTTGACCTGGCACCATTCACTGGAAAGACTGTCCTATCCCCACTGTACTTGACACCATCTTTGCCATAAATCAAGTATCCATTCTAGTCTGTTCCACTGGTCTATCCTTATGCCAATACCATGCTTTTAAAATTATTTTAGCTTTGCGATGAGTCTTAATATCCAGTATAGCCCTCCTTCCACTTCATTCTTTTTCAAGAGTACCTTGGCTACTCTCAGTGCTCTGATTTTCCACACGTATAGCATCTTTTCTATTCCTCAATCCATGAAACAGTATTGGAACACTTAGCCAGGTTTTCTTTCTCTCGAAAATGTTTCATAGTTTTTTATGTAGAGATTTTCTGTGCATTTTCTTGTACTTGTTCCTAGATAGATCTTTGACACTACTGTGATCGTTTTTAGACTTTCATTTTGTTTTCATTTATTGCTGGTATGTAAATATGTACTGTCTTATATCCAGCTATTTTACTAACCCCTTATTTCCAATAACAGAAAAATTACTAAGTCTACCATTTACACAAGCTACTTCTGGCCAAAGAATCACAGTTTTTAGTGATTATCTAGTTTTACACAGTCATTTAGCAGGTGAGGAAACCGTGACCCAGAGATTCAATGCCGTGGCCAAGATCACAGAAGGAGCTAGAAGCAGATCCCTGACTCCAAGTTCTTTCTTTTTTCTATTATATCAAATCCACCCAAAACCCCAGTGTCTAAGATGTAGTATTATTTTTAATAATAATATTCTGTATAAAACACAACCTTTAGAAGTGCTTTCTAAATCAAATCTTTGGAAAATTAGGACTTTTGTTAAAGGCAACACACTTGGGAGGGGATGCCATGTAGCTTGTGTCTACAGTGTAACGAAATGGATTGACAGAACTCACTCAGAGAATGTAGTTTCACCACTATATGGTCACAGGGCATACTGCTGACTGACTATTACATCTCACCAGAGAAATCAGTTTTCCAGGGCACCTTGCAAGGCTGGAGCTACGATCTACACAAAAAACGATGAAGCACATCCCTGTTTCCTAGCTCCTGGCCTGCTTACATGCAACCCGCTCAAGTGAGCCTGCCAATTCTAGAAATAAGCAGCAACGGAAAATAAGGCCCAAATATTTAGACTATGTTAAGTGTATGCCTATGTCTATAAACAAACAAAGAGCCCGATTATTTACACTTACTAGAAATGTGTTCACATTAACAAGGGAAAAGTACTATAAAGCAGTTTAGCAAGTAAATCTCTGTCTGAAAGTTCCCACAAAGTATATAATATTCTAGTATTTGATTAAACATGAAATAATCTCATGACCTTTTTTCTAGGATTGTCATGTATTTTGTATCTGCTGTTGGCATCTGAGCTAACTTATGCTTTTTTCTTTGCATTGTTTTCTAAGATATGTAATATTTGCTATGAGAGAAATATGGAGAAAGCATCTTTACAGAATAAGAAGACACACTATAGAGTAAAAGCTTATTGAGAGAGAGGGAAAACTCTTTCCAAAGCAGACAATAATGAGATGTCAAACAGCCAATGTTTTCTTGATTCTCAACAAAGAATATGTGGCCATTGGCTGAATGACTACCCACAGAGAGACCAGCATTATTTACTCTGGACGTGCAACTATAGTTCTGGAAAAAGGACTTGGTTTTGAGAAGGCTGGTCCACTTTAGAATCTACTTTTCTTTTCATGACGTTATCACACTGCAAGGTCAAACTACGATCTTAAGAAATCATTCATGCTATTTCCCTCACTTCATGTGGCTAACATCCTGCATAGTTTGGGGCCTATCTCATTTTTAAAAGCATCTAGGGAAAAAATTCCTCACCCTATCCTATCCTTCACCTCCTGCCCACTCTGGGCCAATCCATTCCTAGTTTATGGAAAACCATCCTGGGAAGCATTCTTCCACATAGCGTGACTAATTTCCTACGGTGAGGACCTAGGTTTCTGTCCCCTCATTGTCTTTGGAGGAAATGAGAAATAGCTAACCGACATAATTTTAACTTTCAGACATAAAATTGATGTGAACGTGACAATTCTCAATATGACCTAAAGACTATCATAATAAAAGGTCCTACCTTTTCATCTCGGAAATTCAGAAATTGCTGGAAAAGCTCACTTTCTGAGATTACGGGGTGACGACACATCCTGGTCATCCACGCCTGGAGTCTCTCCATGCGCATTTTGATAAATTCTTCTTCGAAGCGACCTGCAAGGGGCACAGCAAGAGTGACATACAGCGCCGTGTAAAGCGAGTTACTGTCACCACAGTGGAAAAGCCGTTTGTATCTACGGGGTATTTGCCAGAAAGTTATTTAGTAAGAGGTAAAGACCATGGTAATTTTTCACTAACCTAAAAACAAGCTGTAACACAGCAATTGCTCAGAGAGCCACAGGAAAGATACAACAGGCACTTTGGTTTATAAGAATGATTCGGATTTAACAAATTAACAAACTTTTTAATTGTGACAAGAAAAATCAAGCCACAAAGTGAGGTTTTCTTTAAGGATCCTTAAGTACTCAACAAATTCAAAAGTAAAGCTTATCTCGGTATGAAAAACTTTGTCTGACAAACTGAGACTATGCCAGTTCTGTGTGACCATATGAAGCCCTACAGGCAGGAAAGGGGGAGAGAAAATGGAATTTAAGAAGTAATTCTTACAAAGTGCATAAAATTTCTATATTTATAAACATGTGTCCCAATGCAATATAATCTCAGATATACAAACTTACATTTAGTATTTATGAGAAGTAACTCAGGACTGTAGCTCTTTATTCCGTTTGGTTTTTTAAATTACTTCAGCCAAAAATAGGAAAAGCCATTTTCTATGAATGCAGTAGTGAAAGCTACTATCTCAGAACTTATGACCATTCTAAAACATAGCTTAACAAGCCTGACATACAAATCATCAAGTAAACACTGAACATTTTTATAAGCCTACCAAATAAAACCACTATGAGTTAAAAGGTTTCTGGAGATGAAAGTTCTAGCTACAGGGGCGCCTGGGTGGCACAGCGGTTAAGCGTCTGCCTTCGGCTCAGGGCGTGATCCCGGCGTTATGGGATCGAGCCCCACATCAGGCTCCTCCGCTATGAGCTTGCTTCTTCCTCTCCCACTCCCCCTGCTTGTGTTCCCTCTCTCGCTGGCTGTCTCTATCTCTGTCAAATAAATAAATAAAAATTAAAAAAAAAAAAAGTTCTAGCTACAGTCGAGTGAGGAAATCAGCTATTCCCATCCCTCCAAAACAATTTTAAAGCTAGACAGAACCCACCCAAAGTAAGTGTTTTGGAAATCAACCAAAGGCAAACAGCCATCTGAGAAGTGTTTATACTTGCAAAACTGCTGAACTTTACACAAGAAGAGTGGAAATCTGTGGCGTTCTGTCTGGCGTGGGGCTCCCATCTCCCATCGCCCCCTACTGCTCCTGGGCCTCCCCACCCTCTCCTCAGTTGACATGGAAGTTCTGCCGGTATAGACCAGGCTGTGAAAACTGGCTGCTGCAGGTCCCCTGGAGAGGTAAGAGGCTGGCCTGCCCTGGAGTGGGGGACATGCCCGTGCTTGGTGGTGGTGGCAGGGACAATCCAGAGGCTGGTGAACACAAAGGCCCAATGGCTCCACTAGCCAATGTTGCATAGTTGGGTCAAGTATACTCCAGGCTGAGGCTGTGTGCAGAAACGGTGGAGGCCAGATGGGACCCAAGCCAGCCACACACGCCTGGCCAACTCTGAGGCTTCACACACTTGTAAAGAAGACACAAAAGGCCCACAAAAAAGTAAAAGCCAGGATAGCTAATTTGAAAATTATCTGAGCTTTGAATGTAGTCTCCTACCCAAAGATCCAACAGCAGAGGAGAGAAGCCTTAGTGGCTTGAGGCAGGCCTATCATTAAGCTACACAGACACAACGCTGAACCCCAGGAAGCCAAACTTAGAAGAAAAAAACATAAAAATAATTGAACTTCAGGGAAGAGAGATTTCAGAGCCTAAGCAAGTTACTTACCAAACAAACAAGGTAGAAACAACAACCTTCAGAGGAAAAATTAGAATCGAGAATTGCTAAAATATATTCTCTGTTCAGTTATCAAAAAAAAAATTAAGAGATGTGTAAAGAAACAGCAAGGTATGACCCATACCGACAAAACAGTGGTCAACAGAAACTGTCTCTAAATGTCTCTGGATGTTGAATTTAGCAGACAAAGCAGCTTCTAGAAATACATTCAAAGAACTAAAGAAAGTCATGTTTAAAAATGTAAAGAGAATTATGACATGGAATCAAAACAAAGATTCTCAAGAAAAAGACAGAACTTATAAAAAATTAAAATGAAAAGTTCAGAGTTGAAAATACAATAACTGAAATAAAAAATTCATTATAGGGACTCAAATGCATATTCAAGACGGCGGAAGAAAGACTCCGTGAATCCGAAAATCAATAGAAGCTTTCTAATCTGAAGAACAGAGAGAAAAAAAATGGAAGCACAATCGAACAGGGCCTTAAAAAACATAAAGCACACCAAGACACTGGTAATGGGAATCCCCAAAGGAGAAGAGAGATAGAAGAAGAAAAAATATTTGAAGAAGTAAGAAGAAGGGGAAAGTTTCCCAAATTTGATGGAAAACTTTAACCTGTATTTCCAAGTCGTTCAACAAACCTGGGTAGGATAAATATGAAGATAACCATGCCAAGATACAGCAAAATCAAACTGCTGAAAGACAGAAACAAAATCTTGACAGCAGCAAGTGAAAAATGCCTCGTGATGTATGGGTGTGTGTGTGTGTGTGTGTGTGCAGTCAACAGAACAGATTTGTCATCTGACACAATGGAGGTCAGAAGCAATGGAAGGACAAATTCATCATGCTGAAAAGAAAACTGTCAACCACGAATTCTAAAACCAGTACACCTATCCTTCAGAAATAAAGGCAAAACAAAGATATTCCCAGATACACAAAGATGAGAGAATTAACTGGTAGCAGACTTATGTTAAAGAAATATTAGAGGAAGTCCTTCAGGCTAAAAGGAAATTACCCAAATTCACAGAGAGAAATAAAGAGCACCAAACATAAAAGATGTACTTTTTCTCATTTCTTCTCTTAACTTCCTTAAAAGACATAAGATTGTAGAAAGCAGTAATTATCATACCATACTGTTCGATTTATAACAGATACAAAATATATGATGATAGGAGCATAAAGAGAGAGGGGAAACAGCTATACTGGAGAAAAGTTTCTATGAATTTTGCTAGAATTATTAATATGAAGTGCATTGTGACAATACGGAAAGATGCATATTGCATCCACTGAAGCAAGCACTAAGAAAATAATTTTTAAAAATTAGTGGAAAAAGGAG
Source organism: Ursus americanus (assembly GCF_024610735.1). Taxonomy (NCBI): domain Eukaryota; kingdom Metazoa; phylum Chordata; class Mammalia; order Carnivora; family Ursidae; genus Ursus; species Ursus americanus. The sequence goes on along the minus strand of NC_142137.1, from coordinate 66,845,257 downwards.
AGGAATTAAAAGAGCACATTAGAAAATATTTAACACAAGAGAAAGGCAGTAAAGGAGGAAGAGAGGAACAAACAAGACACATAGAAATTATCAAAATGGCAAATGTAAATCTAACTGGGTTAATAATAAATATGAGTTGTCCAAAAACTCTAATCAAAATGTAGAGGTTTCCAGACTTGATAATATCAAACAGCAGGCGCCAATAATGTTGTCAACAAGAGATACAGATTCAAAGACAGCCTGAAAGTAAAAGATGGGAAAAGATATGCCTTGCACACAGTAACCATAAGAGAACTGCAGTGACTATATTAATATCAGACAAAATAGATTTTAGCACAAGAAATTTTACTAGAGACAAAAGGACACATTTCATAATTATAAAAGAGCCACTACATCAGGCAGATGTAACAATTACAAACTGTATGTATATCAATCAAAGTCCCAGCATGATTACAGTTATCTACAAACTGACTCAAATTTATATGGAAAGGCAAATGAAAAATAGTCCAAAACTATTCTGAAAAAGAACCACGTTGGAGGATTTATACTACCTGATTTAAAGATTTACTAATCAAGGCAGTGTGGTATTGGCAGTAAGGATGGACGCGTAAATCAATAGAACAGAATACAGTCCAGAAATAAAACCACATAAATATGTTCAATTGATTTTTGACAAAATGCAAAGGAAATTCAACAGAGAATACTCTTTTCAACAGATGGTGCTAGAACTACTGGATACCCAGACGCGTAACATAAAGCTCTGCCTTATCCTAACCTCACCCCTCACACAAACACCAACTCAGAACGCATCTAAAACTACCAAACTTTCTGGAGAAAATATTAGTAGGAACTTGGGTCAGGCCAAGAGGTTTTCGTCATGATATCTGAAGCAAAATCCATAAAAGAAACAACTGGTACTTTGAACTTCATTAAAATTAAAAGCTTTTGTTATGCAAAAGACGCTGCTGAGAGTAAGGCAAGCCATGCATGGGACAAATTATTTGCAAATCACATTATTTGACAGAAGACTTGTTTCCAGAATATAAAGATTTCTCAGAATTCAATAATGAGAAAACAACCTAATGAGAAATGGGCAAAAGATCTAAACAGACACGTCACCAAAGAAAATCTATGGAAGGGAAATGAGCACATGAAAAGACGCTCAACACCACTAGCTACAAGGGAAATGGAAATGAAAACCATGTTGAGGTACTACGACAGACCTAACAGATTTGTTACAACAGAGAAAGACTGACACTATCAGAAAGTGCAAGTAAGGATGTGGAGCCCCCGACATTCTCATCCACTGCTGGTGGGGATTCCAAAATGGTATGGCCACTCTGGAAAACAGCCCGGCAATTTCTTAAACATGGAACACATAGCTGCCAAATGACCCTGTCATTCCACCCTTAGGTATTCACCCAAGAGAAATGGTAACTTACGTTCATACAAAAACTTGTATGCAAATGCTTCTAGCAGCTTTATGTATAAACGCCCCTAACCGGAAACCCAAATGTCTTCCAACGAGTGAACAGATACCCAAACTACGGAAACTACTGACCCACACAAGATGCAGAATCTCAAATGCGCAAGGCCAACAGAAAGCAGCCACAGCCAGAAGACTCCACACTGGATGCTTCCATTTTTTTTTTTTTTTAGAACCAGCTTCTGGTTTCATCGATCTGTTCTACTGGTTTTTTTAGTTTCTATTTCAATTACTTCTGCTCTGTATTATTTCCTTTTTTCTACTGGTTTGGGGCTTTTTTTTTTTTTTTTCTTTCCTAGCCCCTTTAGGTGTAAGGTTAGGTTGTTTGAGATTTTTCTTGCTTCTTGAGGTAGGTCTATATGCTTTCCATTTAAAATGATATTCTGGAAAAGGCAAATTGTAGAGACAAAGAGCCCATCAGTGTGTCATGGGCTGAACAGAGGAGCAGCCCCAGGGGACGTGGGGAAGTGATGGAACTTCCTGTACCTTGAATACAGCAGTCGTTGTAGACTGGACCGGTAGTTGTCAAAACTCTTAAAACTACCCACTCCAAAAGGAGTGAATTTACTGTACAGAAGTTTACAAGTAAATTTAAAGAACTGCAGCCTGGCCTTTCCTTTAGAAATTACCAGTACAAATAAGCACAAATTTCTTTTAAAGAGAAGAGCCCTACAGATCCACACAGCAAAAACTCATCACCTAAAAGATGTCACTTGGACAGCACGCAGGGTCTAGACACTTCCTGTATATTAAAACACTTCAATTTTTGCACTTCCTAGGAGTAGAGATTAAGCGCTACAGAAGCTTAAACTATGAAGAAACAAAGTCTCACCCCTTGGAAAGAAGATGACCCATCTCCTGGGCAGAAAAGACCAAGTCAGCATGAACCTGGGTTATACTGTATTCTCCATCAGGAGAAAGTGAAGAGTTTATAACCTACTCACTGACTAAAATTATTTAACTAATGAATGAATGATTCTTATTCCTCCTGAAAACTTTTTGACATTGCTGGCTTATTTCCAAACTCTGGCTTAGACTGTTATTTTGTGCTCATTAGGATTTTCCTACCAGGTTCCAGAGAATTAGAAAGAAGGTCAGGGGAGAGGGACTTCCGATTCCCCATTTTCAACAAACCTTAGGTTTTCACCAAGTATGTGAGTATACCAGTTTGTACCCAGGAATAAAACCAGATTCATTCAATATTATTTCACAAAGAACAAAATCTATCAATAAATAAAAAATGTTAGCTGTAAGCTTCTCATGGATTGATTATCAAGTCCACAGAAATATCATGACATCATCTCCTTGGCATTCCTTTCTCTTTTCTCCAGGATGTAAGTGAGAGGCCAGTTAATATAATAATGATCTTGTGGGGACCACAGGCAGGAGGCAAACGAGAAAAGGGAGAAATAAAGTGGCTTCTGTGCTTTTCGGTTTCCTCGGCACATATCCCAGTCAGTGAATCAAAGCTCAACTTTCTTCAGACTGAGCGGCTGTTGCTTTCTCGCTTTTCTATGACACCCCCCTGGCTTTGGGCCTGCACTTAAAAATCAAACCTTCGTATGGCGGGGGGGGGGGGAGGGGGGAACTGTGACTCTATGATGCTTTAAAATAGCACCGAGTTATCTTGATCCAGAAGAGACAACGTATTAAAGCCTAAAAGAGGAGAAATCCCTAGACCCCTCAAGTAGCTCATCAGTCTGTTTATTTAGACACCATGAAGCACACTGTGCTAATCAAGCTGACGGAGGAGAATATAAAATTCAGGAAACAGATGGAAATCTGAAAACAAGGAGAAAGGCAGAACTGAAGTTTTCATGGAAATCAATTTAAATTTGTAAAAGGAAAGCTGTGATTTCAAACAGTAAGGAGGGACGGTGAGTATCTGAACCGGGGGGGGGGGGCACGGTGACCCCTCGGGGTGGGAGGAAGCAGCGAGCAGTCTACGCCAACCCGGCCGCCCTGCCGCAGCCTCCACTCAGCCGCCCTGGCTCCACGAGGGGCACGTCACCCCAGGTGACGGCCAGGCTGTGTTAGCCACTGGGCAACGCAGCCCCACGCTCCACTCAGCTATGCCCAGTTTGAAATTTTTGAAGTTTTCCAAAAAAAAAAAAAAAAGAAAAAAAAAAGTCACAATCAAAACAACTTCTTTAAAAACAACTTTCCATCTCCTCAAAAAATTTCAGAGAAACCTAAACATACAGCGAAGTAAAGCACAAAGTCAAGCTTTAAGGAGCGTGACCTTAGCCTAAGGTAACTCGTTCTAGCTCAGGACTAGTTGAGGAACGTTGCGTAAGTTCACAGAGCAAGCTCTGGAAACAGACTCCAAGTCCTGTTCCAGCAGCGTGGAGCTCAGCCTGCTGATCGGCTCTGACACGAGGGCGTGCGCGAGCAGTGCGCAGGGGACACCCGGCCGGCTGGGACACCCGTCTCCAAGCCACTGAAAGCGTCTAGAGCTGGCTCCGACATCTGTCTGCTGGACTCCCCGTCCCTCTCTAACTACCCACCTGCTGAGTGAGGACCAAGCCCTCTTCATATTCCGCGACCCCCAGGAAAGAAGCCTTCCTTCACGGATTCCACGCGTCCTCCCACTGGGCTCAGGTCAGCCCTTCGAGGTCTCTCTTCCTTCGAGGCCTCTCTTCCTTCGAGGCCTCTCTAGAGCTGACATTTTAGGCCTTACTTTCATCTTCGATCCTTTCTTTTCTACACTTACTGGTTTCATTTAGCTGTGAATTTTCTAGCCACACACTAAAACTCTAGTCTTCAGTAAAGCTCAACTTCTTCACACACTTTTATTCCAAGACAAACACACTGAGTTCTGAGTATTGATATTCCAGGTGCTATACTAGGCTGGGAACTTAAAAAAAAAAAATCAGTGACAGTTCTCAAAGCAGACAGACACATACTCTCTGCACAGTTACAAGGGGCTTTGGTAGCACCGTGACTTGTCTACCAGAGGATCATGTGAGGCAGGGGGAGCAAGGGAAATAAGACACTTTAAATAAATAAGAAACAGGACAGAGTCATAATCAATGATAAACAAAAGCATTTAAATATTAATAGTCACCAAAAAAACTGAGTGGAAAACTTGGCAACTTCTCACGTTAATCCTTAGAGGCTCTGGCTTCTACATCTGATGCTTCCACATTTCTAACGAAAGCAACACGGCTGGACTGCATGATACCATTTGGATCATACATTTTTATTTCCATTTCAGGCTATTTGGATCATTTCTATTTTCTCAGGTGTCATGTTTCACATTTAAAGAATTCACATATTTTACAGGAAATCGTGTAGCAAGGACACAATGATTTCGCTAGAACTTAAGATACATACACAAGAACTCTGATAGAAAATTTTATGGAACTTTCTGATCAGGTGTTTAGGTAACTTACAAATACATGTACAGTACATGCAGATGTACAGTATTTAGCCACCGTTTCCAAACTCATACATCTTGTTCTTCCAGAATATGGAAAATGTCATTACTGATTTACATTAAGACAGATGCTCTAACCGCTGTCTCGTTACTTGTCCTGAGTCTCACGCACACTCACCTGTGACTTGCTTATCTGGAAGAGAAGGGATCGGAATGGCTGACCCAAACTTAACCAGGAGACGTTCATATAACCAGTCAAAGTGCTTATACCTGTGGTTTACAGATCGATTAGTGTTCTACAATATAAGGGAAAGAGGAGAAAACGTTATCAATGCCAACTATGGAAAATGAAGAAAAAAGCAAATTTTAGCTAGGAATGCAAGCACGATTCTGTTTTTGATAACTTAGATACTTACAGTAGGTGTCAACTGATATTCAATGTAGCTCTTTAGACCGTACATTTTGGAGCCTTTCCTGGGATCTGCTACCAAACAGTCAAACGTAGAGGTAGGGTAAACCCACATTGGGCCATAATCTCCAACCTACACACGTTTCAGGGAGAGTTAATTTTGTTACACGGAAAAACAGTCAATATATTTGATATAAATCATCACCTGATTCTTTTTAGGACTACAAGTCCTTTGGAGAGTCACTCTTGCTCTTCTCTGAGAAGTTCTATAAATGCTCTGTGTTCTTGATAAGGTTATATTTAAAGACACACTTGCTAGGACCAACCCTTCTGCTCCCCATGTGGGTGGGCATCTCGGGCCACGGAGAAGAGATGTCTGTCTCCCTCTCCTCCCCGGGAGTGCAGGATGGAGCACAACTTCCCTCTCTCTAGTCCAGTTGTCTTAGTTATATGTGATGAAGGGCTAGTTGTAAAAAATTTCCAATCTATCACAGACTGATATTTTTGTGCAATATAAAATTACACACCTGGATGTCTTGATAATGTCAAACTTCCCTCAAACTTTTTTTTTTTTTAATATTTTATTTATTTATTTGACAGAGAGAGCGAGCCAGCGAGAGAGGGAACACAAGCAGGGGGAGTGGGAGAGGAAGAAGCAGGCTCCCAGCGCAGGAGCCTGATGTGGGGCTCGATCCCAGAACACCGGGATCACGCCCTGAGCCGAAGGCAGACGCTTAACGACTGCGCCACTCAGGCGCCCCACCCTCAAACTTTCTCAATGCTTATTTTCACTTTCTGTATACTTAGTCCTAATTCTTTTTAAAGGTAGAAGGAAGAAAATGTGGGAAGGGGTAAGAAAACTCAGAGGTTATGAGGTCAGGGAGGGGACCAGGGCCCAAACGATTTTACTAAGGGACTAAAGAGAAGATCTTTATGATAAGCTACTCTGACTCCTCAAGAGGGAGCCCAGATGCAGAAAACCCTGAAAGCTAGAGAGCAGGAGCCTCTGGGGAACTTCCCTCAGTGACCGGGACCAAGAGAGGCCAGTCTGATCAACCAGGACCCAAGATCCAGGGGTTCACATTTTATTAGCGGGCAGGGTTACTGCGCCTTAAGAGCAAAGAACCACATATCTGCTTTCTCTTGGTTTTCTGAAGATCCGAAGGCATTATCCCTCAGCTTTCCTTTCCGTGCAAGGAGCCTGCGCAGGCGGGCTTGCTTACGCGGTCCGTGGCCGGGTCTACGTAACACTTACGGGACAGCTCCGACGCTGGGGTGCTTTAGCTACAACACTGTCGGCGCCTGTGATAAAGTCCACTTTGAGGGCTTTTAGTCCTGCACGGTTTTAAACTTAGTGAAAAGAACAATAATCCATGCTCAGTATTTACTAAAAAGTCTGAAGAAAAAAATTCAAAAATTAAGATAATCTTTAACCCCTCAGAAGATAATTACCCCAAATTTGCTTTGAGGGGAAAAAGGAGGAAAGGGGCTCTTGGTCACAGCCCTTTTTTCTGGAGTTTCTAAGATTTCAAGCTTTTCAAAGATGTAGGAACAAGTAATAATAATTTTAAAAATCCAGTATCATTTTTGCATTTTATCAAGTTTCCCAGGACCTAGAGATTATGGAATAAGACCAGATGTTTCCTCATCCTTATTTGGGCCTATGGTGATTACACTTAAGACTCTCCCCCAACCCTGTGCCCATCCTACAGTTAGAGGGTTGTCTATAGGGTCAAAAGATAGCCAGAGTTCTCTTCTCCAGAATTCATCTGGAAATGTAACACTAGATAATGCTTATTAGGCAGAAAATCTATCAGCAATCAACATTCGGGTGAAACCAGAGAGCCTGTGTCTTGTTATATGTTATGTTACGTAATAATCAAGTTATTCTAAGAGAGATTCTTCATGGTGTCACTAACGCCTAGCTTTTATTTGCTCGCTCCTTATGGTGACGCGACAGCTGGTTTAGTGGAGGAAAGACTGTTACCAGCGGAGCGGAAAGGGCCTCTTGCTTGGATAATATGCATGTACTTTGCCAGGGTAGAAACCTAAATATCTGAATTGGGTTTATAAGCTAAATATACAGAGTTAGTAGGAAGACAGCATGTAAAAGATACTTCAACACACTTTAGAGAAGGAAAATTATTAAAAGAATATATACTATAAATGTGGTTGGTTCAATTACTAATAGTCTTAGAGGTAAAAATTAAAAAATTTCTAAATATAACGACAGGCATTACTTTATGCTAATTACCTTTAGTACTCTTACAATACTAATACATATCGTCAGTTATTTGGAGCATTAAATGTGTTAAAAATACCCTGCAGAAAACTAATAACCCTCTTAGCTTTAAGGTATTATAAAAGAGCTTAATTAGAAACAAAGCAAACAAACAAATATGAACAAACTTACAATGATAGGAATTTTCTCTTTGGGTTTTGCTAGTTGCTTGGCCAACAAATACTGTTCCATTCCAGGTTTTGCAAATCCAGGAAATCTAGTCATGAAGATGAACGCCCGTGAGCCTTCTGTCTTTCCTTATAGAATTCTGCAACTCTCGTCCACATTTACTTAATACAACAGTTTCAACCTTGTTCTGCCTTTCAGATGTACCAGGACTAGGAAACTGGTAAATGAAACCTAACGTAATCAGATTGTTCAATGGCCAATTAGTCATTTAATTAAGCTTTATCTGGTAAGAGAACAGTTTGACTCCAGAAGGTGTGATATTTATGGGTACTCCACTTGCTTAACTGGATTGGAAACACTCTATCACCCCACAAAGAGTGAAGGGCAGCCTAGAAAATTGTCCCCCAGGGCACGGGGGGAGAAGCAGAGCCATTTGAGTTGAACGCATGGAGCGGTGGCCACACGCCAGCACTCCTATATCCAAATTAAAGCTGCCTTTCAACATACTCCCTCCAGGAGGCCACAATTATCCCAAAGAAGCTGTCTGTTCATAAGCACTTGTGCCATTTTCTTTTAGAATCGTCTTCAGAACTGGCTTATGAGACACAAAAGAAAACCAGTCTTCTCCTTAGTAAAGAGACCCCAAACATTCTAAAATTGAAGAAAAGCTGGAATAAACATACAGCCATCCAGAGCATTACCTCTAAAGAGGACAAGATTAATCTGGGTTTTAGAATTTCTTTTAATAACCAGGAAAAAAAAAATCCTCAGAAAGCAAAATACCTACAATAGAAAAAGAAATATTATTCCTACAAAAAAACCAGCTACTCTACCATTTCATTCATATACCAAATTAAAGGCCAATGTGATGGTCTCAGGGGCCTGTCTTTTCCTTCATCCTCACATGACTTACCTCAATCCTCTTTCCCTAGACATTCTTTAAACACAGTTCATACAAGACAGAACAGAGAGGGGTCTAGGAGCTGGATGGTCTTGGGTTTGAATTCCAACTCCAACAATTACTAGCTATGTGACCTTTAGAGCTCCAGTCTCCTTGTGTGAAGAATGGGACCAGTACGACCTGCCTTTTAAGATGATAAGGAAATTAAAGAAATGAGGGAATTAAATGAAAGAGTTACATAAAGAGCCTAGTATATATATTCATAAATTAAAGTTATCTCTAATTATGCCATCATCTCTTTGAAAGTATTCCCCACAGCCTCAGGTACAGTTCTCTCTGAGCTTCTTCAACATTCTGAGCCTACTTCTGCTATATAATTTATCATGGTTAATCACCATAATCCATTTACACATTACAGGAGACTAAAAGTACCTTAGAGAAAGTATTTGTATTTCCAGGAACTAGAGGAGTTACGGGAAAACACTAAATGCTTAATGGACTAATCTGGAACAGTTTTATTAAAGAACCTATACTTTTGCTAGAAAATATTGATGGAAAAATGTGGGGATTACACAGAGTGACAAGTCCTTGACTAGACTGTAATCTCCTGAATGCACAGGTCCCATTTCACATCTCCTTTGGTATTCTTACGGTTCACAGCAAACCTCTAGGGCCTACTCATTTAATACGTACTGAACAGCAGTGCAATTTTTAATTCTTTCAGTATTATCAAGACGGATTCTTATAATGCTCGAGTACACTTAAATTTTTAATCTCCTCTAGCATAAGGTTTATGTTCCATGACTGGAATACAGCTGTCATAGAAAATGGATTAACTGCTGAAAAATGTTAATACTTCAAAAAAATTTTACGACTGTTATAAGTGAGTCATTTATATATCCATCTAGTTAAATAATAATAATAAAAAAGAACCATAGGATTTTAAACAGCTTTCAGCACCAGAGATAGACAGCGGGATGCCTCAGAGGTTCCGGGTCAAATTAGGGCTCCTCTGATTTGGTTTCAGCCAGAACTGAAACTTTCGAGTAGAGAGAATTTTAAATTAAAGCCAGCCCCTTCACTTCAGAGATGCAGAAACTGAGACTCAAAGGGGTCACCCCACTTCCCCAAGATCATACAGCAGAGGAGAGCAGGACAGCGTGGGGCACGGGGAGGTAAGGGAAAGCAGGGTCAGGTGCCTGGGCACGAGGCAGAGCCTCCCTAACCAGCCAGGAACGCTCGGCCACACACGGGCTGCAGTCTGTGCTTCTCATTGTCAAAATGGGGCTGAGAGATACTTCATGGTAGTTTCGATGAGCCAGTATCTAGGTTTAAAGAACATGCTAGTTTGCATCACTGCAGACTACACTGAGAACTTCACCTTCCACTGTAAGAAATAGGATAGAGTCAATATGAATTTATTATGCATGCAATTGAGCATGAAAATACATAACGGAAGAAAGTGGACAGAGAAGTAGGAAGAACATGTCGCTAAAAGCCAGCTCATCTAATCACCTGATGCTACGTAAACATACTGAGGGGAACCGGTGTGACTCAGACTTCCGTGAGTAGATCTAGACCTAGACCTTGTCATCCAGGTACACAGCAAACATTCTGTTCACCACTGTTTCCAGACAAAGATTTAACATTCTTCCCTGCTTTGAATCATGGACTTGGAACACGGAGAAACAGTGGTAGTAATTTTAGAAAAACTCTACTAAGCACACTGCTGTAAGAAGAGTATTTGAGGGTTCCTAGGGAAATCATAAATTGTGTCTCCTTCGAGCTCCACTGTGTGAACTGCAGACTCACACAGGACTGTCCCCCGGGGAATCCCAGGGTGCTCTGTCCACACTCACCCCCTCCCACAGGCTTCCCTGTCGGACACTGTACCTACAAGGACTGTTGCCAACTCTTGTGGTTTTAAATCTCAGAGAAATCTAAGTGAAAACAAAGCCTTACAACATACTAGGCATAGGAGCTGAGAGACCGAGGGGCTGACTGGGATCCTGACTAGACCACTTCCACCTGCGCAAGCCTGGACACTCACGTAACGTCTCCGGCTTCAGTTCTTCCCACAGTGAAACAGAGTCTGTGTACCACAAACAGGTACGAGGGTCACATGCCAGCGCATGGGACCCACTCTGCGCAACGCCTGGCCCACAGTAAGTGATCAACAAACAGGAAAACATTTAAAGGAGAGTTACTATTATTTTTTTTTTTTTAGCTTTCCTGTGACGTCAGCAGTGAGACCTCAATGTGCCGCGGAGTTGACAGAGGTATAAACAGTGTTAGGCAAATCATTAAACAGAACAAATATTTCACTTTAAAAATGAAAAAAAAATTCTTTCAATAAGCTTCTAAAGCTAAGATCCAAACAGAAATGATCAAATGACACCCCAAACTTCACAGATACTGAAAAGAGGAAAGCCTCCTTGAGCCTCCCGTCCGCCTGCGTGGAGCTCGCGCTCCCCGACGCCCTTTCCACCTACTTGTTGAGGGGCAGCTTCATGGACGAGGCGGCGGCTCGGCTGTTGCCCCGCTGAGCACCCCCGGCTTCGGCCGACTCCGAATCCTTGAAGTAGGGAGCGGCCGACTTGGGGTCGTCCCAGTCTTCGTCCCACTCGTCGTCATCACCGGTGGCTAGCGGTGGGCACAGAAGATCGCCAGAGGAGAAAAACAAAATAAAAATGAGACGACCTCATTTTCTGATAGCGACTGGTGACTGCGTTAGCCAATCAAAACAAAAGGAGAGACGTGTGGCACGGGATCGTAACGCAGACGTGCAGTGCGGGCTCTCCAGTCAGTGCCAGGGCTCCAACCCGGGTCCGCCTCTTAGTGCAACAGACAAGGCGGAAATGAGGAGACTGTCGGTGTAAGTAGCTTCAGGTAAGTGCAGACTAGGAGCAGCTCCTGGAGACACAAGCCAAGGTCGGCACACAACTCCCGCTTTATAAACTCGCCAACAGGCAGATCAAATACCCTTTCAGTCACGTATATTGGGGAGGAAGGATGAAGGGCAGATAACAGATCTTTGAAAAGGAATTCTTTTTTTTTTTTTTTTAAGATTTTATTTATTTTTTAGAGAGAGTGAGCGAGCAAGCATGTGCGTGCACAAGCAGGGGGAGTGGCAGGCGGAGGGAGAAGCAGGCTCCCTGCTGAGCAAGAAGCCCGATGCGGGACTCGATCCCAGGACCCTGGGATCATGACCTGAGCGGACGCTTAACTGACTGGGCCACCCAGGCCTCCCAGGAATTCTTTAACACCAATGATAATACAGGTGAGAGGAGGAGGAAGGGGAAAAGAAGAAATCAGACAAGGGGGTGTTAACAGTACCTACAGCCTCCTATTCGAACAGAGGTCTCCATCTGTACACCCGCTGCTGCCAGCTTTCCCCCCTCCTTCCTCCTCCTGCAGTCTGGGCCTCTGTCTCCCACCCTGATGGCCTCACATGTCCTTTTACTATTAGGCAGAAAAATGCCCTGGGATGTCTGCCTTAGGGGGGCCACCAAGAGAAGCCAAGAGACAAATGCCAAAATGAAAACAAAAAAGAATAGAATGTACTAGAAGGATGTGGGCCGAGCTGGTACAGAACTAGGGGTCAGCTGTCAGGTCACAGCCCTTCCACTGGCCTGTGGCTCCTGGGCTACGAGTGGGAACCTGAGCCCTTCATGCCCTCTGCGTACAAGTCCCGACACTAGCACATTCGATTCTCCGTGTGATGTGCTCATACATGGGTCATAAAAAAATGAGGGGCGGATCTCTTTTTATTTAATTTCAGAACAGACATAAATACCCTTTTTCTTAATTCCCAAATTGTTTCCCCGTCTACAAGTTCCTCTTTTGCCTCTGTATTTCCATTAAAACAGGTAGTTAAGGAAAAGAAAAAAACCGTAAAGTCAGAGGTCATAAACAAGCAGGTGATAAATCATACTCGATCTGTACACACATTTTTGGGGGCCTAAGGTTTTAAAACAAATATGTGTGAGCTGCTAAGATTTTAAAGTGGCAAGAGGACACTAAAACGGAGATGGCCAGTCTCTGGCACCATGGAGGACCAGGACTATGAACTGGGTCTCCTGCAATGGCATCAATCTGCCGGCGACAGGAGGGCTGCCCCTTCCATCTCCTGCGGCCACGGGGCCTCTACTCTCCTGCCTTATGAACCTGGCCCTGGCAAGCGTTCGAGACTCTGCGACAGATCATGGAGCTGGGACTAGAGATTATAATTAACGACTACCCACATTTGGGTCCAGAAATCTAGGTTTGCTATTAGTGACAAGAGCACCTGAGAGCGCTCCTTTGATTAAATTCTATTTTTAACCTGGATGCCCTCCCCACTTCCCGGGTGGGCTCGATCACCAGCAGAGCCCTCCTCCTCACCTGGTCCTTGGTAGGCCTGGGGGTGACCAAAGGCAGTGTCCCAGTTATTGGAGGTGTTTCTTTGGGCTGCGGCCCCCTCTGGCTTGGCCCCCCAGCCATCCGTGCTGTCCCAGTTTCCAGATTTGGAAGCACTCCAGGCTGACCAGGGGTCACTGCCACTGCTGACCTGTTGTTAGGGGTAAAGAAAGGAGAGAGAATATTTGTGACTTCTCGAAAGCATTACTCAATTCAGGAGGAACCACATAACAACAGAATATAGTAGGGCTGCTAAAAAAAGAATATGCCCTTTAAAAAAATATGCCTGCCACTCATTCTCTCCAGACAAGTACTTCTATATACTTCATCAAACATCCCGTGCACAGAGGTCCTTTTTGTCTTTAAACATTTGCGCTCTGCACTTGTGTTCGTTTTTTTTTGTTTTTTGTTTTGTTTTTTTACTTTGTGGCCTGACACGTTCTCTGTGGTCCATCAGCACGTACAGGTGACGTGGTCGTCCCCGTGGCTCTGTGTCCTTCAACCACATTTAACTCCCATAGCTCCACCAGCATATGCTGATGCTCACGTAGCGTGTGGTCCATGTTTTGCTACCGTAAATAATGCTGCAGTGCACTCCTTGTACATCCTTCCCCACGTGTCCAATACAACTACGTGAAATCCCCAGAAGAGAAACTGGTGTGCTAATGAGAATGGGCTTTTTCAGCTGATAGATTTTGTCAAGCTGCTTTCCAAAGAGACTGTACAGTTCCATTCGACAGTTCCATTCCTACGCTCCCACCGCCTTGCCAACGGGTTCTGCCACGCATAAAAGGGGCTGCCATACTCCAAATTAATTTTCAAATATTTTTTCCCATTATTCCTTTAAGTAATTTTATAGCTCAATTATTAGTAACATAAATAAAATTTTGGAAAAGGCAATACATGACACCTGATTTCAAGGACTGTTAACAGTGAGAAAACCTGCAGCCCACTTCTCACCCTGCACCGTCCACTTGAGGCAACCACACTTTTCTGGGTTTTATTTCCTTGATTTTAAAACTTTAAATCTTTGATTTGCCTGGAATTTACTTTGGTGGAGGAAATAATGTGGGAATCTGACTTAATTTTTTCTTGTAGTCAGTCTGTTGGCCTAACACCATTTACTGAAAAATCCATCTTTCCCCCACTGAACTGAAATTTCACCTTACTCGTATGCTGGACTTGGGCCTATTTCTGGACTTTCTTGTCTCCTAGGAATCCATTTGTACAAGTACCAAGTGACTTGTGAGCCCACGAGATAGAAGAGCATTAGTACTTTAGCATAAATCTTTTATCGGTTTATTTTTACACATGAACTTTAGCATCAGCTTAATATTTTAAAAGTAAAACAATCCAGGGGGGCCTGGGTAGCTCAGTTGGTCAAACATCTGCCTCTGGCTCAGGTCATGATCCCAGGGTCCTGGGATTGAGCCCCATGTCGGGCTCTCTGCTCGGCAGGAGCCTGCTTCTCCCTCTCCCTGCCGCTCCCCCCTGCTTGTGCTCTGTCAAACAAATAAATAAAATCTTTAAAAAATAAAAAAATAAAAAAAGTAAAATAATCTAAACTTTTGCATTAGAATGTCAAATTTTGAAAAATGTGTTGATTTTCACCTGTATTACCTTAAACTTACAGATAAATTCAGGGAAAACATATAGTGCCTTTAAAAAAACAAACACTTTCAATCTTGAATCTCTTTATCTAAGAACATGGAATAGCACAATTTCCCCTTTGAGTCATCTTTCACACACACACACACACACACACACACACACACACACACCCAAAAAAACCCCCAAAACAAAAAAAGAACGGGTGTTAGTTAAAAAAAAGAAAAAAAAGAACAAAAGAAAGAGAGGGGAATTTGCAAGAAAGTTACCCAAACTGTCTAATATATTTAATGTTCTAGAATACTATCGTGGTTGGCCTTTTTTTTTTTTTTAATTCTTCACTGACAGACACACCAGAACCATAGAAAATGGAGTGCAGGTATGATTCCATTCAAACATCTCTTATACCTTCAAGAAAAAGGGTGAAGTTACTAGGGATTTTGCTCTAGGTCAAATATTAACAGCAGAAGGACATTTCATCCAGATGCCTGTGACTTTCTCGGATATGCAGCTTACCTGGCGATACGAGGCGCTCTAGAACGTACTATAAAAGAAGGCAGTCGTGCGAAGGGCCTGACATGCACGCCTCATTTAGGGGAATCCCTTCCTCTCTGGTTTTAAGGAGGGGAGTTATACTCAACAATATATACTCTGTGCCCTCCAAACTCTAAACTATGAGGTTTTATTTTCAGAATAAGAACTTCAAAAAGTACAGAAAGTTTGGATATAAGAGGGCAGGAAGTACAGACATTCATTTGTCTCGTATTTCCATCAAGTCCTGACTGAGTGGGCCACACAGAGAAAATGACAGGCTGGGGGCGGCACAGTCAGGGGCAAGGCTTCTGGTCAGGCTGCCAGGCTGAAATTCTGGCTCTGCCTCTTTCCAGCTGGGAAACCTCAGGCTAGAATTCGAAAGCAGGCAGCCTGCATCAGATTCAGAAAGGCTGGTGGGAGTTACATGAAGGAAACTGAAAAGGAACAGAGGGTTATAACATAGGACAGGAAGAGGGAAGCTCAGCATTGCCATGACAGTAAGACTATAAATGTTAGCAAAGAAAGATTTTCATCGACATCTGGGATAATCATGTGAACTATTTGGGGCAAGTATCCTTTAAAAAAAAAAAAAGACAGTTCCTTTGAAAACTACTGTGTTTAAACGAAAACACTAATTTGAAAAGATACATGCACCCCTATGTTTACTGCGGCATTATTTACAAGAGCCATTATTTACAAGAGCTCACGTGGTCACCATAGATGAATGGATAAAGACCACACACACATACACACACACGAATATTACTCAGCCATAAAAAAGAATGTTTTTGCCATCTGAACAACATGGATGGACCTTAACATAATACTAAGTGAATTAAGTCAGAGAAAGACAAATACCATATGATTTCACACATATACAGAATTTAAGGGAAAAGAAAATTAACAAAGGGAAAAAGAGACAAAGAAAAAAAGACTCTTAAATACAAAGAACAAACTGGTGGTTACCAGAGGGGAGGTGGGTGAGCCATGTGAAGGGGATTAAGAGTATACTTATCAAGATGAACACTAGGAAATGCACAGAATTGCTGAATCATTGTATCTGAAACTAAAATAACACTTCATGCAAATTATACTTAAATTTAAAAATAAATCAATGAAATTTATAAGAAATTTATTAAAAATTTAATTTGGGTAAAAAGAAATAAAACTTTGTTCATACATTGCTTGTAGTAATTCCTACGTTATTTCGTCACCTATATGATCTCAGCTCCTACCTAGGTTATAAAATCCTTGTAGGCACATCTAGTAATTATCTGCTTCTTTGTTGTTTTTCCTGGGACATGCTATCTTGTTTCAAGGTGACTCCTGCTGATAAATCTTTCAAAGCCTGGCCCACTGGACATCTCTCCAGCTTTGATCACTGACCTCTCTCTCTCACTCTCAGATGGCCTTTACTGACTTCCAGGGCCCCTCCTCTACTACCAACAACTAGTAACCAGCTTACACAGTCTGTCTCGTTCTTTCTCTGAACCCCCCTTGCCATGCATTGGCCTCTGACTTCTCTGTTTCCAACCCCCAATATCCCTTCTTGGGGCATTTGGCACAACATTTTCTGGGTGCTAGATGCCAGCCCAACCACTCCTGTAACAACCTGCTACGATGACCTGGTTTAATGACTCTGTGGCCTCTGACTCCTTTGCCCTCAATCCCAGTAACCCTTGTGCCCCCTCCCCACCCCCAACTGCAGGCATTTGGCCAAACAACCCATTCTGCTCCTGAGCCAAGGCTTCAAACTCAGAGCGGTCTCTTTTCTCCCTTTTTCTGGCTTTCCTTCCTCTCTCCTTCTGAAGGTCTTCATCCTCTTCCTTGCCTTCCCTTTACGGTTCCAAACAGCTCTTGACTCTGGCAACCACATGATTAAGAACCCCTCATTAGCTCTGGCTGCCCATGGAATAGATCATCAATTAAGTCTCGGTGACAAGCTCCCCGAGGTGCAAATCCCAGCTGCCCTTCCAATTCCTACTTATTCCACCCCTAGGTCCCCACGCCCCAAGAAGGCCTTTGGTAAGATCCTTCACCTGAAACAATCACCTCCCTTGGGGAAAAGGGCTACTTCAAGGGGTTTTAAATGTTTAGTTCCTCTTGCATTCAAGTTTGAATTTTACCTTATTTATGGTAGGAGAAGGAGAAGGAGAAGATGAAGAAGGTGGTGACTGGCTGAGACTTTCAATACAGCCAATCTGAGCCAAAACATCCACCTTCAAACAAAAAGGGCGCTCAGTAAGTGGAGGAAGAGAGAGCGTACCAAAGCTTTTAAACAGAAACAGCAATTTCGTGCAGGGCTAACCTCACCAGAAAATTCTAGCATGCTCCTCATTCACAAACATTACGTGCAAAAGCAGAGCCCCGGCTGTGTAGGAGTGGGCTACTGTCAAGGCGTATTCTGGAGACTGCTGGGGGCACATGGCGGTGTTACTGAAGTGCCAAAAATAATCATAAGCAGCACGGAAGGAATGGAACAAACATCATGCAAGCCACACAGCCAATGAAAGAAACTCCACAGGAAACACAAAGCCAAGCTTTTCAAATTGTTAAGATGTTGAACCCGTGTTCTCAAAGCCACCAGGCACATGAGATGAGCAAAGCCACCTGGCTGACACGACGAGGCACGGGGTCACAGTGAAAGCAAGCAAGCCCAGGTGAGGGCAGGAGCAGCCAGGCCATGCACGTAGGAGCAAAGGTCTCTGGTGTGTGCTCCGAGGCTCTCACTGGCTCAGTATGCAGCGTCCCCGTGACAACAGGTAACGGATACACTCCCATGAAGCTAATCAATGGCCAAACCGGCACTGTTGTCAGGAGGACAGCTGCGGAGCCCGTTGCCAGGCTTTGAGTCCCAGCTCTGCAACTCTCCAGTAGAGAAGGCATTACTAGAACATTCACATGGTGTCATGAGGATCCACTTTTCAGGTACAACTCTCTTGTTAAGTAAGTTGGTGGTATTATTTCCATTTTCTAGATGTGAGAAACTTGACTCTAGAAATCACTTAATACACAAAGTAGACTATCAAGATGATCCAGTTTTCCACTTTAAACTAAAACTATTAAAAAAAAGAACAGACAAAATACACAAAACCATTTCCCAATTCGGACCCCAGGCAATAAAGGACCTGATCCCAACTAGAGAGACTTTTCAGGCCACGGATCAGGGATAAGGAAACCACACCAAGACCAGTGGTCCCTGTGAACTGCGGAGACAGAAGGGGGAGCCCAGGGCAGAGTGTCAAAGAGGAGAGGGCCCTCTGCAGACCTGCAAAGGGGGACCCCAGGTCTTGGGCTTGTACTAGTGACTGAACCACATGAAAGGATTAAGTATCCATCTCTCACACAGCATCGTTATCACCAGCCAGCATAGGAAACCTCCTGAGTCACAGGGCATCAGGTACACTATTAAAAAAGGGGTTTGCCTCAGCAGAGAAGCAAAAATACCCCTAGACTAAATGTTGCTCTGGTCACATTTGAAAAAGCTTAAAAATAATGTGAAAGGATTACACTGTTTCTAAGTAACCTACCCCATGCCGGAAGAAGACCCCAAAATATGTACAGGAATATGAAAGTACCCAGCATGTAACAAGGTAAAAATCACCAAGTCTGGCTTCTGATAAAAAAAAAATCACCAGGCATGAAAAGCAGCAGAAAAATATGAGCCATAACAAGAGAAAAACCAATCAATCAAAGCTGACCCAGTAATGACACAGGTAACAGAATGAGCAGTAATATTTAAGAGCAAGAAAGCTCCCAGATATTGATGAGACAGAGGAAACATTTTGAATTGGCTTCCAGGGGGTGATAATTTTAAGTGTAAAAATGAAAAACCCATGCCAATGGGAACACACTGGATCAGTGCAAACCCATGGGTCCACAGCAATACCAAAAAAACGGACAGGGAAACTCATCTGTCACACCTTGAGGCAACTAACTATTAAAGCAACTTCTTACCCGGAAAACTGGCAGTCGAGGGGAAAGAATTGGACATCTCTACCGAATTCCAGTAGAAACTGTTTTCCAAGGGAGCTAACTAGCTCAATGATAAAAGAAAAGGGCTATTTTACAGAAGAAAGCCACCTCAGTAACCATGGAAGAAATCGCTTTATTGATTCAGGTAAGGATTATCAACTGGTGGCAAACCATTAGGTGAATGGTTAATAGCACTGAATTAACACCAGACAGATTACCCTCTGGTCACAAGGAGAAAACGTAACTAGACAGTGAAAGCAGAAGACTGCCATCAGCCTGGCCCGACATCATTCTGATTAGTGACGGTGGGCCGATCAGCTGCGTCTTCTGATGTGATGTAGCAAGAATATACAAGATCCCTGTGGTATATTCTGGCCCAGAATGTTCACTTTGAATCCTTGGAGCCTTTAGGTACAACTTCCAATTTATAAGTAGGACAGAGGAACAACTTGGACAATACCAAAGGAGCCATCTGACAAACCCAAGAGACAGGAATTCTACAGGAAAACCGGCCAAGAATAAAACAGTAGGGGCTGTTCTGGAAAAAAAGGAGACGTGTGAGGAACAGAGTGGACATAACCAGACATAATGTTCGGCCCTACACTGAACGCCAGTTCCTAAACAAGCTGTAAAGGACATTCTGGGGTCTGCTGGGAAAAGTAAAGTTGGATATTATGTAAGATGAAAATTTACTGAAAAGGATCATCAACTTTTAAAAGGTTAAAACAGTATATACTGTATGTGTCTCATCGTATGGGTGTACACGTGGATAACCATGTTCAGCAGGGAAAATAAGGCACATGTCACGGTGTAACCAGTAGTGCACGGTAGGGATGTGATGCTTTTCTTTGGCCAGCCTGAGTTTTCTAATATTCTACAGTGTATATGTACTGCTTCTATAATAATAAAGAGTTCTTCCTAACAATTATTTTTAAAGAAAATAAAAACACTAGTTCACAAAAATGATATGTTCTGGTTTTATTATATTTTGCTGTATTTTGCTTCTTATAGGACATCTTCGGAGGACCTGGACCAGTAAGAAGCCAACTCCTACTTTGGATAATAGTGGTAAGATCTGACTCATCCACTGGTCTCCTAGTAAGCAGCCAAGATGCAGTCTGAGAAGGACAACTTTCAATGCACACATCACGAGAGTAGCCACACGGGAGCTACTGGGACAAGATGCAGAGAAGGGTAACGATGTCACTGTTTCTCTAATGTGCCGCTGTTTCCTACACTCGGCTGGATGGACGTTGAGGGTAACTGAGGTCTGAGAACTAATGGAAAAGATAACACGTATTTCATTAAGGTTGCTTTCTGTCTGGCTTTCTACCAAACCAGCAAACACGAGTACAAAGGACATACAACGGCTCAAAAGAAACTGATGAGTGGTCACGGCTCCAGCTGCCCACCTGGTTCCTTAGAGGAGACGCTCCAATCAATACAGGTCAATGAAGACCACTTGGTCTGATCAGTCTGCCAGGTAAGAGGAGTCCTGAATCACGGGCTCTCTGCCTTTTACACGGTTACCTTGGGGGAGAGGCTGTGGAAGCATTCGAAGGCTCCCCTTGTCACCACACAGGGGAGTTCTTGCTGTGCCTCCGTCCCGCCCTATCCGTTCTGTTTGTTAGTTGGCTTTCCTGTCAAGGCCTCTCATTCCACTACACCCTCATGAACGATCTCCTGCTTGGAAGCAAAGATGGAAGGAAGGAATTTTGCAACTAGAAACTTCCAGGCCAAGACTCTGTCCAGGGACATGCAACAGGAATGAGAAGAAAGTTGCTTGCTCCGTGAAGGCTGAGGCTGTTTGTCTTTTTTCTTCTTTTATTTTGACAACTCATCTGCACGACTACGGCACCAAAGTCTTTCTCTGACGTTTCTCCTTCACCAGACGTGTAATGACCGTGTGCCGACTGCATTAGGAAGTAGGGACAGAAGGCAAACACCGTGATGCCAAAGAACATTTCAACAGTTTCTGATGAAGATTTAACTCTTTTTCAAAAGGGCCTACAGAGGGTAGAGAATTCTCTCACGGAGAGAGCCCAGCCATTTCTACTCAGAATGTAGAAGAATTTGTAAAAGTGCCTGTTTTGTTCCTTATAGATCTTTTGCTCAAAGGACATTATCTAATTATAATTCATTTAATTCAGATGAACCTCTACTAACCACAAAAGCACTGTTCAGAATATAAAACTTGTACATTCTTTAAAAAAAAGGAGGCTACATCACAAGAACCAATTAAAGCTGTTTGTACTGATGTGAAATGACCTAAAAAGTTTAACTGGTTTAACAAACCCTTTGTTAATTCACCTTCTGAACCCACAGATGTCAGCTCCAGGTATTTATTTTTTAAATACAGAAAATGAAATATTATTTTATTAATTTGTCTTAAGAAGTGGGAAATATTTGTATTAGTTCAGAGAGTTGACTTATTTTGTTCGCACAAAGTCTTAAAATAGGTAGCTTTATGTCCCAAACAGGATGATGCTACAAGTAGCTTCCAGAAGGATCTAATAAAAGTCTATGAGAGATGGGTTTACGGACAGTTCTCATGATAGGCTAGGTTATAACAATGCTCGCTGGCCCTTCATCAAAGCAATGTGCAGGTAAAAAACAAAACAGACCCTTCCCTTTTGTCACTTGTTTCCTGTTAGACGAAAACAAACAACGACAAACCACCCTCAACAACGAACGTCACGGCATGTACTTTTGGAAAGGCTCCCTAGATGCATAAAGTGGTCTTATACAAACCAAGGATCTGTGATCAAAATAGCACAGAAAGTGAGTACCGCTAGCCTGATGCAGTTCTGGAGAAAAATGTCACCAAATCCTTTGAACAGATGCCTATAGCCTTCCTTACAAAGCCTGTAACCCATTAAAACGGACTCATATGGGGGTGGGGAGACAGAGAACATTTCCAATAGGGTTTTGTAAAGAGGAAATCTCAATAAGCAATTGTGAGATGTCTATGGCATTACAGATCTTATTTGAGATGATGAAATAAGCAAACTTAATACCCATGTGAGACATTCTTTTACTGATTTAGTTTTAAATGAATTACAAAATGGCCTAAAAATGGATTTTTTTGAGAAATGAGAAAGCAAAATGTAGTTTCAACATAAAATTACTATCGCCTTCTTTATCCCTTAACCAATTAAAAATCCTTCGTAACAAATATCATTACACTGAAAAATATCTGAATAAAAAGATGTCATTTCCCTAAATACCCACTTAACTTTGAGCATTTAATATCTAAATGGTTAAAAAAAATAATTAACAATCCCAGTGGATTCCTGTAAGGGAATGAACTATTTTTTTTTTTTTTGAATGAACTATTTTGGATTGGGTAAACCAGCAGATGGTAGAATGAGGCATTACGATGGCTCCTAGTCCTACAGTCAATGTTGAGAATAATACAACCTCCCTTGACAGAATTCAGGTTGAAATCAGTAAATCTCATAACACTTTCCACCATAAAATACCTTCTTCTGTATTTATGAAAGAATAAAAAATCATTCCAACATGTGCAGAACACTCTATTATGGAGCAAGGCCTCTTATAGGTTATGGGAATAGAAAAAAATAAGACAAAATCTCTGCTTCTCACCAAGCTTGCAAGTTTACAAATAATTTGTGATAAGAGTCACACATAGCGCTAAGGGAATCTAGAGAAGGAAAGACGAAACAACACTTCATAAGGGGTGCAGTATTTGAGCTGAACCTTGGGGGCCGGGCAGACTTGAAAGACAGAAAGAGTCATTCTATCATTCTTAGACGAAAGAGCAAAAGATACAAAAAGAAAGGGGGCTAGCACAGGGCATATATGGAGAAGAGCCAGTTTGCCTGGAGCCCACTACACAAGGAAGGATAAAGTAAGGATGGAGCCATGTTGGGGAATCAGAGAAATACAACTGAGGCTGGAAAAGTATCTAGTCACACCTCAAGTGCAGATGACTTTCTTACACAATTTCCCTACTGTGCGTTGTCCCAGGTCTGCCTGATTACCGACAGGATAGTGACCACCTGCTCCACAGACCGCTCTCTTGACATATAGAATTGGTCTCTTGGTTCAGGAGGCAACGGGGGAGCCCCGAGAGTTTCTCAAGCATACTGGCATACTTACTGTCTTATTTTTGAGGCAGTGGTATCTAGGATACTAAAACGAACAATTAAGAAGTCCCTGCTGAGTACCAAGTACTGCTCTAACCACTTTGGAACCGTCTCTCTGTTCATGCGTTCCTACCATATCCTATGGGAGTTTCCATATGAGGAACCACAGGCGCAGAAGCGAGGGCGCTGACCCTGAGTCACATAGAAGTGTGAGTCCTGCGATGAGAAGCCAGGGTTTTCTGGCCCTTTCCCAGTCCCTGCCCGTTGATAACCATCTCGGTGAGGGTCTCACAGAGGAATGAAAGGAGGGCAGTAAGAACATTCCCGAGAAAAGATACGGGAAAGTGAGAAAGAGAAACCACTTTTGGGGGGAAATGAGTGATCTGCTCATGCTGCGTCTGAGGGACAGAAGGGAGAGGCAGATAGAGACGGTCAACAAGAAGCCAGAAATGGGGCAAACTGAAGAGAAAATTCAAGACTGGAGAGACATCTCCGTGGTTGGAGGAGAGGGAGAGAGTCTGGAACGAACCAGGGTAAGGCACCGAGAACATCCCTCGGAGAAGAGGAGAGGTGAGACAAGAAGGAAAAGTATTTATGAAATGTCTCCATGTGTTGACAGCACTTCCTACAAGGGGTCTAATCCTCCAGTTCCGGAAGCTCATACAGTGCAGCCCATCTGTCACACCGGGTCTGACCGCCAGGCTCAGGTGCACCTGCGACCCCGTCCCACCCCAGGGGGCAGAGCGGGCGGCAGGGGATGAGGAAGCGGGAAGCAGAAAACCAGAGACTCCCGGGAAACTGGGATGTGGCGCAATAAACAGAGAGGCAGTTTGTCCCAGGTTGGTAGATCTTGCCAGTACTTAACGAAGACAGAAAAAGAAAGCTCTCGGAAACCTTCGGATGAAGCATCTGGGTTCATAGAACCTTTAATGAACGTGCAATCCACAGAGGCAGCCATGGAAGAGGTTCATAAAGGTCTACAGTGAGAAGCTTTTCACAATCAGGGCAGTGGTGTAAACACCGATAACTGGGTGCAAATCAGGACGAGGGCAACTGTCCACACGTCTTTGAAGGAGGCTGGTGGCACTGCCGCCCACGAGAATCGCCGTTGAGGCTGTAAAATCCCACAGAGATCACTAATAGTGAAACTAATGTGAACCACTAAAAACGACTCTTCTTTTCTAAAGGTACTGCCAATAGCGGTCCTCATGCAACTTAAAATCTGTATTTGAGTAAGAAAACATTGAGAATTCATTTCTGGGTGATCCTTCGATAAATATTCCACACGATTTGCATCTGCAGTGTGTATGTGAGCACGGGAAAGGGAACATCACCCGTACTGATGTGCCTCTGAAAACAACCACACGTGCACATCCGTGCATCTAAATGTAGACTGTGCTCCCACAGGAAGCATGTTTCCCCCTGCGTGGCTGCCCTGGGGTCTGCCTGGCCAGGCCCCTCCTGCCCGACGTGTGTGTCCCAGCCTCCTGTGCTGGCACCATGGTCGGCAAAGCTCCTGCCCACGTGGCTGTGTTCCAAGAGGAACTCTGCAAGTAAATTGCTGGGTCAGAGAGTATGTGCATTTTAAATATTAATGCATGTTATCAAACTGCCCTCCAGATGCTTCATCAATTTACCCTTCCCCAGCTTTGCATCAGAATGCCTACCCGAACATGCCTTTCCTCACCGTCGGTATTAAAACATTTTAATTCTCTGACCATTTAATAGCAGAGTCTAAAAATGAGTATTTTCCTATGTTTATTGGCTATTTGCACCTTGCCTGCGTGGGAAGAAAGCTAGATTTAAAATAATTGGCGCTGAGGGGAGCAAACACATACTGATTTGAAGTGAGCAGTGTGCAGAGTGGAAAGGGGGGTGCGCCCTGCGTAGCCTGACTGGGGAGAGGGCAGAGCTGGCTCCTCTGACATTCTTGCCTTCCAAATAAAACTGACCTCTGGGAGAGAACACACTGCCAGAGTAATGAGAAAATCCCAAGAGGCATATCCCCGGAACAAAAACTGTATTTCTTATTGACACTCAGAGAATGAAAGAATGAGTAAACCTGACAGCAAAATTTTTAAGAGCTACCAATTAATGATAGTTGCCTGATTTCTTACTCATGACATTTTTCATGGTATTTATAAACCTATCACCATTTTGCCTATTTAAATTATTCTCCTATCCCAGATAACTGAAAGCATAGATGGCTATTAAAACTGTTTTTACTTTTGAGAAGGGGGCGCCTGGGTGGCTCAGTCGGTCAAGCGTCCAACTCTCGATTTTGGCTCAGGTCATGATCTCAGGGCTTGTGGGACAGAGTCCCGCGTTGGGCTCCGCGATGGGTGTGGAGCCTGCTCAGGATTCTCTCTCTCCCTCCCCCTCTGCCCTTCCCCACCTACTCTCTCTCTCTCTCTCTCAAAAAAAAAAAAAAATTTATTTTACTTGATTTAAATTAAATCCAAATGCGAAGTTAATTAATTATGGTCATGCTTTCTACATTTTGTTACTTCTAGTTTCATTTCACTTTTTCTTTGCTTTCAAAGGATATGGTTAGATTTAATGTTAGAATGGATTAGTAAACTCCACCTTCAAAAAATTGGTTTTATTTTCTTCTAAATAACCTGGAAGAAAAACCACTTTGACCTATGGTACTCATTCCTGTTGCTCCATTTAAATACCGAGGAAGCTACTTCGTAACAGAACAAGACTTGAGCCTGATGGTGAATCTATGGTCAGAATGCTTTGGTCCGTCCTGAGACAGTGGCTGGAGTAGGTCCCTGAATTAAAATGGGGTGAATATTTTTCCATTTTTTGTTTCCTTCCCTTATTCTAAATCATCTCAGTATCGTTCCCTTTTATGAAAATGTCTCTTGCTCGATGCAAACCCATTTCATGGATGTTTTTGTTTAACTCGGTGGATTCAGCTGGGTTGGCTTTGCCCCCAGGGGACATCTGGCACCGCCAGCAGATAATTTTGGTGGTTACACCTGAGGGCAACTAGATGTTACTGGCTCGCAGGGAGCAGAGGTCAGGGGTGCTGCTAAACCGCACAACGCAAAGCTCAGGCCCCAACGTCAGCAGCGCTCATGCAGAGAATCCCTGGTGAAAGTTAAGTGAGGCCTGACTACTGCTTCTTCCTGTTTTATCCTGAGTAATCTTTAACTGACCGATGCTCTCAGGTATTCTAGAGTAACAAAACAGAGGAAAATACTCAACTATGGTGACCACCTTGCCTCTGAATTTTAAATATTTGGGCTGGACTAATATGTAATTCCGGATGTCCACCAAAAGCTATTTAAAAATGTATAAAATCGGGGCGCTCGGGTGGCTCAGTCGGTTCAGCATGATCTCGGGATCCTGGGATTGAGTCCCACATCGGGCTCCCTGCTCGGTGGGGAGTCTGCTTGTCCCTCTCCTCTGCCCCTCCCCCTGCTGTGCTCGCTCTCTCAAATAAATAAAATCTTTAATAAATATGTAAAAATGTATAAAATCTGCAGTTAACATATGGTAAAAGCACTTGGACAAATTCTCCTGGAAGGTTAAGATATAAACATTCTGTGAGTAAATAATTACTAAGTGACAGGACTATGAGGCTTCACATAATTTAAAACCTTCTATGTAGTTAAAGAGTATCAAGAAATAACCCCTAAAGCCATTTGTTTCTAAAGACGTAGGAAGCGGTAACATTTTGATCTCCGTCTTCTGACTTTTCCTGTTGCCGCTCACCCGAGGTAATCATTTAACATCACCGAACTAGGCAGAGTCACCTAAACTGGTAAGTGTTCATTAAAATTAATGTCGAATTTCAGTGTAGGTTTCTCAAATCATCCCACAGCTGTAAGCTTCCTAGAGGCAATACAACAGCAGTGCCAAGTGCTGAGCACTGGATTTGCGGCCACTTTCACCCGCGCTGCATCTGCAAGGCGAGAGCGTAAGAAACGTGCCAAGGTCAGAGAAACTGTCTCCTGTTTCAGCCAGAGCTCTGACACTCATCGCCTCTGTGTGGGACCCTGCCTTTCCTTCCCCGCTTGGGAGAATATCTGCGCCTTATAGGGTCTGTGTTTGTATCACGCCGAACTTCTAGAAGCAACTCTCAATGAACACCTTGCATTCTCTCTCTTTTTTTTTAAGATTTTATTTATTTATTTGACAGAGAGAGAGACAGCCAGCGAGAGAGGGAACACAAGCAGGGGGAGTGGGAGAGGGAGAAGCAGGCTCCCAGCAGAGCAAGGAGTCCTATGCGAGGCTCGATTCCAGGACCCTGGGATCATGCCCTGAGCCGAAGGCAGACACTTAACGACTGAGCCACTCAGGTGTCCCTGCATTCTCTCTTATAACCAACTTTAAAAACAGTCTTTAGTCAGTCTAACAGGCAAGTTCTTTGTTAATGCCCAACAGAAATGCCACATAGACATCTAACAGCTACTTTGTTTATGCTTTCAGGGAACAGCAACCGCTAGTACGCATCACCAGCTGTCACAAATGTGCTGCTCTCTCAGTCCAGCCAGATGATGGAAGACTCACCTGGTTGTTACTGTTGGCAGCTGACGAATTGGCTTGAGCTGTACTTGCTGAGAGAGAATCGAGGAAGGCTTGGTCAGCCACTGAATTTCCACAAGAAAATGGGTCTTTTCCATCGTTGGGCAAAATCTGAATATTAGAAAAAAACAGTTATTTTCACAGATTAGCGGTATTTCAGAGTTAGAGTCTCTAAACACAAGCAAAAATTGTCATCTATTGTGGAAAAGGGGTTTATATTCCTAAAAGGCAAGTAAGCCCTTGAACATCTAGAGTAACTATGCAGAGTTCTAGAAAATGCAATTCATGCCAGCTCCAACTTAAATCCTCAGATTTTTCTCCTTCTTGTCCATGTTTAGGATCCTGTCTGCACAGTGCACAGAGGTAAAACATGACACAAACACAGGACCAGTGGGCTGAGTCCAGGGGCCTGTGAGCCCGCTGCAGCTGCACGGGTGAGCCTGGGGTGCACGCACATGCACAGATTTCTGCGAAGAAGGGCCACAGATCCATCAGATTCTCCAGAGGGTTCAAAACTCCCCACCCCAACTTCCCATCAGGAACAACAGGTAGACAGCACCCAGGTAAACACCACTCTCCCCCCCCTCCCCCCAAGGTCCCTGGGCTTCATTCCTCTCTGCTGGAGCGGAACCAGAGGCTCTTTGTTTGTGACCTCACTCCCATTTTATTCATAGGCACCAGGCAACCTTGGTTTCAGCTGGTCACCTGAGGGGGGAGAGGCAAGCTGACCAAGCACCCAGGACTCAAGTTTGAGTGACCTGCCAGCAGGGGGCGCCAGGAGGTTGGCTCAGGGGGGGGGTTGTCAGCTGAGTGGGCGTGTCCCTGGGAGGGGGGTGCTCTTTCCAGGCGCTGGAACACTATTCTTGGCATCTATGGGAACAGTGCTTAAACCAGGCAATAGCTCCCAGGAGCTCACCCAAGACCCTCTGTCTATGGTCTATGGGAATGGGAGAAGAAGCTGAGACATAGGTCCCAAACCAGGAGAGAGCAAAGAGAGCTACTTAAAAAGAAATCTTTTTAAACTTTGTGAATGAACTCTGTAATATAAACAGTATGACAGGCAGCAGTGATTACACAATATAAACAAAGAAAAAATAGTGACATTTATTCAGAATAATTAAAAGTTGCTCTCCCTAGAAGGAACTTAACCTAAATATCTAGAGTCACTCTTCAGAGCTTGGGTCTGTCCGTAACATTTTTTCTTAGTTCTACTTCAATATATTTTTTACATTCTATCTAATCAGCAGGTATTACTTTTACAATGGAAACTTTTATTAAAAATAAAGTTGCTACTTTCCATAATTCATAAAAAGATGTGTGACAAAGACCAAGTTTAATTACTATAGGACAATAAGTTCTTACTTCAACATAGTCTGTGGGAACAAGCCCGCGTTCTCCTTTGCTGTTTCTTCCTTCCAGCCATCCTCCACCAACATCCTAATAAAGTTTATAACAAAAAGAGAAAAGAAAAAAAGACATTATAATTGGAATTTCCTGCAGGAATTTTGCTTTGTTATACATGAAAAAATAATTAATGTTAAGCTCTTTATTCCCACAGAGCTAACACCGTTCAGAGTTATAAATTCTTTTCTTAAAAGGTTTATTTATTTGAGAGAGAGAGGGAGAGAGTGTGAGTGAGTGTGCGTGGGGGGAGGGGCAGAGAGAGAGAGTCCCAAGCAGACTCCCCGCTGAGCACGGAGCCTGACACAGGGCTTGATCTCACAACACTGAGATCATGACCTGAGCCAAAGCCAAGAGCTGGATGCTTAACCGACTACTAAACCATGCATGTGTCCTCAAAGTTATAAATTCTTAACACTTCTCTTTATTCCAGAAAATGACATAACCTAAAAACAAGAAAAATCAAACGTGATCACAAGACTGAAAAGTTGCCCATTCTATAGACCAGAGTGCCATCTATGTATAATTCTTTTCTGCTTGGGGGCAGATGACAAAAATGTTTTGCAGCCCCGACTGTCAAGAAGTAGAATGACACCTCCACTTCTGGAATCTATGTTGTCCTTTGTGACCTCTGTGGCCAACACAACGAAGTGAGGTGAAAATAATATGCAGTGAGCTCAGAGTCTGACCGCAAGAGGCTTTGCACACTTTTCCCAAAAGAGCTGTGTGAATAACTTGGGTTGCTAGATGACAGAGAAAAGGCCCAATTTCCTGGACGCTCCACCCCAAGCAAGCCAACCCTCAGCAGGGGAATCGCCAGACACCTGAGTGACCACGCGTTAAAGCACTCGGCCCCCAGCTGCCCACCGGGTGACTGCAGACGTGTGAGGGAGCCCAGGTCAGTAGAACCATCCAGCCAACCTGGCGGTTCCTGAGCAAGACAACAAATGGTGGTTTAAGCCACTCAACTTTGGGATTGCCTGTTATCTAGGAAAAGCTAACTGATTCATGGTTCCTTGTTCCTTGTTCTTCCGGATAAACAATGTTAAACTAAATTATAAAATACTCTATACTAGAATTCCCACTTTTCAATCGATTATCTCAACAAAGTCCTACTTTTTCACCTTAAAAATAAGAGTTGTCTTAAGTTCATAAATCATGTCTCAATTAGTTAATACCTATCTGAATCCAGATAACACATTCTTTTTTTTTTTTTTAGAAGACTTTATTTATTATTTATTTATTTAGGGAGAATGTGAGCATGTATGCGGGAGGAAGAGGGAAGTCATGCACAGGGAGAGGAAGAGAGAATCTTAAGCAAACTCAGCGCAGAGCCCAACTCGGGGCTTGATCCCATGATCCTGAGATCATGACCTGAGCCTAAACTAAGGGTGGGATGCTTAACTGACTGAGCCACCCAGGTGCCCCGACAGCACATTCTTTTTTAAAAATCACTTTAAGGGGTGCCTGGGTGGCTCAGATGGTTGGGTGTTTGCCTTCGGCTCAGGTCATGATCTCAGGGTCCTGGGATCGAGCCCCGTGTTGGGCTCCCAGCTCAGCGAGGAGTGTGCTGCTTCTTCTCCCACTGCCCCTTCCTTGCCCATGCTCTCTCTCTCTCTCAAATGAATAAATAAAATATATTTTTAAATAAATAATAAAAATAAAAATCACTTTAAGCCACAACTTTGTCCATTTTTGACCATGACAGCAACTTAAAAGATAGTACTATTTTACCAAATATGAAGACTATTTCATTTAAAAAAATCAGATGGATAAAGAATCTTTAATCTATCCTACAATTAAAAATAAAACCTATTTACTTATATACACCTAGCATATTATCTAAAACTATATCTATTTTTCCTACCCAGTGATTCTTTTTTGTATCTAAAACATATAAAACAGGTTTTGAAAATACTTTCAATATTAAGAAGCCACCATCCTCTCTTGGTCATTCCCTGTTCTCCTTCCCCGGTCTCTGCACTGCCCCAGCCCCCTGTCCCTCCCACCTGGAGGAATGTCGGCATCTCCTCCTTCCCTTCCCAACATGTCTCCGGCTGTCCTGGACACCTTCTTCACATGCTTTCCTCAGAGGTGTCCCGAGAGCTGGCCTATCCCCAGCTCCCACCTCCAGCTCAGCATTTCCATTTTTAAACTGATGCATTACCTACAGGGAAGGGTTAATTATTTACTGTTCTTCAAGCTCAACATATCTAACAATAAACTCATTTAATCTTTCCAAAGAAGCTTTCCTCCTGACTCACATACTTTAATAAATCCACCATTCTCTCAGGTCAAAGGCCAAAAATCTCAGGGATCCTTGCCTCTTCTCTCTCCAACAGTATTTTATCTGGCACCAAGTCCTCTGGGTCTGACTCTGCAAGGCCTCCTGTGTTCAGCTTTTTTCAATTCCTGTTGCTACGACCTAAGTTGCATCCCCAGGCTCTAGCCACACCAGTTCATTCAACACACCTGTGCTAGATTAATTTCCTGGAAATGCAAGTCTCATCACATCACCTGCCAACAACAACATCAACAAGAAAACCCTTCAATGAATCCACTACTTACAAATGAAGTCCAAAGTCTACACCCTGGCCCACAGGTCCTGTCTGATTTGGCTCGAAAAGCCAGTTTTCTTAGTCTGTCTGCTCCTGGCATATACGTGCCCTGTACCCCTGGGACCTTGTTTACATGCTGTACTCCCAGCAGAGAGAAAAAGCAGAGGCTCAGAGGCCGAACAGATGTGGTTTTGAATCCTTGCTCTGCCACTTAAAAACAGAATGATCTTGGGCAAGTTGTTTATCCTCTACGTCTCATTACCCTCATTTGTAAAACAGATGAAAAGTCCCTAGCTCATAGAGTTCGTGGAGAAAACATGTCCAGAATACATGTGTAGTACTCAGCCAAACACCTGGCTCACAGGCTGTCAATCAGCCCTAGCTGTGACTTCCAAGAAACACTGAATACCTTCTAATCTCTACACCTGTGATCTGGATGGGATCTGTCTGGACATCTCTCCATTTCTGTCTGACGGAACCCCATCCAACTACCTTCAGGGGACTTAACTTTTATTCAACGTTTATAAAATAGAGTCTTACTTCAACACCAATACCTCATAAACAACAGGGTAAAAATTTGTGTGGGTTTGAAAGATCAACATATTGAACAAAATAAAATCTTAAAAATAAGTCCTTAAGAGACTACCAGATTTTAAAACCTCTTACCGGGTTTGTAATTGTGATGATCTCTCCTTCATTAACCGTCAGTTCATTATTTCCAGGTTCGGCAGCAAAATCATACATAACCCGAGCCTATTAGGAATAGAGACGAACAGAGGAAGTTACCAAAAAAACCCTGAACAATCTTTATCACACACTTTGTAAACATGCTGGTACGAACAAACACTCATGACCGTGGCTGTGGTTGTTTTTGAAATAAAGGAAGACATATTACCAAAATGATTCATCAGCCCTATTGTGAGGAAAGAGGACACCAATGGTGAGGGCCCCTGCTCTGTTCTGGAAACAAGGAAGGTTTCTGGTAGCTGCCCACACCGCATTCAGACATCAGCTCCCAAAACGTTCTCAAAACACACCCGTTTCATCAGAGGCGGGGGAGGGGGGGGAAGCAGGCCCTTTGTTTCTTTCTTTTTTAAAAAGATTTATTTATTTGGGGGGGGGTGGGGGCAGAGGGAGAGAGAATCTCAAGTAGGTCCACTTCGAGTGCAGAGCCCGACACAGGGCCGGACCTCAAGACCCTAAGATCACGATCTGAGCCCAAACCAAGAGTCAGACGCCCAACCAACTGTGCCACCTAAGTGCCCCAACACCCTTTCTTTAAAGAGGTAAGAAGCGAAAATAGATCGTTCATTCTGGGCACACTCACTCTCAGGGCCTTAAGAAACATATAGACGCGTGTACACTCGTGTAAGATATATACATGTTTAGATTATTCCCTGGCAGTGAAAATGCTATCCTAGAGCCACTGGGATGAATTTTAATAATGCAGTACCCCTAGCCAACTAAACTCAGAATTTAAGGTCCGGGTAGCAAGACAGACTTACATTCTTCTACTAGAATACCACCATCTCTTGTGTATACTGGTTGTGTATACTGGCCAGCTAACCTAACAGCTGTGATTTTCAAACTTTCCGTACAATAAAATCTTAATTCCATGGAAAACTAAAGAGAAGCTGTTCTGGTTGATGTGAGTTGGGGCTGCTCCTTCAGCCTTGTCCTCAAGAGGCTCCTTGAGGCGTGCGTCAACCTAGAAACAGGGATTCCCGGGAATACCACCATGCGCATATCCCAAGATGATACTGTTGTAAAAAAACAGATCTCTTATATACATATTTATAGTACTTAACATATTTAATCCATTTCAAATTCTAAGTAACTGTCTTTCACAGACTATCTCATAAGAGAAGGTCTATCTTATACACTGTAGATAACATGTACCTAGGAAACCGACGATTTATTTGAAAAGTAACTGTCCTAAGTGGCAAGTTCAAGGATATGCGCAGAGCGAGTCAAATAGGACTAATGGGACCGCACTCATTTAACAAATATTTACTGAACACTCACCATATGGTCAGAACCACGCTAGCCCTCCTGCTTGCCTGTGTGCTCTCCCCACACTTGCTTAATGATGCCTGAAATCCTCAGAACAAGGATTAAGGATTCACAGCTACTGGTAAAAGGTTTAAAAAAAAACAAAAACAAAAACCTCCAAATACTAATTTATTTTGATACACGTAAAAAACAAGAAGATGGACTGAGGGGTGAATATGCAACAAAGCAGGTAGAGCGAAACGTTGTTTACAGAATCTACATAGTAGGTTGATGGAGTTCAATGGAAAATGATTGAGTTTTCTACATGTCGGAGGTTTTCTTCATAAGAAAATGCTAGAAAGAAACAAACGGTCCAGTCTGTCAGTCAGAGAACAGCATCAGCTCCTGGTCTTCCTGGACTTCCGTCCTGAGGGGCTGGGAAGGGGGTGAAGGGAGCAGGCCGCAGGCGCGGACAACTCTGTGAGCGTGACAGGGACAGTTTTCCTGGGGTCAGCACCCGGGACAGCGAGACTGCTGATGGCTCGCGCTCACACTGCTGCAAACGCTGATAGAATTCTGCTGGTCACGTTGTGGGGTATTTTTTAAAGACCACGTCACCCCAATCTCAATTCCTCACGCATCGAGGGCAGATACAGATAAATGCGTGGGGAGGGTAAGGAGGGTCCCTGGGCCACGCATGGCCCCCAGGACTGCGGGCTTCCTGGGAAGGGCCTGGTGTGCACACGAGAGCCGGATGAGCAACCGCTGTCTGGTTATTGTTCCTTAGGGATCCTGGTTAACAGTTTCTTTTTTATAATGCAGCTAAATCTAGCTAATCCCCGCTACAGAATACCAAAGCCTCTGTGTACCAAACGTACAACTTCATGGAACAGGTCAAAAACTAAAACTGGAAGCTCCCTTCCACATTTAAATATAACTGAACTTCAGCCATGGGAAAATGTATATAAACATTGTAGGTTTATGTAAACATTGATTTAAGCCTTAAAAAAAAAAAACAGTGATGCTTCTTAAAAATTAGAATTGAGAGAAATTTTACAGAACAAAAAACATTAAAAAGCACATCCCCAAAGGAGCACAACATGTCAACAGAAAACAAATTTAAGCAACCACTCTTACCAAGCTTAGGTAGCCCGGAAGCCTCTAGAATAGAAACCCTCGGGGCACTATCTCCCTTTACCTGCTTTTCTGGTCCCATCCTTGTATCTGGCTCCGACTTCTCCCTCGCTCCACCACTGACAGCATTCAGAGATGCTGGCCTCCACCCCAACTGCCCATCAGTCCCCCAATGCTTCATACCGCCTTTGAGAAAAGGTCCATTTTTTGATACTGCTTTCCCCAGTGTTGGCTACACTTGAAGAAATGACTCAAGTATTTTCAGGAGCTAAATCTCTACCTAGTTCCTGGGCAGCAGGGGACATGATATTATATGTTGAACACATACTATCAACAATGATCTCTTCAACGGCAATACCAAAAAGTATTACAGATGAAGGTGAAGGGAGAGTAGACAGCAATCTTAAACGTAAGTTCCATCATCTAGCTACAGTAAAATAAACATTAGCAGACCCAAAGCTCTCAATGTCCCAGGCACTGGAACAGACCTAGTATGTGCATAATCCATCATCCTTAACACATATTTCCTTTTGAGAGAGGAGAAAGGGGTATCAAAGCATTCAGTCTAATTGACCATGTTGTAAACATCTGTTACATCGTCTGCTCCACATTCCTTCCTTCTGGAAACTTCCTGCGTGACTCCAAGCCATTGGAAGCACATAACCCAAACAGGGATAATGAGAACTCTTTCCTAGAAACTGATACAGATGCTGGGGAGCATGGGTCTTTTCCTCTGAAAATGCTGCCAGGGGCTAAGCAGCTGAAGCACAGAGAAAGAACGTCCTGAGGAGATCACTTGAGGGAGAAGCCTGAGGCTACTCTCCTGCTCTCAGACACAGGAGCCAACGGATCTCCTTTTGTGCCTAAGCTAATGTGAGTTCAGATTCGGTCCCACAGCCAAGAGAGCCCAAGATGATACAAACCAACAATCCTGAACCAAAGAATTTATTAAGAAGACATTCTAAATAAAGCAAAACACTGGATATAGCTAGTACACTACTGTGTTTCCTATTCTGAAAAACAAAACAAAAAACAAAACACTGGAACCTAAAATGAACAAGAGAATCAAGCAGTTCAAAATGACAAACTGGCAGCAGAAAAGTTCCTGTGGGGGTCAGAATGCAGAGGACAAGTCCCCATCCCTAAGCATCTGTTTCTTTGGTTTTTTACATAAATCACAATTAAATCTTGGGGAAAAAACAGTAAATCTTCAGCAATGTAGCTCTCTCAATTTAAAAACAGAGACACTCAAAAACTAAAATTAAAAAATTTCCTTCTGAACTTTAGCCATGGACAGGGATGGACAGATCCTTTATTAATGGGACCCTTGAGAACTGAAGTTTCGCATATATGTGTTATTTCTATATAACTAGTTCACCTTTTCAAATGC
Source organism: Ursus americanus (assembly GCF_024610735.1). Lineage (NCBI taxonomy): Eukaryota > Metazoa > Chordata > Mammalia > Carnivora > Ursidae > Ursus > Ursus americanus. Next base: position 66,809,034 of record NC_142137.1, on the reverse strand, counting down.
CAAGCTTGTTTTGTTTTTTTTAAAGATTTCTTTATTCATATGAGAGAGCACGCGTGCTCACATAAGCATGAGTGGGGGGGAGGGTCAGAAGGAGAGAGAGAAGCAGACTCCCCGCTGAGCAGGGAGCCAGATGCAAAGGGGGGAGGGGGTCAATCCCAGGACCCTGGGATCATGACCTGTGCTAAAGGCAGCCACTTAACCGACTGAGTCACCCAAGCACCCTTCAAATGGCAAGCGTGTTCTACTTAAGCACGCTCATTTGACTCTGTGAAATCACGTAGTTAATGCCTTCCTCTATCTCATTTTTACATAACCATCAAGATCATCAGAAGAAAAAGAACTTCCTTTAACAGACTCTGCGAGCATCATTACACCCTTAATATATGCAGATGTATCTGTCCTTATGCTAAATGATTAAGACTTAACTACTTTCCGGTTTATAGCGATCTGTGAGTTCAGTTCAGTCCTGGCCTGTGCCTGTTCAGTTGTTACTTTGTACAAAAAGAGAATCTTAAATCATCCCTGTAAAATTTCATCTTGTTAGATTTAGCCACTGCTCCAACCTACTAAGTTTTCTGAACTCTGAAGCCATCATCCAACTCTATCCAGCTATTATCCTTTCCTGCCCAGAGTCCGCAGAAAGCCTGGCGCGCACGCTTTCCACAGCTTCCCCGGTGTCACTCCAAAACTGTTCATGTATGGTGGGGTTGGGGTCCCAGAAGGCCACACACGGTAAGAAACTCTTTCCCAGAGGACATGATCAATATCACATTTTGGGTATGTTGCTCTTAAAATTTCCAAAGAAGGCGTAGGGGCCGAGGGCAGGTCACCCCCCAAGATGGACCATGCTGGTATGAAGATTATTCTCAGCTGATGGTAATGGAGACCCTGCAGCTCAAGAGAAACATCTGCCCTTCCCTTAACTACAGAGAAGAATCCACAATGGGGGTCCTTCCCAGAATAAGGGTTATTCTTGGAGATAAATTTTATCTGAGTGACCCATCTGTACGGCAGGGCAACCATCTAATTACAAGGTATCTGCTCTTCTCACTGCCCTGGCAAGTGCATTCCTTTCCTCTGAAGCCCCAGACCCCTGCCCCGTGTCCTTAGTTCAGAACAACCTATTTGAAGGAGGACTTCAACCACCTGCATTTTGACCTCAAACTTTCTAACTGATTAAGTTCTTCTGTCCAGCTTATCTCTTAACTCGGGCAAAAAAAAAAAAAAAAAAAAGACCCTGTGGGCAAAGCATCTATGATGAGAACCCCCTTAAGCAATAAGGTCTGCCCTGAGCCAGCAAGACCCCACATGCCTGACCCCAGCATGTGGGGCCTCATGGCCCACCTGCACGCACCCATCCACCTTTGCCCACATTTTCCTTATATAAACCTGGAAGCACTTTCAGCACTTTGGAGACAGCCTTTGAGATGCTACAGTGCTGTTTTCCCAGCTGGTGGTCTCAATGAAATTAGTTCCTTTCTTGTTTTTACCACGGCTCCTTTCTCTGCCTGTGGATTTTGTCAGTGGTGCATGGCCAAACCCAGTCTGTCTGGGAGCCCCTAAGCCAGGGGCTCTTGCACCTCTGTATCCCAGCTACATATATACCTCATTTTGCCTGTCTTCGGAATTTCCCTGTGTGGATTCCCTGTACGCATACTATTAAAGTTCATTTTCTCCTGTTAATCTGTCTCATGTTAATGTGATTCTTAGTCCAGACAGAAGGACAGGAATGTCCCTAGAAAGGGACAGGAATTCTTGCTCCCGGACAGCTGGCATAGTTGGCAGGCTACTTTGACTCGCTGGCCACCACTCGGCCCGGACATACTGCAGCAGGGAGATCCTGGGACATCTGACCGGCAGCCACAGAAGGTGAGATTTCTTACCATGTCAGCCTCCCGGAATCTCTACCTGCAGGGTTGAAGGAGCAAGATGGTGAGAGTCCTTTTCTTACTTTCTAAATTTAGATCAGCAGGAGAAAATGTTTGTGGAACTAGTTCCTTGGGCTTAGCGACTCTGGTTACATTTGGTATCTGATCCATTTCCTCCCAGAGATGGTCTTTGTTCTCCTCTGTGTCTCTTACATTGTTTGTCATCTGTTGCTAAGGGACATCTTGGAGGCCAACACCACAAAATTGGTGGGCAGGGGTCAAGCACTCAAAAGCTGCTAGAGCACCGGCCTCAAGAAGACTCCCATGACAGAAGTTGGTCCCAGAACAGGGTAGACGGACAATAGGTCACCTGCCAAGCTCAATGCAATGAGGTATACTCTAAGACAACGCATAGTCCCCAACCCCACAGCATACCCCTCCCAGGTGTCAGTGTGGCTCTAGCAGACCCCAGGCTTACATAAAGCTGTCAGAGTTTTCCTTTCATCTTGTTCCATGCGCCAAGAGCTTGGCTTTTTTGACCAATGGGAATGTTCTCTTTGGTCTCCACCATCCAGAGGGTGCGCCTTGGTGGCCAGTCGAATAGACTGGGGATCCGAGCCCCTCTCTCTGTCCAGCTGTGCCAGCTCTCAGGGGTGTCTGTCTCGAGAGGTTCCAGCCCATAGGAACTTTTGTCGTCTCAACCTTCACTGCTTGATTAGTGCTCGAGGGTCCCATTCCAGAAGCACCTGCCTGGTGTTATAGATTAGCAGGCCTGTAACTGGAGCCATCTCACATTCTTGTGGGATACTGCCCGGGCCTTTGCTTTCTCACACTCATTTCGGGAGTAAACTTTTGGATCATGGGGTCTGCATCATCTATGCTCTTCTCTGGAAGCCTCTTGCATCTTTGGTTAAGCCACTAAAAGGCTTATTAGTCTGAGTTGCTGTTAATAGATCCTACTCACCAGACAATGGACCCTTTAAATTGGCTATATTACAAAAAAAAAAAAAAAAAGCGCTCTCAATTGCTTTATTAGTGTAATGGCTAGCCTCAGGGACTCCCCTGACAAGATAAAAGAACAGAAATTAGCCTCAAGACTTAAAAATAAATGTCCACACCCAAAGTAAATTCCCCTTCTTAAAATCCAGGCTCAATTGCCTGTTTTAACTTCCCCTTTCCTACAAAATTTACAGAGATCATTCGGGCCTAAACTCTAGGCTCCAAAGTATCCAGTATGCTCACGTAAAAGTTGAAAGCCTGAAAATAAATCTAACAAAGCACCCGAGACTGCCAATAAGATTGGCCTAGCTCCTACTGTCCCTGGGCTCTGGGATAAGGTTCTGCCTGCTTTGGGCATTCCCGTACAATGTCCTTTGCAGCTGTATCCTAGACCACTGTGAAAGAACTCGTGTGCCCTGGACAGCTGAGATCTTTTATAAAATCCTTTTACCTCTATTTTCAAAAGACCCTACCCAATTTAGAGAGTAATTAGATAGATTACTTGACTAGATTCACAACTTCGTCTTCACTGAGAAAACAGATGACCAAAATTTCTCCTAGGCCCTTATACAAATGATCTGCAAAAGGCCAATGTTCAGGGAGTACTTGAAGCCAAGGGTAAATTTAGGGCCCCCAAAAAAGCCTTTTGTTAAAATGCTTTATACATACCTTACAAAGTCATAAATCTCTTGGTTCCCATTTTAGTTTAAATTCTCCCTGATATAAAAAAGGAAATTTAGTTAAAAATATGGGCCAATCCCTTGATATTCAGGCTGTAATCCAGGTCTTTGGGGGAATTAGGAACAACTGTCTTTCTTCTACAAACCTCTCCAAAACCAGAACTGCCAACTCTAGAAACAAGTTAAAGCCCACCAGTCTTTACCAACCTCCAAGCCTCACCTATTCCTATCAAAATGTTTGTACATATTATGAAAGATCAAGATATTGGAACACAATTGTTCTATACCTAAAAAAAAAAAAATTAAATAGCAATTAATAGCAATTATCCTGAAAACTCTAGAAAAAAATTTTTTTACATTCTTTCTCTGTCCCTTGAAATCATAAATCTTATGTTTTTGAAATATAAACACAATGTCTTAAGGCTGAAGGCAAAAAAAAAGAAATATTTAAAAATTGGGCCTGTAATGTCCTCTCCACAAATATTAGAAACAAAATTAAGATTTGTATCTTGTCTGTGGATTTTTTTGTGTGACCATGTTTATTGTAAATGTGAGATATTTTCCCTACCTCTGGATGGTATTGCTAAAATCAATTTGTAAAAGAGCCTTAGTTGATTTGAAGGCAAGCACTTGTAAGGACTGGCCATCCTAAAGCTCAGAAAGATAGAAACTAATCCAAATGTTTTTCTGGTTCAACTGATCTGGGACAATATTTGGTATTAAAACTAACTTAGGGGCGCCTGGGTGCACAGCGGTTAAGCATCTGCCTTCGGCTCAGGGCGTGATCCCGGCGTTATGGGATCGAGCCCCACATCAGGCTCCTCCGCTATGAGCCTGCTTCTTTCTCTCCCACTCCCCCTGCTTGTGTTCCCTCTCTCGCTGGCTGTCTCTATCTCTGTCGAATAAATAAATAAAATCTTTAAAAAAAAAAAACTAACTTAAGGTTGCTGGTTTAATTAAAGCAGACACGTATTTAGAGTTATCAGCATTAAATACAAAACGTTTATTCTGCTTGTGTTTACTAAAAGTCAAATAAGTTCACGGTCTCTCTGTTGCAAAATCTTCCAGAGGGGGAAAAAAAAACTTAGAATAACGGCTGACTTTGTCTGATGCCTCATCAAGTTTTATGGGTAGTCTAAGCATAACTGTTCAAAAACAAGTAAATTAAATAGATATAAACAAAAAGCCTTGTAGGTAAACTTTTAAATAGCTTCCAAAATCTTTGATAACCTAAAATTTTAAAGTCTTATTAAGTTAAATGATGAGTCAAAGTTAAGTTCATTGATTATCTAGATCATTTCCAATAAGATAAAATAAGGCAACATTATGTAAGGAACATGGCTTATCTACTTCTTCTTACCATGCAGAAACTAAGGATAAATTTGGGTCCGTTAATAATCATACTTTATGCTTTACTGAAAGACTGTACTATGGAAAAAAACCACATTCATATAAAAAATATAAATCTGCCAAACAAAAATTCTGGCATGACAGTTCACAATTGCTTACTACTTGGTTTCCACTAGAAATTAAGGTTTCTAAGCATTAAGAATTCTAACAAATATAATTAAGATCACTGGAAACAACAAGGGAAACAACTCGGTATGTGAGGAAAATGGGATGTGCTTTTGATAAGAAAAAGTATGAAGAATGAAAATACATATTTGTTGGGGAAAAAGAAAATAATTTTGTCCTGAAGTGGGACTGGTTATTTAACGAGGGAAAATTTAGGACAAAATCTGAATGTAAAAAAGAAACTTGCAGAAGCTTCATGGAGAAACAGTCTTCAGAAAGAAACTTTATGTGTGGTCACAACTGGGTATTTACCCCAAAGATACAGACGTAGTGAAAAGAAGGGCCATATGCACCCCAATGTTCATAGCAGCAATGTCCACAAGAGCCAAACTGTGGAAGGAGCCAAGATGCCCTTCAACAGATGACTGGATTAAGAAGATGTGGTCCATATATACGATGGAATATTACTCAGCCATCAGAAAGAATGATTACCCAACACTTGCATCAACATGGATGGGACTGGAGGAGATACTGCTAAGTGAAATAAGTCAAGCAGAGAAAGACAACTATCATACGGTTTCACTTATTTGTGGAACATAAGGAATAGCAGGGAGATCGGTAGGAGAAGGAAGGGGAAAAATGAAGGGGGGGTAAACAGGGGGAGACGAACCACTAGAGACTATGGACTCCAGGAAACAAACTGAGGGCTTCAGAGGGGAGGGGGGTCGGGGGTGGGCTAGCCCGGTGATGGGTATTAAGGAGGGCACGTATTGCGATGAGCACTGGGTTAGTTATACGCAAACAATGAATCATGGAATGCTACATCAAAAACTAATGATGTACTGTATGGTGACTAACGTATCATAATAAAAAAAGAAAAAAGAAAAAAGAAAAAAAACTTTATGTGTGGTCAGTACTGGCTGAGATGAGGATAAATTTAAATAAGTAAATGAGTTTCAATATCAAAAGTACGCTGGTGCACTTTTTCTTTGTTAAAAGTACAAAGTTCTCTTGAACTATTGGTCTGCTCTCAATAAGATATTATAAACAATTTTTCTTTACAAGTTATCTGCATAAGAAATAATTCTTGTTTGCCAAAATAATTTCCTATGTTTATCAGCTCTGATTACTTAAGGAAAGTGAGTCTTAACATGAAAAGAGCTAAATTTTGCTCACAACTATGTAACCTATATTTGCCTTTGAAATGTTGTACTGTCATTGTGGTTAAATGGATTATTAAATATTGTTTCATAATGATTTGTGATTCTAGTTAATCAAACATCCAAACCTTTTGATATTTCCGACACACTTCCCAAAATCAATTTCTAAAATAAAGTCTTTTGACCACACAAGCTGAGGTGTTCCAAAGAGTCCACAGAATGTTTCAAAGATTTTTTTTTGAGAAATTAAAGTAATTAGGCTTATTTGGCATGTTAAATTACATGGGAAGCCTTGTCAAATGAGTGATATTGAACGCTCCTGCATTATACTTACGTAGATATGTTACTAAAATTAAGTGTTCTAAAAATTATATGAAACTCCTAGAAATATAAAGCCCTGGTATGTTATTACCCTAAAGCGTATGTCACAAAAATAACCAAATTTCCCTGTCAATTGCAGTGTAATGAACTCTAATCAGATCTTCAGCCATGGCCATTTTTAAGTTTTTTACCATTTACAGACGTTATACTTTTACTCAGATACCTTTACAAAAGTTTCCTGCAAAAGTGCTGCATCTTCAATGAGATTCATGGAAAAAACTGAGTATCGATATCTGGTAACCTTCAGATCATAAAACTGAACAGGTAAAAATTTCTGGAATTAGTAGAAAAACTGGATTTAAGAAGAAGAATTAATAATGTGGAACTGAATAAGTTGAAGAAGATAATGGCACTTTTTATGACTTTTTGTTTGGAACACTGCTGACTTTTTAAAAATGTTTCATTTTTTCTTAAGATTTAAGAAAATTTCTTCTCTTAAACTGACTTATTGTAATTTGATAAAATACACCTTTCTGAACAAATTTAAACATTTATCTTTTCCCCCGATCTGAACCCTCCAGAATTCAGAAACTTAGTGAATATTCTTACATGTTCATGGCAACCTATTTATTTGCATAAGTTCAATAAGAATCCGTTCTCCTTATGACAGGACACCACTGGAAACACTGGTTGTATTACCAAAGTTTTGACTGGAATGCCATATTTGAGAGAGACGTGCATAGACTCGGATATGACCAGACAGCTATAGGGAACTAACGTTGACTTTATGGAGCCAATAAAGCTACCCTGGAAATACCAGCCTGGGACCTTGCTTACCGAGTTCCCAGCAGCAGGCCCACCACAAGCCTAACTTTGAGAATACTCCTGCACCACCTCCTAAAATGAGTCTGTCTCAACGGACTTGCTGTCAGGACTAAGAGACTGGTTCATTGAGATGAAACCACCTACCAGCTCAACATTTTTTTTAAGGTAGGTTCCACGTCCAGCATGGAACCCAACATGGGGCTTGAACTCATGACGCTGAGATCAAGACCTGAGCTGAAATCAAGAGTCAGACGCTTAACCGACTGAGCCACCCAGGCGCCCTCCACCCCAGCTCAACTTTTAATGTGTGAAACTGCAGGGAAGTTTCAGAGGAGGAACTGTAGGGGCTGAGGGTAGGCCACCCCAAAATGGGCCACTGTGGCATGTGCATTATTCTGAGCTAAAGGCAATCGAGACCCTGAGGGCTCAAGAGAAACTGCCTACACAGAAGAATCCACGTTGGGGGTCTTTCCAGGAATAAGGGTTATTTGCTGAGATAAATTTTATCTGAGTGACTCATCTGTACAACAGGGCAACCATCTCATCACTCAACATCTGGACGTCTTCTCCCGCCCTGGGAAGTGCATTCCTTTCTTGGAAGTCCCAGACCCCCGACCCCTTCTCCTTAGTTCACAACGGCACATACACCTCATTTTGCCTGTCATTGGAATTTCCATGTCTGTGTGGATTCCCCCGGACATATGCTGTTCAATTTGATTTTCTCTTGTTAATCTCTCATGTCAATTTGATTCTTAGTCCAGCTAGAAGGACCCCTGAACGAAAAGGAATTCTTGCACCCCTACAAAGGAAACAGCCTGGGGCACCTGGGTGGCTCAGTCGGTTGAGCATCAGACTCTTGATTTTGGCTCAGGTTATGATCTCAGGGTCATGGAATGGAGCCCCACATCAGGCTTTGTGCTCAGCGGGGAGTCTGCTTGAAGGTTCTCCCCCTCTGACCCTCTCCCTCTACTTGTGCATGCACGCACACATACGCTCCCTTTCTCAAATAAATCTTAAAAAAAAGTGTTTCCTTAAATGTTCACAAGCAATGTGTTTAATATCTATTCAAGAATATAGTCAGGATGGTAAGTTCTGTTAAAGTTTTAATAGTTGCTCTAGTAAAAGATCTTCTCCCAAAAGAAGAAATTTCTACAAAGAACTATAGCAGCCATAAAGAATGGCTGAAAACTTTTCTTATGCAAAAATTTTGGGAATAAACTACCAGTGAAACTGATATGTTCTTTAAATGTTTTTTCCTAAAATGGGCTTATATCTATTTTCCTGAAATATGACACACTTAGAGGAATTTCTGAACTAGTGATCAGTTAGACGAGCAATTTGGGAAATTTCTAAGACAAATACAAATGTAGACAGAAATTCACTGAGTAGGAATATAAATTTCCAAGACATACTTAGAATAATCTTAAATCTGAGTGTAAAAAAGGGCAATTATACAATCAAAAGAGGAACAGGAAAGTTCTGAACAGCCATCATAAATAAATCACATTGTACCGTCCACTTCCACATTACTTCCCCCTCCCTGTAGTCCATGCATGGAGAATAGTTTTGGAAAGCACTGAGACCAAGGAAATCCTCGGAACCAAACCAAACTGCTAGAGACTGGGTTGATTTTAAGAGACTTTCTATCCACACTCACCCAGATCAAAGCTTCCTTATGTACTTCTTAGTAGAGAAGAACAACTGGACAAAGGTGTTTTAATCGTTATTTGATTAGGTGGCAGCAAACTGGCCATATCATACATCACAATGACCAAGTAATTACCCCAAATAGACACTTCTGACGCCCACACGCGACCGCCTGTTCTGCCATGGCTTCATAATTGCACATACACATGAAAAGTTAACTGGATTTTTTTTTTTAATTTTTAAGGCCGTATCAAAACGGCTGCATCATACTAAACACTTTGATGTAGTTGCTTTAAATTGGGGTCGGTTTTCCTTTTTCTGTAAAAGGCACGATACTAAACATTTTAAGTTTTGCAAGCCATACAGTCTGTCTCTGCTGCCCTAGTGCAAAAGCTACCAGACACGTTATGCAAATGAGTGTGGCTGCATTCCAATAAAACTTTATTTACAAAAAACACATGGCAGGCCAGATCGTGCTCATGGGCCACAATTTGCTGATTCCTGTAACACGGCTGTGAACAGAGTTATTATAAAAAATCATTAACATATATCACACAACTTATAAAGGAAAAAATCTTTGTAATTCGTATCACAAAGGGTTATTCTTTCTAATATAGAGAGCTTCTAGAACTAAAGAAGAAGATCAGCAACGCAGAAAAATGGGCAGAGGAACAAACAGTTCATAGAAAAATATAAATGGTACTTAAACATATGAAAAAAAAATCAATTTCACACATAAAGAAAGACAAATTAATTTGGAAGATGTTGCCAGATTTCCATTAGGGACTGTACCATTTAAACTATTACCAGCAAAAAAAAAAAAAAATATATATATATATATATATATATATATATACATACATATGTATGTATGTATGTATATATATATGAGTAATGGTTCTCTGTAACTTCACAGACAGAATAAATTACCCAACTTTAGGATTTTCTGCCAATCCGGGGAGGGAGAAATGTTATCTCAACATAGTTTTAAAGATAAACTGACCCTTTGACTTAGAAATCTCATTTTGGGACTCCACTCTCTAGACACACCTCTGTGTACCACGACATTTATGGCATACGGTGCTGTACACGACCCTAATGTCTAATCACGGGGAGCTGGGTAAGTGAACCATGGCCTGTCTAGTCACAGGGAGCTGGTTAAATGAACCACAGCCTGTCTAGTCACAGGGAGATGGTTAAGTGAACCACGGTCAGTCACCACAAGGGAGTATTAGGCAGCGACGAAAGAATGAGAACAGTCTCCATGCGCTGGCATGGAGTGAGAACACCACAAAGAGAAGAGAGCAAGCTGCGGAACGGGGCATACAGACTACTACTGCTTTTCCTAGGTAGAAGGATATTTATATTTGCCAGTATTTCCACCAAAAAGCAGTAAAGAAAGTATTTTAAAACTGGTTACCTATAGAGATGGGAGAGGAAAGGAGTGCATTTCTCAGTGGATTTCTTTTCACATCATTTCCATTTTAACTGTGCACATGTACCACTCGCTCAAGAATTCTAGAATAAATGGGAGGAGGGAGACTCCACTTACAGTAGTAGCAGAAAACAGAAAGCAATCTGGAAAAAGCTTAACAATGTTCCCGAAAGACACAGAAAATTGGAAAAACTGGGGAGTATGGCAGATTATTTGCAAAAGTGACCACAATAAATCCTCCTCTCCCTATATGAACACCACCTTTGCAATGTGACTCGGACACTCCTCCAATGCATTAGGAAGTGAAGGCTCTTTTTCCACCTCTGGACTCTGGTCTTGTTTTCATGTGCTTGCCTTGGCCAACACAATAACAGCAAATGTGACAGAAGCAAAGGCATGAAAAGCACTTGCACATGGAGCCTTGCCCTGTCGTGTTACCAGGCTCGCCTCTGTAACCACTGAACCAGCCTGGGTTGGCCTCTGCAGATGAGGACATCCCACCCCAGCCAGCCGAGTGGCACCAGGTGACAGCCCAGCATTGTGGGGAGGCCACTCAAAGCTTATTCAGCCTCAGCTGGGCTTTCCAAATTACAGGAACCACCCACAGCCTACTCGCAGAACTTAAAAAAAAAAAAAAAAAAAAAAAATCTCTGTTGTTTTAAGTTACTGAGTTTGGGGATACTTTCTTATGCAACAAAAACTTAATTCATGCAAAGAACTTTCCCATGTTTTTAGATGGGAAGCCCAAGGATCAGCAAGATAGCAACTCTTTGTTCACTGATTTTAATAAAAATATGAACTTCTTTCCCCCTGAAACAGAACTGATCCTAAAATTTGTTTGGCCATATAAGTACACAAGAATAGGAAAAAAAATTTCTTTTTCACCAAAAAACCAGAGACTAGAAAAAGCAGAAAGTCCACAACCAGTCCCAAAGACATGTGTAACAGTAGTCCGCAGTAGTACAACAAAGCACTATGATGACACGTACTGTTTCCAATAACGACTAGATCTCTGGGATCCCTACCTCATGCCTTATACCAATATAAATTCCAAGAGGGACCAAATATTTACATGAAAGCAAGGAAGGGAGGAATCACCGAGTGAGTGCCCAGATTACAATCTTCAAATAGCATTTTTCATTAAAAGGAATCAGATACATAAAGAAATTGCCGATTTCAGGTTTCAAAGAATAAAAAAAAAAAAACAAGAACAAAACCCACACACAATATACAAAGATGGGCCTGGAATGTCTTTTCCTATCAGATATCAAAAGACACTAGCAAAACCTGCTATGACCGTATCAAAAGGACACAGGCTCCAACTTGCCTAGGAGCTTGCTGTCCAAATAAGGGACAATATAAGCAACAATAAGGACAAGAATTGCAGTAGATTGAAACATCAAATATATTTAAATCTGTGAGTTCAAAATGATAAAAATAATTGGTTACCATTATAGGATATAGGGAACCAATGCATTTTGACAACTGGTAAATACAGGTGAAAAAAACCCAGACATTTATCCTGCCCCTCCTTTACAAACTGTAGCACTAATCAATCAAGTAACAGGTAAGAAGTTTCCATGAAAACATTCCAGCTAATGCAAAACAGTGCAGCCACTATGGAAATCAATATGGAGATTTCTTTGGGGGGGGGGCAGATGTCTTACAATATTAAAGCTACAACAACCATATGATCCAATAATTCTACTTCTGGGTATTTATCCAAAAGAACTGAAATCTGGATCTCAAGGAGATATCAGCACTCCCATATTCACTGTAATGTTTTTCGTAATAGCCAAGTATGGAAACACCTAAGTGTCCTTTGACAGATGAACGGGTAAGGAAAATGTGATGATACATACATTTTTGATGGAGTATTATTCAGCTCTTAAAAAGCAGGAAATTCTGCAACACGCATAAATGTGGATGAACCCTGAGGACAGCTAATAAATGAAATAAATGAAAAAGGAATAATAGAACTAGAACATCATTTTCAATCCCTAATAATTTAATGCATCTAAGCATAGTGCCTCCAAAAGACAGCTGGAAATTATTTGCCTTCTGATGGAATACAATGCCAGTTATGAAATATACTTAAAAAAAGAATTTCCATCTTATTGCCACTCTAGATCCTCATACCAATTTATAGGAAATATATAGGAATATATTAAACTATGCAATGAAGATGCAAAAAGAAAACCCAGACGTAGGAAGTTACAGAATCCATTTTCTCTAACAACTCTCGAAGACAAACACAAGACTGTAGGGAGAAGGGGTGGAAGAGGGGAACCCATCAATTAAGAGATTTAGGAGATTGATCCCGATCGCAATATACATAGAATTTATTTAGATTCTGAGGGGCGCCTGGGTGGCACAGCAGTTAAGCATCTGCCTTCAACTCAGGGCGTGATCCCGGCGTTCTGGGATCGAGCCCCACATCAGGCTCCTCCGCTATGAGCCTGCTTCTTCCTCTCCCACTCCCCCTGCTTGTGTTCCCTCTCTCGCTGGCTGTCTCTATCTCTGTCGAATAAATAAATAAAATCTTAAAAAAAAAAAAAAAAGAATTTATTTAGATTCTGAGTCCAAGAAAATGCAAAAAAGGTTATGATATGACAATGAAATATCTGAATACTTAAGAGCTATGTGATATTTAAAAGTATTTAATTTTTAGGTGTCAAAACGGTATTGTGGTTACATTTTTATTTTACTTTTATTTATTTTTTAATAAATCATTTTTTAGAAGATTTATTGGGGGGAGGGAGCATGGGGGGAGGGGAGGGGGAGAGGGAGAGGGAAAAAGAAACTTGAGAGGACTCCATGCTGAGCAAGGAGCCAGACACAGGGCTTGATCTCACAACCCCCAGATCACAACCCTCCTTGAAACTGAGTCTGACACCTGACTGTGCCACCCAAGTGCCCCTGTGGTTATACTTTTAAAGGACTACCCATCTTTAGACATATACACTAAAATAGTCACGGATGAAGTGATAAAAGATCTGGCATTTCTTTAGAAATTATGCAAGAGCAGGGGAAGTGGATGGGGTCTGGACCAAACAAGATGAGTCAACAGCTATTAAAGCTGGGTAATGGGGGGTGCCTAGGTGGCTCAGTTGTTAAGTGTCTGCCTTCGGCTCGGGACGTGAACCCAGAGTCCTGGGATCGAGCCCCACATCAGGCTCCTCCACTGGGAGCCTGCTTCTTCCTCTCCCACTCCCCCTGCTTGTGTTCCCTCTCTCGCTGGCTGCCTCTCTCTCTGTCAAATAAACAAATAAAATCTTTATATATATAAAAAAGCTGGGTAATGGGTGCTTAGGCTTCATTATACTATTCTGTTTTTGAATATGTTTGCCATTCTCCATAATAGAAAAGGCTTTTTAGGAAACTATAAAAAGTACCAAAGGAAATCTTAGGAGAATTTGAAAAATAATCTTGCAGTAGAGGAGGACTTCAAATGTGAAACAGAATCTTTAGTCCTTAAAAGGGAGGGAGAGAGAAATTTCTCTTCGCCCAAATAAAACATACCTGCCTTACCTGGCAAAAACCAATATAAGTAAGATAAAAAATAAATGACAAACGGGGAAAAATATTTGCAATTCATATCACAAAGGTTAGCTCCCCCTACTCTACAGACGGTGCCTACAAATCAGTAAAAAAAAGGATGGCTCTAAAAAACGTAAAACCTCACTTATAAAACTAAACAAATATTAGTTTTCACCTCTCAGCATGGCAGAGAAACAAAAATGAAACTCATAACAACATCATATCGATGGAGGCGTAGGTTCAGGGAAACGGGTTATTCCTGCAGTGCCGGTGGAAGTGAGAGGCACTTCTGGTAATGTCTATTGAGACTACAAACACACATACTCCTACTCAGAAATTTCACTTCTAGGAATTTATCCTCTAGAAAGACACGATTGCAAAGTGACCTGCATAGAAGGGTATTCACTGCAGCACTGTTTACAACAGCGAGAGTCTCCGCACAGCCGAAGGGAGCACCACGCTCCCGCAGAAAAGAACTAGGGCCTGCTTATTTTTCAGAGGTGCAATTATCTCCAATGAATGTGTTAAATAAGAAAATAAAGCAAGGAATACCATTTGTGTGAAAAAGAGGGAAATGCCTGTGCTTGTATGTGCACGGAATATCCTCTGTAAGGATAGAAAAGAAACTGGTAACCCAGTCCCCAAGCAGAGAAGCCAGCTGGCTGGGGGAGGGGACAGATAGGAGAGGAATTTCCAGCCTCATCCCCTTTGCACCATCTTAGTTTTTTTTTTTTTTTAATTAACATAAACCTATTATCTGGTCAACAAAATTAAAAATTGAAAGCACCATTTTGTACCGCCATCTAGGAAGCTCAGAATCCTGCTGACAATACCACCGCCCATTAGGGAACACTTCCTTGGTTTTAACAAAGCACAAAAGGCTCCAAAGTGGAACTTACAAGAGGCTGGGAGGCAGACAGAATCAGGACCAAAGGCTACATCTCCCTGGAGCTCTCATTCTGAGTGCTGTTACTTTCGCTGCACAAAAATATACACACAAGACATTTTGCAACAACAGCAAAAGCAATGCAATGAAGTTTAAAAAAGGACAAGTTCAAAAATGTTCTC
Organism: Ursus americanus; assembly: GCF_024610735.1. NCBI lineage: Eukaryota > Metazoa > Chordata > Mammalia > Carnivora > Ursidae > Ursus > Ursus americanus. Next base: position 66,793,976 of record NC_142137.1, on the reverse strand, counting down.
CTCCTCCTGCAAAGGGCACAAAGTGCTAACAGATTTGAAAGTAGCCTTCAAAAACGTCATGCATTTGGCACACGTGTTTGCACACCTGAGAACCGATTAGAACCACAGTACCTATGTTCCTCTCCACTCCATGTTTTACTGAATCTTCGGACTGTTCATATCGGCACATCTACCTTGTTCTCTATCAAGGTTACTAGCCCACTATGCAACCTCCAGGGCAAAGCGCATGAAAACCTACTTAGCTGTGGTTAGGAAGGTAACTTTACCACCACCCTAAATTAAAACAGTTTTATTGTTTTCGCTGATTGTTGAAGGACACGTGCCTTGTAGCAAAAAACGGAGAGAAAAGTATAAAAAAAAAAAAACAAACAAAAACCGGTACCCCCAAATCCCAAAGACGACTGGCTGAAAACTCACTCCCAGTAACAGGGTCTGTGTGTTGACAATGGTTTTCATTACCCCCATGAAAGGGAGAGTTAATGTAATCACTGGCAACATGGCGATGTTGTGCGGACTTTGGAGCCAGACCACGCAGGGTCAACTCCTACTCTACCATTTCAACAGCTTTCTAAACTTGGCCAAATTCCTTAAAGTCTGTCTCAAATTCCTCATGAATAAGATAAGGATAACAGCATGTGCCTCGTGACACAAATGATAAATGAGGTCATAAATGCAAAGTGCTTAGAATAGTGACTGGCACAAAGGGCCCAGTAAAGGTCAGTTATCATGACCTTTGGGTTTTTTGAACGTTACATATAGATTCTCTATTGGGCTGAAAGTTGTTGCATAACCATGTCCTCTTTCCAGCCCACCAAGCGGTCTGAATTAGCCTTGGGGTTCAAGACAAAGAGCTGAGTACTGAGTTACTTATTCCCACAAAAGGTGTTTCTGTAATCTGTTACTTCACCAGATCTTGTGAGGACCAGCCCCACCGCCCAGCAGGGTCAATTACCCCTTCACCCCCCACCCCATGTATATGCAGTATTGTGTGCAGGTAGAGATATTACAGCAATGCTGAGGATGGTCTGCAGGGAGTCTCTCAACCCCAATCATTTGCAAAAATAATAGAATAATGAAAATTTAATAAGAAAACCAATTCTAAGATAAACTGGCAAGAGTCGATAGTTCCTCTGTAAATAATAACTTGATAAAAAATACAATTGGGAGGATATTCCCAATAGCCACAAAAACCAAACTACAAAGCATAAGAGATAACCACAGGCATGAAGAACCTTAGTGAAGAAAGTCACATCAATAAATCACATCATGTTCCTGAGAACAAAGGGATAACACCATAAAGATGTCAGTCTATAAATACACTGCAGTTTCATCCGAAATCCCAAGGGGATATTCTGGGAGAAATTACGAATAAACTCATCCCAAACATACTGTGATCACTTTAAAAAGGGCACCTGAAACATACTAGGACTTCAGAAATACAGAATGACGACACCTTATTTTTAGCACTTTAAAAGCCACAAACAAAAAGCAAGGACCACGTTAAAATCTTTCAACGTTTCATCTGGCTCTTTAATACAAACTCAGCATAGTTTCCAAAGTGGCACGAAGTACCTTGAAATATTTATTTTCCCCATGAGAGTGAAGACTGTTCAGATTCAACTGTTCTGTAAAATAAATTCCTGTTTCAGCTCTTAGCCCCTTTCATCCAGTGCTAATGATCATGGTGGGCAAGTTCTACTTAGCCCTTTACTATACTGATTAGTACTTTGTGCCAAGTACTCCAACAATCCCACTTGGGGGGAAAAAACATTTTCTCATGAAAGTTAAGAAAAATAGTCAACACAAAGGAATCTGTCAAAATACTGTATTATATTCAGTGCCTTACGTTCCTCACGTGAACTGAAATTTCCCCTAAAACCAGAATTTCTTAAACAATACAAAGACTCTCAGAGGGCTCGCTTGCGCACAGGAAAGGGGATTTACACTAACATGCAGTCTTCGCTGTTATCTGGAGACCTCGCGGATAATGTATGCAAGGTGCGAAAATAATCATGTGCCCTAGAACTTCAGTATCATTTTCCTGGTATAACCTGAATCCACTGAGGGCCTTAGAAGGATTAAACTAGTAAAAGTGGAATGCAAGAGGCTATAGTACAGACCAAATAAAATACAAAAGATAAAGACTAGTATGTTAAATGAATAAGTCACACATCAAATCGCAGTAGTTAAAATAACAAAATTAATCAAATCACAGGAGAAGGCCACAGCGGAGTAACTGGTACTAGACTTTCCCCTCTTACCATATACAGCTAGAAAACTCGACAAACCACATGAAACAACAGTTTCCAGATATTCACCAACAGGGCAGCAGAGGACAGTGAAGTCAGAGAGAAGGGAAGCAGATGAGGTGAACCCCAGGAAGCCTCCAGCTTTCTGCCTGGAGACACCTTCTGACCCAAACACTAAGAGAAGAATCCAAGCATAAAACCCCAAAGCAGGAAGCCCAGGTCCTGCTAAGGTGAAGAGACACTGAAACCAGAACTCTGGGAGGCTCAGCAGCTGAGGACAGACACTCCAAGCAGCTACTCAGAGAAAAAGCTCCAGAAGGTGCACACAAAAGGGTAATACTCTTAAGACCAAACAAACTCCAGGGGAGCTGTGGGCTGAGAAAAGCTCAGAGGTCAGGCAGAGCTGGAAGTTTTGCCGAGCCAGAGTGGAGAAGCTTCACTGAACGCATCCAAAGCATTCACGGTAGAGACCCCAGCAGGGCTAGGGTAGGGCTAAAGGCACCTTAGGGGGGCGCCTGGGTGGCTCAGTCTTTAAGCGTCTGCCTTCGGCTCAGGTCATGATCCCAGGGCCCTGGGATGGAGCCCTGCATCCGGCTCCCTGCCTGGGAGCCTGCTTCTTCCTCTCCCACTGCCCCCTGCTTGTGTTCCCTCTCTCGCTGTCTCTCTCTCTGTCAAATATATAAAATGTTAAAGTAAAATAAAATAAATATAAAAAAAATAAAGGCACCTTAGCATAAGATTACTCTGGACCCTCCCCCCCCAATAGAACTTAGAATAAGTCTTGAAAGAACTGGACTGATTTATAAGTAACTTAAGTGCCTACCAAACACACCTTAACACCCTTCAAAGGGAGAACACAAAATCCAGACACTCAGCAACATGCTGACACAATGTCCATTATTCAACAAAAAATTAATAGACAAGCCAAGAGAAAAATGTGACCCAGGACAAAAACATCAGTCACTAGAAATACACCAGGAAATGACAGACATAATAAAATTGGCAGACACTTTAGAACAGCTATTATAGATACGTTAAAGGACTTAAAGGAACATATGATTATAATTAGAAAAATGGATGTTATTAAAAAGATCCAAATGGAATGACCAGAGGTGTAAAATGCAATTTCTGAAATTAAAAAATTTACTGGATGGGCTCAATGGATAATTAGACATTCTAAGAGAAAAGATCAGTGAACTTGAAGAAACAGCAACAGAAAGAAAAGCAGCTCTGGAACATGGGCAGAGCCTTCGTGGCCTGTGAAACAGCCCCACGCAGTCTAACACACATGTGCCCCAAGGGGGCAGGGAGGCAAGTATGGAAATTTCTGAAGAAGTAATGGCAAAAACTTTCCAATTTGATGAAAACAGTAACCCGCAGATTCAAGAACCTGAGTAAATCCTCCCCGACACACACAAAACCACACAGGCATTATAATCAAATCATAGAACATCAGCAATAAAGAGAAAAATCCTAAAAGCAACCACAGGAAAAAAGCGATACATGACCTACAAAAGACCCGAGAGCGACCGTAGACTTCCCACCGGAAACAACACGAGTCAACGTCCACCTTTCAAGTGCTGAAAAATAACAAAGACTATCAACCCAGAATTCTATATACAGCAAAAACATCCCCTAGAAATTACTGGTAAAATAGAGGCATTTTCAGACAAACAAAAGCTGAGAGAATTTATCACCACGAATTGACACTGCAAGAAATGTTAAGGGCAGCTCTTTCACCGAAGGAGAATGACACCAGATGGGAACCTGAATGTGTGTGCGCATTTATTTTTTAATATTTATTTATTTATTTATTTTAGAAAGACAAAGAGAGGGGCGCCTGGGTGGCACAGCGGTTAAGCGTCTGCCTTCGGCTCAGGGCGTGATCCCGGCGTTCTGGGATCGAGCCCCACATCAGGCTCCTCCACTATGAGCCTGCTTCTTCCTCTCCCACTCTCCCTGCTGTGTTCCCTCTCTCGCCGGCTGTCTCTATCTCTGTTAAATAAATAAATAAACAAAATCTTAAAAAAAAAAAAAAAGAAAGACAAAGAGAGAATAAGTGGGGGGAGAGGCAGAGGGAGAGAGTCCCCAGACTCCCCACTGAGCGTGGAGTCCACCGCAGCTGGATCCCACGACCCATGAGATCACGACCTGGGCCCAAACCAAGAGATGGACGCTTAACCGACTGAGCCACCCAGGTGCCCCAAAGATGGCTGACTTTTAAACCAAGAACAACAGTGTATTGTGGGGTTTATAATATGGAGAAACAAAACGTCCCGGCTAAACAAAGGACAGGAGGGAGATGTGGGAGTACACTGTAACCGCATTCCTACATGTGACACCAGAAGGTGAAGTGAGAGTGTGTCAAGGCACAGGTGCATACTGGGAGCCTGAAAGCCATCAGAGGAAGAAAGAAGAGAAAAAGAAACATGTATGAATAAACAGCTAATAAGCCAATGATAAAGATAAAAAGGAATGCTATTAAACAATCTAAATAAAAGGAAGAGAAAAAACTAAAGCAAAAGATAGATGCAGCGAATGAAGAAACAGCAAGATGGCACACTTGAACCAAAGCAAGTCAATCATCACATTGTAAGTCATCCAAAGACTTTGGTTACAAGACGTTGTCGACTTGATAACAAAGCAAGACCCAGACTACAAGCTGTCTATGGACAGAACCGCACTTGAAGTAAACGGGACAGAAGACCGAGGAGTAAGAGAATGAAGCTGCAACCAGAGGCCCACGCTGCTGTGGGGCCCAGGCTCCCGTCAGGATGCAGGCGAGGGGAGCAGAAGGAAGTGGGTGCAGGCGGCCCACCGGGACGGACTCCCTCTGCCAGCCGGCTTGGGAGACGGCATCAGATACGTGCCCGACGCCCCAAGGCTCGGGATCGCCGCATGCCTGGCTGACCCAACAGACGCGGGATGTGCGTGGAAGCAGCAGGCAGGCAGGGGTCACTACAAAACGGCTACACTGGACACAGAAAAGGTGAGCAGGGCGGAGGGAAGGGGGACATCAGGGCCCCTTTTCTCTAAAGATAATCGATCCTGGGAGAAGGCCAATTTGACAAAACCTCCTTTAGAAGGTAGACAAAATATCATAATGAATAGGGGACAAACCTCAGCTTCAGAGAAGCTGGAATATCAGGTCCTGGATCTACCCTCCCACCGTCCGCAACTCAGACACTGAACAGAACACGTGAAACAACTGTTTTCAGGCCGTGGGCAACGGGCAGCCCAGGACAGTGCTCCCTGAGAGGGAGACGAGGTCAGCCCAAAATGTGCCGCAGGGACTGCCGGCCGCGGGGAAGGAAGCCCAGGCAAAGCCTGTCATCTCTCCGCACTGAGGACTCCAAGACAGGACTGGGGGAGGGGGGTGGCAAAGAGGGAGCGGAAACAGCTGCACAGAGACTGCGTTCTGGAGATCGGCAGAGGTGCTCGTCCTCGGAGTCTCCAGCTGAGTACTCGTGAGCATGTGCACGCAAGAAAACCGCCCAACCACGGAAGAACCACAGAAGCAGCAGGCAGAACCGTCTCCAACGTTCACCCAGGGCTCGAAATAGCTAGGGTTCCCACTGGCCACAGTGGAAAAAGCTTGTGATACAGGACATTGGATAATTATTCAGACAGGTATCCGCTCAGGGGTGGGGAGAAAACAGCCCGGAAGGCTGTTCTCGTCTCATCCTGCAAAACTTAAAGCAAGCATCAAAAGGATCAAACGGTTTCCAAGTACCTTCACTGCATTCCAGAAGACAGCTCAAGAAAGTTTTCAAAAATACACAATTATCTAGCACCCACAAAGGTGCATGTTTATACAACATCATGAATGTATTGAGGCCACTGAATCATACATTTAAAAATGGCTAAAATGGTAAATTTTATGTTTATGTTACCGCAATTCTGAAGACTATACAAATTAATAAAGATGTACAATTGTGGGGGGGAAATGAATGGCCCCCTAATTGCACTTTTCTTCCTTCTATGGATTAGCCCTTCTGTAGCTGACAGCTGGTGCTAAGACACGTTCACAGCAGCCAGTGGCTAGCAGGGCTAGGCTTGAAAAGTCAGAGGAACAAAAACAGGCTCTCAAAGAGGTCAACAGAAGCTTTAAAGCGGAGTAAAATACTTTCAATACAGTCAACAAACATTGTAAAGCAGATGTGATAAGCTTCCCTGTCAATGTTTGCTTTAGGGCATTTGTGGGAGTTACTAGCAAGTACTGGGCCGGGGCTCCAACTTCTAAAGACAAAGAAAGAAAGGAAGGATTTAGGAGAGGGAGGAGAGAGGAGCCTGGGTGGGTCAGTGGGTTGAGAGTCCTGACTCTTGATTTCAGCTCAACCCTGATCTCAGGGTTCTGGGATCAAGCCCAGTGTTGGGCTCTGCGCTCAGTGGGGAGCCTGCTTAGGATTCTCTATTTCTGCCCCTCCCCCCCAAATAAATAAATAAAATAAAATCTTTTTTTTTTTAAAGATTTATTTATCTGACAGAGAGAGAGAGCAGCAGAGGGAGAGGGGGAAGCAGACTCTCTACTGAGCAGAGAGCACAACCCAGGACTCTACTCTACCCAAGACCCCGGGATAATGACCTGAGCTGAAAGCAGACGCTTAACCGACTGAGCCACCTAGGTCCCCAATAAAATAAACTTTTTTTTTTTTTAAGATTTTATTTATTTATTTAACACAGATAGAGACAGCCAGCGAGAGAGGAAACACAAGCAGGGGGAGTGGGAGAGGAAGAAGCAGGCTCCCAGCGGAGGAGCCTGATGTGGGGCTCGATCCCGGTATGCCGGGATCACGCCCTGAGCCGAAGGCAGACGCCTAACCGCTGCGCCACCCAGGCGCCCCAATAAAATAAAATCTTAAACAAACAAACAACAACAACAAAGAAAAAGAAGAAACTCTCAGGGAACTACAGCGATCACCTGCACCTGACCCCCAGGCCCACTGGGACAAGGCTCCCCAAGTTCCACTTTCTAGCCACTCCAGGATTTTCAACCTCTCCCATCTCCTTCCATCATCCTCACTCATCTCCAAGTATTCCTTTGACCAAAGTTTCTCTTAAGAAATTGCAATTTTAAGAAAATTGGTCTGTGTTCACAGTGTCTGCTTCACCTGCTCCTCACTCTTCAAGCCTCAGGTGGCAAGCTTTGCCAGCTGGGCCCCTGGCATGGCTCCGGCCAAGGACACCAGCCACGTTCCCACAGCTCCCCCCCCCCCCCCCGCACCCTCCTCTCTGCTGGCCTCCTGGCCGCACTTGACTCTGCTGTCTACTCCTTCCTTCCTGAAACCTTTTCCTCCCTCTGGCTTTGCGCACGTGCCCACCACTTCCTCCCTTTCTGCTGTCCGTCCTCTTTCAGGCTCCCTTTGGAGAAAGGCCACCCGTAAATGTTCATGCTCTGCACCCCCATGCATTCCTTATCCTATACCCACCCAGACTTCATCTGCCATCTGTATACTGATGAACCCCAAATCTGTACAGACCTTTCCTCTTTCTTTATGTAAGTCCCATTCATCTCTGAGGTCCCAGTTTAGACTCCACTTATGGGAAGCACCCTAAGACCTCTGGGATCTGTTATGTGCCCCTTCTGCAGACTGCTGCTGGGCCTACGCGGTACGTCCCCATCACTGTATTTACACCACACTATTTTTGCTTGTTCACTTATCAGCATTCTCTACTACACTGTAAGTTCCTTCTCTATCTTGTTCAGCACAGCACCTGACAGCAGTCACTCAAATAGATGTTAGATGGATGAATTATTAACCCATTTATCACATAGCAGAGTAGCTATCTCCTAACAGGTGTTTAGACATTCAAGCTAATGAATTCTCTGCCATTTCCAAATAAATCCAATCCCCCTATTTCAGTGATGGAATTACAGAAGGTGCATTTTTCTTGAGATGAAAAACTTCATTAGTCCAGGTTTACTGCCTCAGCTAAAAGAACCAAAAACCAATACTTTTAACAGCCAATCATAAAGCTCTCAAGTTTATAAACTAAACATTATCTTGTAAAATGTCAATGCTTATCCCAATCATTTCTTAATTACTTTCCCAAAACTCTATCATAGCTTTGGAGAAGAATTTTCCCCCAATCTCCTAGGTTTTCCAGCTCAACGCCATCAGAGGCAATTCTGGGATGTAGGAGAATCACTGAAGCTGACGGTGGGCAACCAGACTGAAACTAGATGGTGAATATGCATTCACGTGGTCATCAAATGTCACAGGCAGCTACCACTGCCAGGCCTGGTTCCAGGTAGGTTCAGTAGTGAAAAGCGCAACCTCGCATCCACCATCCCTCGGAGCCTGTCAGTGGGAAGGACAGCCACTCAGCACACAGGGCAATTCCACCTGGTGCTAAATACAAGGAAAGAAGCTGGGTGATGTGATTGAGTAACGGACTGGCAGAGAGCTACTTTATGCTGTTTGGGGAAGGTCACTTTGAGAACGAAAGACTGAGGGAGCTGGCTTGTGAGGAACAAGGAAGGAGGAGGACGTAAGCTGGGTACAGCAGGAAGGAACAGCAAGTGAAAGGCCCTGGTGACGGCCTAGTCCTGCTAAGTGTAAACACACCAGAGGTCAAATAATACAAAGAAGAGCTTTTAAGATCAACACCTTATTTTTAGCATGACTTCCCTAACGTTTCTATGCAAAAACGACAAAACCCAAAAAACAAAAACAAAACAAACAAAAAAACAAAAAAACCACTAGCATTCAGGAGGAAAAAGGGGATACTGTATATATAACCTATAGTTAAAACACACTGAAGAGCAGATTACAGGAACTGAGACCTACTAAAACCAGAGCAGAAGATGCAGGCTACATCACATCAGCTTCCCTGCTCCTTCCTGGGCCCGGGGCAGAAATTATTAATCTCCCAGCAGAGTTTGTACGTGGCCGCTGTCCTCAGCAATGTCCTCCCGACAGCTCCCGCTTGCCCCCTTTGTCCTGAACGCTCAATCATCAAAAGGGATGAAATTTTTTAAAAATTTATTCTTCACAGTCCTTTGGTAAGTATTCCATACCTTCCTGGTTTCAAAAAGAGTACACTGAAAGTATAACTCGTTAAAAAAAGTCTCTCCTTAATGATGCCAGGTCCTCATCATAACCATGATTATTGTATAAAGTAAAAGACACTGAATATTGAGTTTCTAGGCCTCAGTTTTCAAACATGAAAAATGATAGGGTTAGACTAGATGACCTGCGAGTCCCTTCGGGCCTATTTAGAGAATTTAAGTTAAATATTTTACATTGGCCGGTTCTCGTACATGACTGCTTGAGAGTCGCCCTATAAGAAGCAACCACCCCCCCGCCCCCGCTGTTCTCCGCCATCTGCTCAGCGGCCGCGAAGCAGCCACCATGCGGAGCGCATCTCCATCCACGCTGGCCAGGCTGCGGTCCAGATCGGCAGTGGCCGCTGGGAGCTCTGTTCCCTGGAACGCGGCATCCAGCCCGATGGCCAGATGCCAAGCGGCAAGACCACTGGGGTTGGCGAGGACGCCTTCAACACCGTCTTCAGTGAGACGGGTGCTGGCGAGCACATGCTGGGGGCAGTGTTAGTAGACCTGGAACCCAGGGTCACCGAGGAAGCTCGCACTGGCGCCACCGCCAGCTCTCCCACCCTGCGCGGCTCATGCCAGGCAAGGCCGCTGCTGCCAATAACGGCCCGAGGGCACTAGACACTGACAAGGACATCGGGGACCTTGTCTGGGGCCCAAGTTGGAAACTGGCCAACCAGGGTACAGGTTTTCAGGGCTTCTTGGTTGTCCACGGCTTTGGAGGTGGAACTGGTTCTGGGCTCACCTCCCTGCTGATGGAACGCTCTGTTGATTATGGCGAGAAGTCCACACTGGAGTTCTCCATTTACCCAGCACCCCCCCCCCCGCTGGGTTTCCACAGCTGTAGTTGAGCCCTACAACTCCATCCTCTCGACCCACACCACCCTGGAGCGCTCTGATTGTGCCTTCATGCTGGACAACGAGGCTATTGAGGACTTGTCGTAGAACCTCCATACTGAACGCTGAACCTACGCTAACCTGAACAGCTTGATCCGGTCACATCGTGCCCTCCGTCCCTGTTGCCCTCAGAATCGATGGAGCCCAAATTCCAGACCAGCCTGGTGCCCTATCCCCGCATCCACTTCCCTCTGGCCACATATGCCCCTGTCATCTCTGCAGACAAAGCCTCCCACGAACAGCTTTCTGTAGCAGCGCTCACCAATGCGTGCTCCGAGCCAGCCAACTGGAGGGTGAAGTGGGCCCTCCCCACGGCCTGCTGCCTGCTGTACCGTGGCAGTGTGGTTCCCAAGGATGTCAGCGCTGTCACGGCCGTCATCAAGACCAAGCGCACCACCCCATTTGTGGATGAGGGGCTCGCTGGCTTCACAGGTGGCGTGAAGGACCAGCCTCCCACCAGGGTACCTGGTGGAGACCCGGCAAAAGTACAATAAGAGCTGTGAGCGTGCCGAGCATGGCCACTGCTGAGGCCTGGGCTCGCCTGGACCTCAAGTCTGACCTGATGGACGCCACGTGCGCCTTTGCTCACTGTACGTGGGGGAGGGCATGGAGGCAGGAGAGTTTGCTGAGGCCCGTGAGGACATGGCTGCCCTTGAGAAGGATTATGATGAGGTGGCCAGTGTGGATTCTGTTGAAGGGGAGGGTGAAGGAGAGGAATACTAATCTCTGATCTGTGCGCTAAAGTTAATTTGTACACTGCAGTGTATATTCTCATATACAATTACCGACCTACGCTTTAAAACACAACACTTGATTACAGACCCAAGCGGTCCATTTCTCTTATGGGTTTGAATAAAGTATCCCCCGCCCTAAATGAAAAAAAAAAAAAAAAAGCTTTATATTAAAGTATTTCAAGAACACTACTATACTTAAATGAAATATACAGATCTTTAAAATTAAACTACTCAAAATGCTGCTTTTCCTTCAATATCAATACACACACACAACTGGGTTACATGAGGAACATGAGTGCCTGCCCTAATCTGCCATTTGGATGAAGAGCAGTATTCTAAACCAGGACTTATTTTTAACAGTGGTTCCTCTTTAGGACAATTTCTCTTCTAGATTTTTACAGCTAACATAAAGCCACAAAAGTAGAGCTGGTTTTTATTGTATCACAAGCCCAAGGTAGTAAAATAAGACTGCCAAAGTTATTAGCAAAATAAAGCACAATGCAAAGAGCTAACTTAAAGTTTCTTATGCCAAAAACAGACGAATCAATCATACGTGGTCAAACGAAGAAATTTAGACTCCGCAGCAACCGAGACAGAAAAAGTTTAGAAATAAGGGACTCATAACATCTGAAGACTGAGAAGACAGGAAAGCTCCATGACCAGGCCCCAAACGAGGCACCTTCTACGAGGCATGAAATGTACCTCTGACCAGATTTCTGCCAGCTTCCTCTTCTTCCCCTTCCAGGTGGTCCTTCCTGAAAATTAATAACATGACCAAGAGAGAAAACCAAGTGGATGAGGAAAGGTGCAGCTGGATTAGCAACCCCAGGACCGAGGCACTGCACACACATCCTTACTTAATTTTCACAACAGCCCTATGGTAGCAACTGACTCAGCTTTGCAGGAGAAACAGCAGCTCACACCAATTACACACACCAAGTCCCTGGCCTTGAGGTCAAATGACAGGTAAGTGGAAGAAGTGGTATCTAAACCCGGTCTCTGCCCTGCACCTTCCCTGATATGGGAGCCCCTGGACTGACCTTCCTGCCGCGCCCTTCCCTCTCACACAGCCACCAATGCACAGTGCTGCAAAGCCCCCTTGATAAAACAGGCATCACTCACACATCAAAAACTAATGATACCCCATCACCTAAGAGCAAGTTCAAATTCATTCCCTGGCATTCAAGATCCTCCATAATCTAAAAACGTAGGCCTAGGGGCGCCTGGGTGGCACAGCGGTTAAGCGTCTGCCTTCAGCTCAGGGCGTGATCCCGGCGTTCTGGGATCGAGTCCCACATCAGGCTCCTCCGTTATGAGCCTGCTTCTTCCTCTCCCACTCCCCCTGCTTGTGTTCCCTCTCTCACTGGCTGTCTCTATCTCTGTCAAATAAATAAATAAAATCTTTAAAAAAAAAAAAATAAATAAATAAATAAATAAAATAAAAACGTAGGCCTAGCTCCCATTCCATAATACCAACCCCTCCCCGGCCCCCATGACTCTTTCTCACTCAGTGGGACACCATCAGGATCAATGACATTCATGCCCTCTTCTTCCCTCTTTACTGGACCAACTTCCCCCGCCTTTTGTTAAGGTTTTCATCCCTCCCTCTTGTGAGTCAGGTAAGGTAACCCCATATCTACCCTAGGGACTGATCTAGCCTAGGCCAGAGTTTCCCAGTGGTGACGCAATTCGTATTTGGGCAAGGGGAGGATGATTCTTCACACTCTTTGAGACCTTCCTGCACATCAGAAGTTTAACATGCCTGCACAATTACAGATGAGGAACCCTAGCCCAGAGTGATTAATCGGCCTGTGGTCAAAGAGCAAGAAAGTGGGGAAGCAGGATCTCCACCCAGGGCTGTCTGATGCAAAGCCTGGCCTTTCCAGCACCCCCAAGGGGCTCCTGGCTCCCACTCAAAAAATCATCTACTGAGTATCTGCTACTCATCACCCACAAGGATATGAAAAGGAGCAAGGAAGAGTCATTGTCCTCCACGGCTAATAGGAAAGAGATCAAGAGAACGCACCAGGAGAACAGAGGCAGCACAGCGGGCAGGGAGGGAGGGGCTAGCAGGGAGGGCACAAAGCAGAGGAAGCAGGGGAGAGGGTGTTCTGAGCTTCGGTGAGGTGGTCTGTATCTTTCATTTTCGTACTGAGTGTGGTCTTGTGCAGCTGTTTGTTTTTAACAACACTAAAACCATGAGGTCCTCAAGGACACAGACTATGTGTGACTCGACCTTTTTTATACCCTCTAAGGTAAACCTAGTTATTTAAGTCGCAAATTCTAGTAAGCAAAGGACATAGGCTAAGCTGAAATGCCGAGAAAGATTACGTGCCATCACCACCAGGAGAATCTATTTTTTTTCACAGGATTAAGTCCACCCTTACTTTTCGGGTAGAAAAAAAGACTATTGCAGAAACTGTAACTATCAAGTTCCCCCTACTTGTAACATCTCTAAATTTAAAAAGCTATACCATTCTCGTTTGTAAAACAGAAAAAAAAATGGTACTGCATTACTTTAGTAAACTACTTTCTGTTGTTTTTCAGATAATTGCCTAAAACCCATTTTCACTGAAAATGTCACAAAAGCACTTCTGATTATTGTTTAAATCATGATACGGCCCTACTAAGACAGGGATTTACTCAAGGCAGCTGGTCAAGGTAGGAGAGTAAGGAACAAACACTGAATTCAGAATGTCCCATCAATTATCCTCAATGCCCATGGGTCCAGGAGAACCACAGTCCAAGCTACGCAATCCCAGGTAACCAGCCACAAATCTCAACCATGAGAGGGTCATGCAGCCTGTACCCCCTAGAATCACCTTCCCAGATTCGCCCATGCACTCTGCGCTCTGTGCAAAACATGTTGCATGTGTCACCTGCATTTAGCACGCTACTCCCTCATATCCGTACCACGACGGTCCTGAACCCTGTTTATATAGTTGTACTTACGGCTGTAGCGAGACACTGAATTATTATTGTCTTTCACCCAAGACTGTGAAAAAGGAGTCATTGTTTCTAAGAAAATTAGTTGAATGTTTGGAGGAACGTTGACAAAAAGGAAGTTGCTAAAAAGTTTACTATCAAAGTAAGTATAGCTGAGGCAACAGTTAAGACAAATGGGAAATCCTATTTTTTAAAAATCTAGAATTCTGTACTTACAATGCTTTGAAATTGTTTTTAAATTCTTTAAGCTCTTTAAAAGAAACTAAAAATGGAAATCATAAGCAATGCATGCTGAGATTATACAAGATGGATCGCTTAGAACTCCAATCAGACCTTGGCTTTCTATCACGGGATTGATAAATAAATGTAGATTTATGTACTCTTAAGTTAAAATAAGACGGTATTTTCATTCTTCACTTCCATCAACTGTTTAACCAACTGCAGGTATCACTTGGCGGTCATATCCAATGTAATAAATGCCTATATAATCCCATTTTTCCCTAATCCTAAGCATCGGCCCATTGCTGGCACCACCTAAACCGCCCAGGAAAGCTTTAGAAGGCCTTGTCTGCTGAGGATTCTGTTACGGGCAGTGAGTCAACAAGAGGAAAGCAACGCACATATTCTAAAACCTGTGGTATGTGAGCTGTAGACACACTACCCATGGCCAAATTTGCTTTAAATTAACACTGGCAGATTCACACAAATGCCAACCAATAATCATTTTAACCATCACCTAAGCATCTAGCTAACTAGAAGACACAGTCCTTATCTTAATGCATATCAAGCCATATAAATACAGTGAATTATTAACTTATGAATATGTTTACAGCCCTCCTACCATCAGACTGGGTATTTCAAGATATTAAGGATTTATTCTCAATTTTTAAGTATGATAGGAATAATTGTTATGTTTTTTGAAAGTCTTATTTGGGGAGGTATATACTGCAATATTTTTTTTAAGATTTTATTTGAGAGACAGAGAGAGAACATGAGCAGGGGAGAGGGAGAGGGACAAGCAGACCCCACACTAAGCACGGAGCCTGATGCAGGGCTCGATCCCATGATCTTGAGATCATAACCCGAGCTGAAATCAAGAGCTGGACGCTTAACTGACTGAGCCACCCCGGTGCCTCTATACTGAAATATTTATCATGAAATAATACAACTGGAATCTGCTTTAAAATAATGAAAGAAGAGGAAAATGGGTGAGGAAGGTTTAAGAAAACCGTCAGGAGTTGGTAGCTGTCGAGGCTGGTGAAGGGTACACAGGGGGTTCACTGTACTATCCTTCTTTTGCCTATGTTTGGCATTTTTATAAATAAAAAAGTTAAAAATATTGGATCATGCCAAATTTCTTAGACAATATCTTAAAAATCACAGACATGAAGTTTTAAAGCACAGATAATATGCAATTTCCCTGATATATTTCATACTCCCCCCCCACCAAAAGAAAAATCACTCATGGAACCAGGAAAATAAAGATTCATTGAATCTCGAAATCCTAAGCCAGGACGGTGCCATTTCTTCTAAGCTTGTGAGAACATTCTGACCCAATTCTCAGTGTTCCCATTAGTTTCCTACACTACTGTTCTCAAAATTGCTGAAGCTTCAGAAAGTTGACTGCGTTAGCAAGCAGTGATTCCAGTCAGAGGAAGAAAGACGCTGGTTGTAACTGGTTATAAGTATTTTTATATCTGTTGAAAATCTGTCAGTCTGGAAATATTTTATTGTCTGTGTGAACACCAATTAAGTCGACAGGATGATGACAGCCAAACCAACTATCCTTTACTCCAAATAAGCAAGTGGCATGACAGGTCTATGCATCTGCTCTCAGTATAACCCAGAGACATCTGAGAAGTTCTATCAGATAGCATCTAAAATCGAGTGTGCTCGAGATTAAAATTTCATTTAAAAGCTATTTTCAACTGACTTGACTGAGATAGTCTTCATATATAAAAGGATAATTTATTTTCAACTCTGGTGTAATTAAGGTACAGTTACATTAGCATCAGGTATACAATACAGTGATTCAACAATTCCACACATTACTCAGTGCTCATCATGAGAAATGTGCTCTTAAAATATAAATACTTTTTTTTAAAAAAAGGATAATCTATCAATCCTTTTTTATAGCTCTTTCACTGATTGGCTTTAACATTGCATGAAGTTTTCCTGGTGCGACTATAATTAAATACAATCAATTAAGTTTCAAGAAGAGATACAATAAGACTTAAGTCCAATACAAAAGTGAACAGAGCATTAACTCCCCAGTTAGCTTTGGCCAATAAAGGCAAGCTCGATTCCTTAAAAAAAAAAAGAGAGAGAGAGAAAGAAGGAAAAAACAGAAAAAGAAAAAAAGCCAGGGGTTTTGCATCTCACTGGGAATGAATGTCACAGGCCTCATCATCCCCCATAGGACCCCAGACAGCCAGGGCCCCACTGCTCTTCCCGGCATGCATGCTGCTGGGCACGCTGCTGGGATGGGGAACAGAGCTCGGCCTCAGCAATCAGGGATCCAAGTGGCACGCTCCCCACCTTCCTCCAGGTCTTTCCTGGAGGGTAACCTTCCCAGCGAGGCCTCCCTGATGGCCCGTCTCACGCTGCGTGTGCACTCAGGGACAACTTCTCTTCTTCCCAGCTGTAGCCTCCTCCTTACCACCCTTGTTTCCTGCCATCGCCTCCATCCCAAGGCAAGGTTCACGAGAACAGGGATTTTTAGCTCTTTCCTTCAATGTTGTATTCCTAACGCTCCAACAGTTTCTGGCCTATGGTAAGTGCTCAATAACATACTGAAGAAACAGGGTGACATGGTGACCCACCACCGTGAGGATCCGCTGAGATGTGCCACCTAAGAACTCAGTGAACGGATCTGCTCAACACGCACAGGGCTGGGACAGCACACTCCGTGGTCTTACTCATACCTCTGTCCTCCATGACTCTAACGTTTGGCCTCGCTTCCATCTTGTTTTGATGTATGAAAGGTAATTTACCAGAATTAACAACAAACCAAGGCCATGGCAAAAGAAACTCAAATTGTCAGACACCCCAATTCGGGAAATTTATCCAAAAGTTTTGGATATGAAGCAGACAGAAAGGTTGATCGCCTCTGCAAGTATAACATGAAATTAGAAAAATCTGTTTCAGCTCCCTGAATACAGTTAAGGTGGACTCTAGATGTTGGGGTCTAACAGATCTTAGTTTCTAGTTTATTTTTATAGTAATATAATACCACTCAACCATAACAACTCTCCTTTGCTATAAGCCAGACAGTTGGTAAGCCCTTTGCTTGAATTTTTACTTAATTCTTGAGGAAATTTGATAGAAACAATATTTTTGAAATGTCATTTTTTCATCCTTAGGATTTTTGTTTTCCTTTACTCCCACCTCCCCAACCCCAACCAGCAGTGCCCACTGCCTCGGGAGAGGGACAGGACATGGCAGAACACAACGGCCCTCCCGGCTGCCGGTTCCAAGGGCCCTAAGAATCGAGGGAACGCTAGGTCTACACAGAAAACACACCTGTGAGAAATACTGCACATGAGAGACAAGGCAAGGCCTCTGTTTCTCTCACTGCCACCTCCACTCCCAAAGCCTGGGGCAGAGACGGTGGAAAAGTACAGAACCCAGTCTAGAGGCAATGGCGAGCCCCGAGGAGAGCCCACAGCACAGTGCTAGAGCCCCAGGGAAACAGCAAATCGACCGGAGGGAAACAAACAGCTATTTATTGCTTTAGGACAAAAAGTAGCTGAGCTTTGCAGAGATTTGTGTCCCAGAAGAGCAGGACAACAGCAAAATGGTTCCCATTCCCTCAGGCACAGCAAGGAAGTGTGGAAAAGAACTACCTGACTAGAGAGCGCAGACAGTAAGAGCGAGTGACACCTCCACGCTGCGCGGAAAGGTGGCAGGAGGGCAAGACGGGGTCCCCCCAAGCCATGAAGTCATGAAGGGATCCCCATCCTCAAATCATATCTAAGCCTAGGCAAGAGGAGGAGGTCCTCACAGATTGTAGTTCCACTTCCCCAGAAAGATGGGACATAATTTGCTATAAATTATTAATGGAAAATAAAGTTCTACTTTTTTCCCACCTGGACTGTGGAATTCACACTTGAATTCTTATTATTACTTGCATTTTACAGATGAGGAACCTGAAGCATTAGGTAACTTTTCAAGTAATGTCACTGGATTTGATTGGGATTTGAGCCCAGGCTCCCAATCTCTATGCTACACCACCACCACGGCACTGGAACACATAAACTTCATAATCACATAAAACTGACTCTATTTGTTCATTGCATCTCTAATAGAAAACCCAACAAAATCTCCTAAATACAAACCTTAATATAAAGCAAATGTTAATAACGGAAACGGGCTTTTATGCAATAACTACCTTGAATCATAGAGGGATCCCAACAATCTCAAAATTAATTTTTAAAATATTTTTTATTTATTTGAGAGAGAGAGAGAGAGAATGTGCACATGTGAACGAGGAGGGGAGGGGCAGAGGGAGAGGGAGAAGCAGGCTCTCCGCTGAGCGGGGAGCCCGACGCGGGGCTCAATCCCAGAACGCTGAGATCATGACCTGAGCTGAAGGCAGACGCTTAACCAACTGCACCACCCAGGTGCCCCTCAAAATTAATTCATACATACATCACCCCACAAAAAACAGTAATTATACAAAAGTACAATTCATTGAGAAGTACATAATGCCAAAAAAGTACCAAGAAGTCATTAACATTTTTAAATGCACCCATATTTTATTAATAACACAACTGACATATATTTTTAAAACAGTACTGCAAATGTGAAGACAACACAAAAGTCTATGACCATGTTTGACCCCCTGAAAGCTCACCAGCTGGGAATCCCTAATTGAGAATAAACTGGAGGGACTGCAAACGAGGCGTATAAAACAT
Source organism: Ursus americanus (assembly GCF_024610735.1). Taxonomy (NCBI): domain Eukaryota; kingdom Metazoa; phylum Chordata; class Mammalia; order Carnivora; family Ursidae; genus Ursus; species Ursus americanus. The sequence continues at coordinate 66,775,180 of NC_142137.1, read as the reverse complement.
TCCAAACGTTTTCATTAAATTGCTAACCTGGAAATCAAAAGGAGATCTGTTTCAACCATTGTGAGACGATGTACGTCCATGACCACATGGTTTCAGAAAGAGCACTGCCAGACTATCTGCATGGCACCTGTTGTTCACGGATTCCTAAAAGTGGCTTAGCATGATCAGTCTCAGATAAAATTTTAGATCACAACCAGGGAGACTGGGAACATCTGCTTTCTGTGAAATGTACTTTCTGTCCTGAAAGGGCAGTCACTAATAAAGAACTCTTTAAAAGAGGCCTCGAACTGAGTATGTGTCCTCATTTATCTAACACTGCTCCCTAATGTCCTCAAGTACAGAAAACAATCCTCCTGTGCATCGTGATTAATGTATGTCAGAGTACTTAATGCTTTATTTTTACACAAACTTTTCAAACCGCAGTCTCCTTATTGACATAGATTCATTTTTACTCTTAAGTTTCCAATGAAAGTGAATGTAGGAAAATGGAAGGTCTCATTCCGACTCCAGATACTGTGCCGTAACCGTACGTGGCATGTACTTCTACAGCGGCACCTGTAACATTTAAAGACACTGAAGCGTTTTACCCATTAGATTATAAAATCTTCAAGAGTAGAAAAATATGCATGCACTGTGCACTTACAGTATTTGTAAGTTCTGGGTAGAGGGTGATGAATGAAAAAAAAACCCAAAAACCCATGCATTTGATTTTTGGTGGCATACTTAACATTTCCCATACATATCCCTTGGTATTTATGTATAATAATATGCTAATATCAACCACAGACAGTGAGAATTAAATGTACTCCTTCCATAACTAACAGTATATACTGTTTATGGATCCAACAAAAAGACTTTGAATGGTGTAAAAGCCAACAAAGGTTTTAAAATATCTGTCTGCACCATTCTTATTTAGACACATGTTAATTCTGAGACACTACAGGCAAGTTTTGGGAACACAGGCTCTCAATCACAACGCTATCTTCCAAAGCACACCTTTGTCTTCACGCGTGGGTCCTAGACCAATCAATTATTCAAAGGTAGACTCTTCTAGTTCAGGGGTTATACTCATCCTTTTCTCTCAGTTTAATAAATATTTTTTTTAAGATTTTATTTATTTATTCGACAGAGATAGAGACAGCCAGGGAGACAGGGAACACAAGCAGGGGGAGTGGGAGAGGAAGAAACAGGCTCCCAGCGGAGGAGCCCGATGTGGGGCTCGATCCCACAACGCCAGGATCACGCCCTGAGCCGAAGGCAGACGCCCAACCGCTGTGCCACCCAGGCGCCCCTCAGTTTAATAAATATTTTAACAAAATTTTACTTCTTTAAGGCTTCTAAGGGGGCCTTGGAGGAAACCTGGATAGCTCCTCAACAGGAAACAGGAAAGTTGAATCTGATGCAATTCAAATTCGCCAAAATTAATAGGCAGACACTACCCAAATAAGATTTTTAAAAAACTAGATTTATGCAAATATCACAGATTATCTGAATTATAAAATAATTTAAAAACAAGATTCTTTTACATAGTAATCCCCCCAGTTAATTAGAAATTATCATTATGGGGCGCCTGGGTGGCACAGCAGTTAAGCATCTGCCTTCGGCTCAGGGCATGATCCCGGCGATCTGGGATCGAGCCCCACATCAGGCTCTTCCGCTATGAGCCTGCTCCTTCCTCTCCCACTCCCCCTGCTTGTGTTCCCTCTCTCGCTGGCTGTCTCTATCTCTGTCGAATAAATAAATAAAATCTTTAAAAAAAAAAAAAGAAATCATTATATGACCATGTTAGGAACATACTACACAAAGCAAATAAATGAAGGCTGATTACTGCGAACTCTAATGACATACATAATTGTATGGCCAGTCTTCTGGCTAACTGAAAGCAACAGGAAAAGTTAATAACCAGCCACAGCCACCTCGCCACCATAATCATCAGAGACCATTTGCATACAATACAAATGACCCAGCAATAGGATGACACTGAAAAGTTTCTGAAAACCATGAGTTGACAAGAAACCAGCCTTTCCTTGAGAATACCAATCTTTTGATTTTCAGCATCACCTAAACCCAGTTAGAAAAGTCCCTGAAACGAGAAACCATACTCACTGCTCACAGGCATGCCAGTGTGCCCCCGCCACCAATTTCAGAGCCCATAGGTTTTCGGGATGAACCAAGAACAGAATTCAGGTTCTGATTCTTTTCCATCTTCCACAGAGGGGTTCTCAAAGTGTGGTCCCAAACCAGCAGCAGCAGCAGCAGCAGCAGCATCACCGGGGAACTGGGAGAAACGCACATTCTGGGCCCTACCTCCTGAATCCGAAACTCTGGCAGTGGAGCCCAGCAATTTGTGATTTAACAAGCTTTCTGGGTGGGGGGCTGCGGTGCAGCTGGGGTACCACGGCTCCACCAAAAGGGCCTAAAGCCTCGGAAACATGATCATAGCTCATAAAATATCCACGCACCTCAGTAGGAGTCCAATTTTTCTCTTAGAAGGAAGCTTATTATCACTGCCATAATCTTTCTTTACAGCCGAGATTGCTAATGAGTCAGAGAAGAGGGGAGTTGGAGGAAAAATACTACTTGCATTTTAGAGATCTACCTGTTACTTCCATAATACAAAACTACGGAAACAGAATGAGATGTTTTTACTGATCAAAAGGGGAATGGTTTTTAAAATATTATAGATAGAGCAGTCAATCCTAGCAATAGTTTAACTATCAGAATTTTAAAACACAATCTCCATATTCTTGGTATCATCTTGGCTTTAAATGACGAAGACCAATCACTATAAGGTAACTACAGATCTCAGTAATCTAGAAGCTACTGGGTTTTCTAAGTTGGGGAGGTGGTTTGAGGACTGAATGTGCTTTACTTACTGGGCAGAGCAATCACAAGACAAAGTCTGACACCTCAACAAAAAGGCTAAATATTAAATTCCACTCTCGACTCCAAAATCTTATGAAGGTGGGGAATGTAAGAAGTGATGAAAACCCAGTGCTGCCCATGGAGGGTTAGAGGCCCTGCCTCCTCCAAGCTCCTGAGGGAAAGGGTACAGTCAGGCAGGTTAAAACTACAGAAGTATTTATAAAGCAGCAACTTTTAAGAATTTCAGGTTCAGTGCTGGTTTTCAGTAAGTTTTTAGATATTTTTAAAAATTAAAAAAGCATACTTTCTCTCCTTTGGAAGAAGAAAATGTGGTGCTTCGGGAAGTAAAATAAGATTTTAAAGTTTTTATTTGTAATCCTGCAAGCATTAGCATTTTTCTATTGAAGTGCCACTTATTATTATTTATAAGCCTTAATTAAAAACACTTTTTTCATCTTAGTATAATTCAAAGCAAACTAACAGAAGGTGGGTAAGTTTGGGAATCTGCGTTCAAGGCCCAGTTAATGACAATAAGCTTTTAAATGGGAAAAAAAAATTTGTTTTCTTCCTCATTACAACAAATATTCATTACTCAAAATCTTGAGAACTCAAAACAGGCTAAAAGATGAAAAGGAAGTTCCTGAGTGCGGCCACCATGAGACAGACAAATCGTGTTCACACACGTCTACATTTTCAAGCCCTCCTCTGTGAATTTGTGTTAGAAAATACATTTAAACGGACATTTAACTGGTGTGTTTCAAGCAGCTCATTAATTTTTGACTGTCAACTCTCTTAGGCAAGGATCCAGATCTTATCACCCTTCCGTCCAGCAGGAGAGGCACAGAGAATCTACCGAGTATCTGCTGAACTGGGTAGCTTGGAGCCTACGAGACAGAGGCGGGCCTTGCAGACTGCCAAGATGTGTTACAGAAGGATCTTCAAAGTGATTGATGTGATAGAATACGGGTAAAAAGTTACTCTGTGAATTAAAGAAAAAAACAGACATTTCAAGACCTGGCTCCTTAGAAAGCCCTGTGGGCTTGAGAAGCAGCACCAGGAGCCCCCACCGGGCCGGGGGGCAAGCCTGCATGCCAGGAGCTACCACTTTGGTTAAGTGCCGAGGCCAGGACTAGGGAGGCCTTTCATGCTGACATTCCAAGTGCAGAGGAGGGCCTGGCACCGAGCTCATTCGGAGTTCAAAGGAAAGAGGCCTGGAACGACGATGGGTAACAGCTCCCAGAGCAATGGTGCATTTTTTACCCTCCTTAACTTACCCCTAAAGCTTATAAGTCTCTTTGACGTCAAGAACCACCACCAACAGGTGATTTTGCCTCCTGCCTCTGCAGGTAATGATACTCTCTGACTATTTTCAGAGACTAAAAATAGCTTAGAAGAATTGAGTCATACTGAATAACATCCTCGAGCACTGTATTTACAATATCTAAAAATGAATAAGTAGGGCTAATTCCATCATGTGCTTCTAATAGTCAACAAGGGGGGTGGGAAAGAAAAGAAACCCCAATTGGAAAGTGAAATATGCCCACAGTCTGTTATTTTGATCGCCGACTTAAGGTTTGGTTTCCACTAAAATGTGTAACTACTTGCTTCTTCACCTTTTTCCCTCCAAAGAAGAGACTGACTCTATGTGTGCACATACTCCCTTTCTTCACTTTATAGTCTGTTATAAAGAATGCTATGACTTAGGGCACCTGGGTGGCTCAGATGGTTAAGCGTCTGCCTTCGGCTCAGGTCATGATCCCAGGGCCCTGGGATCGAGCCCAGCATCGGGCTCCCTGCTCAGCAGAGAGCCTGCTTCTTCCTCTCCCTCTACTATTCCCCTTGCTTGTGCTCTCTCCCTCTGTCAAATAAATAAATTCTTTAAAAAAAAAAAAAAAAAAGCTATGACTTGGGAGGGCACCTGGATGGCTCAGTCCCTTAAGTGTCTGGCTCTTGATTTTGGCTCAGGTCGTGATCTCAGAGTCCTAAGATCGAGTCCCACAGTGGGCTCTGCACTAAGTGGGGAGCCTGCTTGAGGATTCCCACTCCCTCTGTCCCTTCGCCCACTTGCACATGTTCACGTGCTCTCTAAAATAAACAAATAAATCTTTAAAAAAAGCTCTGACTTGAATTTTGTTCCAGCACACATGGCAGGCCAACACCCTGAACCACCACCAGACTAAACGCTAAAGTGCTGAATAAAATACTAAAAGCAAAAGACACGCACACACATAAATAAACACCTTTTAAAACACATCGCTGAGTCAGCACAAAAGGAAAGTCTCTAGTGAGGTCACAGAGGAATTGAGAGCAGAAACCCTGGGAGAAAAGTATGTGCTGAGACAGGATTCTACTCTAGGAGTCTCCTCCAGACCCTGAGTTTGAAACCCCAGAGACCCTGAGTTCGAGTCTGTACGATGAAGGCAATACTAGGGGAGGTAGGAGAGAGAGATTCCTGTATTAAGCTAGACACTGGCAACCCAAAAGGACTTCAGTAAAAGGGTAAAAGAGAGAATCTGTCATTCCAAAGTGGGCAGCAAGGAAACTTGTTTTATCATCAACCCCAAGTAGAGAAATAAGGGAAATTTCCCCTGACATCTGAGGTATTTCTGCTACCAGAATGGCTGGAGGAACACTGAGCCAGGACTTAAAGTGGCCACAAGAATGTAGTGTCCCCAGGAGACCGGCATAAGCAAAGATAACTTCCCTCTGGAAGACTGTAACTTCAGTCTGGGTATCAACATTCCCTCAGATGAGGTTCCAAGGAAAATGAGCAACTCACAGGAAAAACAAAAAACAAAAACCCCCACAAACATACAAAATACACAAGAAAACAAGGTACCATGAGTAAGAGTGAGCAGAAACAGATGGCTGAGTTAGACTTCAGATACCAGAACAGACACAAACTATAAATGTTTAATGTGCTTAACAGAAGCTTAAACACAGGAACAAGAGTGAGACTATAAAGAATGACCAAGCAGATCTGAAAGAGAACCAAATAAAATTTCTAAAAACAGAATATAATTAAAATAAAAGTAATGGTTAAGAGCAGGGATGAGACCCAAAGAAAGAGTAGTGAACCGAAGGTAAGAGCCAAAGAAATTATCCAGAATGCAGCACAAAGAAAAAGAAGATGGCGGGCTGAAAGTAAGAACTTAGAGGTCTGCTGGACCCTGTCACGCTAATTCAAGTTCCAGAAAGAGAGAATGGGGAAGAGGCATGTTCGTGAGATAATCATTTCCCGGAATTCTCTACACCTGCACTCCCCACCACGGCAGCCACACGTGGCTATTTAAGTTAAAATTTAAAATACAGTTCCTAAGTCACACTAACCATATTTCAAATTCTCGTTAGCCACACGTGGCAAACAACTGCCATACAAGACTGCACAGTGTAGAACATTTCCATGGTCAAAGTTCCACTAACTGCACTATTCTAGAACCAATGAAATTCCTATCCTCAGACCCAACATACCCAATACAGTTCAAGCGATGTCAATATCATCCACACATGGATGGACTGAGTGACACTGCAAGGTAGGAATGCTACCCAGAAGGTCTTAAAACAGGCAGAGAGAGGAGTCAGGCCATGTTAAAGGAACAACATCAGATCGCTAACTTCCTAGGAGTAACTCAGAGAGCCCATAGAAGACAGGGGAACACCACCTTCAAATATGCTGAGAGAAAACACTGTCAACCTAGAACTCTATCTTTCAAGCATAAGGCAAAATACATTTTCACACACAAAAGATTTACCAACAACAAATCTTGTCCAATGGAAATTCCAAAGAATCCATTTTAAGCAGAAGGAAAATTACCCCAGAAAGGAGGACTGGAATGTAAACAGAAATAGTAAGCAAAGATATGGTAAAATTTGATTAAATCTAAATAAACATTAGCTGTATAAAAAATAAAAAGAATGTCTAATTTTTGGTGGAAAAGACAATTACAATACTGGGCAGTAACAGACCATACTGGGGCACATGTTTGGAGTTAAATATTTTAAGGCCTTTTTGTAATTCAGGAGGAGGGTAATGATAGTAACTTCAGACTTTAACTTAGAAATGGTAACATACATGATTATGATAACCACTCGGAAAAAAAGTGACACACAGGACAAACCTTCCAAACAGTTGGGGAGGGGGCAGGTAAAATAAGAGGAAGAGGGAAAAAAATCCTGAATCAGTCCATAAGATGATAGCCAGAAATCCAAATACCTCAGTAAACACAAATAAAAGCAGACTAAAACTCTCTAGTCACCAAGATCACCAGACTAGATAAAAAGGTAAAATGCAGCTATAGGCTTTTATATGCCAAGCAAATATTTACCAAAAGAAAGCTAGTGAAACCACATTAACTTTAGACAAAACTGTCCTTAGGAAAAAACACAGTAGAGATAAAGACGGTCCCTTCATACTGGTAAAAAGTTCAATTCGCCGGGAAGATGAGACTAATTCTAAACTTAGAGAAATTTCTTTTTTAAAAAGATTTTATTTATTTGAAAGAGAGAGCACAAGGAGGGGGGGCAGTGGGAGAGGGAGTGGGAGAAGCAGGCTCCCCACTGAGAAGGAAGTCTGATGCTGGGCTCCATCCCAGGACCCTGGGATCATAACCTGAGCCGAAGGCAGAAGCTTAATCGTTCAATCGACTGAGCCACCCAGACACCCCAGCGCCCTCAACTTAGAGAAGTTTTTTAAAACACCATTTTAATTAACATCTCCATCAAGTAGACAAAAAATCAGCTAGATAAGAACAGATCAAGTAGTTTGTAAGGATACAGATGTGAACATAATAAATTCAATCTAATAGTCGTACACAGAACACCCCCATCGATTAGGGGAAATACGTAGCCTTTTTTACAAACAGGTGACACATTTATGAGGCGGACTATAGGAGAGGTACAAAGTTAGCATCAACAAATTTTCAGGTGTAGGATGACTATCAATCAGATTCCCTGTTGACGATGCAATTAAGTTAGAAATCATTAACAAAAAGATAAATAGGAACACCCTATACTTTCAGAAATCAAACACACTTCTAACAACCATGGGTTAAAGTCTCAGAAATACGAGGTTTGTTCCAAGTAACTGAATACGTAAGAACCAATTTCTCATTAGTAAAACTGAACTGTTAGATTTAAATAAGGTTTCTAACACCTAAACTGTAGGTGTGGATTTTCCATTGTGCATATAAACTTAAAAAGGAAAAGTTTACTAAAACACACAATTAGGGGTGCCTGAGTGGCTCAGTCGGTTAAGCGTGTGCCTTCGGCTCAGGTCATGACCTCAAGGTCATGGGACTGAGCGTCACATCGGGCTCCCTGCTCAGTAGAAGCCTCCCTCTCTCTCTCCCTATGCCTGCTGCTCTGCCTACTTGTGCTCTCTTTCTGTCAAATAAATGAAAAAGTCTTTAAAAAAAAAAAGTGCACAATTAAAAGAACAACAGTTTACAGCTGGAGAAAGTTTCCTAGTGGTCACTGATCTCCTTGGAATACCTTTTGCACTTTCAAACTGGAGAGCAAGGAACCCAGGCAAGAAAATTCAACATTCCTTCATGTAGTAACAGTTTATCAGGAGCCTCGCCTGTGCCACTCACACAGGATTCCAAGGTGAGCCAGACACACGCAGTCCCAGCCTCCTGGGGCTGAGAGCATCCTACAGGACACAGCCACTAGACGCAAAAATGGCAGCCTGGACATACAATGTGAGCCTGTAACAGAGGTTGGGGGATCAGGAAAGGCTTTCCAGAGGAAGAGATGCTTTGAGCTGAAACTTAATGTGTTAAAAAAAAAAAAAAAAAAAAACGCATCTGGAGGGAAGAGGCAAGAGAACAGCATTCCAGAAAAGAACAGAACAGTATAGATGAAGTTAAAGAAGTTTAGGTAGGCGAAGTAACATCATAATTTTCAGACAGTCAATACAGAAACGGGGCAGTAGAAAACTGCAAAAAATTTATGCCTTCTCATCTATTCCTTTCTCAATACGAATGTGGTTAACCTTTCTACTATCCGAATTTTCGGAGCTACACAAATACTGTCCAGATATTCTATTTATTAAGACATTTAAAACTTACTTTTATACAAAATTGAATAGTTAGAATTTTCTATACTGTTTTTAAAAAAACAATCAAATCCAACATTAATCCTTAAGGCTTAACACTGGATTTGAATAGAATTATCTTTCTATTCTTACACTCAAATAAAGAGGTTTCTGCTCAGGAGAGACTACAAAATATGCTTTCTACTGTTCTCACTAATGTAGATCATAGAATGGTCCTGAGCAATTCACTCATTTCCTCCCAGTATTTTCAATACTCCACACCCACTCAATTCAACCAAGCACTACCACAAATATTTTAGATACTGGAGACAGAAAGAAAAAAAAAAAAGTGCGTCTGGGACTCCCAGAATCTTGTTAAAATGATTACTGCTAAAAGTGACTATGTAAGCACAAAAGGAACCAACTTAGTTACCAAAGGTTAACTCCGACATGGAAATTACAACTGAATTATATAGCTATGGATTAACTTCCATTAACTATTTTTATGCTCCTTTTGATATATGTGGGCCAAAACCAAATTTCTTTCCCAAGACTTAATAAATAAAACTTAATTGACTCCTAAATCCACTACAGGATTGTGATAAACAACCTTCTGAGGTTTCCAGGGGAAGCCAAGCCTTCACAGGCGTATTAGCCCTTCACTGTATTTGTTAAGGGAGATAAGATTGGAGTCTGAATAATGTACCTACTTACAACCGAATTCAGCATCCTCCTGAGTAGCGATTAGAAACAAAGAAGATAATCCCTTTAAATGTGCAGTTACTGATTAACTTTCTTTGGCAGTGAAAAATTGCCCAAAGTTTTTCTTCTAAAAGATAATTTCTTAGTATTGTGAACATAGCAGTTGTTTTTTTTTTTTTAAATCACGACAGTTCAAAGATAACTGCATCTTGGAAAAAACACATCAGAGCAATACGTAAGAAAATAAGTTCTGAAAAGAACTGAGGCCATTCTCTGGTAAACTCAAAGGGAAAACTCAACACCGCCTAACCTAGCCAGATACTGTGTTTATTTTTCATCACTTGAGGCTTGCAGCAAAAGCCCGAGTGCCACAGAAGTTTGAAATTTCATAAAAAGTTATAAGTTATTACTGAGTGCATGCTCACCACCTACCCAATTAAAGAGAGGAAAGGAAAAACCCCAAACTACTCAGATGTCAGCAAAGGCAGGGGTGTGGTTGCAGGGGGGAGGAAAACACGGACAACTTTCCTCTCTGGTAATGATGAAAAAAAAAAAAAGAGAGAGAGAGAGAGAGACTGGTTTGACACAAGGATCACCAGGAAGTAGGAAAACCAGACAATGGAGTTAGGGTCCTCTTTTAACAAGTGTTTCTTTGCTCTTCCTTTCTTAAGTTGGAAGTGGCTTGTCATCACGTGAACATGGAGATGAATACCACGTGGAAGAGTGATTAGAGAGAGAGAGAGACAGACTTGGAATCACGGGAATCTGCCTCCAGAGTAGTGTAGGTAATAAGGTAGAAAGTGCTTACACGTGCTTTAAGGCTCGGTTTAGTGAGGACATGTGCCATTCAAGTTTAGTACAACGATCACCGTCCTTTTCAACTTTACAGAAAAACTAAGTTCGGTTTTAATTATCCAACGAAGTTTTCATTATGTATACCTGTGCTAGTTGCTAACTTGGGTCCTACTGAAAGGAGGGTACCGGGAACATGCATCAGATCAGAGCGCAAAACACAACACTGACCTCCGCTGAACGCGCGTCTACCACAAACAGCTTTTAAGGCTGCAAGATGAGTGCAAAATAGGACGTCTAATTGTTAATTTCTGGAATGTTTGGCAACAAACCTCAAAATCAAATTTCCTTAGAAATCCTTGGCTTGAGTTTAGTTTTTAAAAAGATCAACACAAAATTATCTACGTTAAAAAGGTACGGAGTTCAACCACATCTAATAAAACCGAGGAAGAACATAGCCATTAATGTATTAACAAGCAGGTAAGTATTTCAATAACAGCAGACGACAGGTTCCCTGGAGGAAAAATCTACATTAAAAAAAAATAAATAAACACTGCACCTGGGCCGATTCAGAGCACAAACTAAGAGACTGAAATGACATCAATCTTATCTGCCACAGGGATTTCAAATTGTGTATCCTTTCCTAAATTATCCCTGATCCAAAAACAGAAACCCAACAACAAGAAATAAGGTTTTCATCAACCCAAAAGCTCAGAGATTTCAAACATAAATATGGAAGAGGGTGCCTATGCTGTATGAAGGTGACATCACAAGAACTATTTGCAAAAGTCAAGCCATTCCTCAAACCACATCACTAGCTCTAGGAGGGGTCTCCTACCAGGAGTCCTCAGTGATTGTGACTTTCCCAGTTACTACTTTGCATGAAGAACTAAAGAAAACGCCCCAGGAAAGGCGGCGGGGTAGGCTGGCTCCTGCACGGTCAGGTAGCGAAGGGTGACCGCTAATGCCACCAACAATACCCTAAAATAAGCAAACCACCACGCCTGGCCAATTACCAAGCTCGAGTCAAAGTTCCACCACGTAATTCGGGCCTGGGCCTTTTTTCAAGCAAACCCGTTACTGAAAGTACAGTCATTTCCCTCTCTGTATTTTATTCACGCTGGAAATACCATTCAAACCGAAAAGGTAGCAAAACAAAAGGAAAAAAAAAAGAAAAATGAAGGAAGTGGAGGCACGTTCAATATGCCTTTTCCCTCAAGCGGGAGCACTGGCTCCCCGGCCGTCATTTGAAAAGCCCGTCCTCTCCGGCGGGGCTCGGGCCCCCCAAACCAGCCGGGGTCCCACCCTCCGGCGGAGGGAGGGGCGCTCCCCGCGGCGGCGGCGGGCAGCGGACGCCACTCGGGCCAGGAGCCGGGTATCCCGGGGGCCGGGCGGCTCCCCCGAGCGAGCTCCGGGGCTGCGGGAACTTTCCCTCGCTCCCGCCCGGCCGCAGCCCACGCTCAGGCGCAAACTTTGCAGACGGCGCCGCTGGCGTCCGGGGTCCCGCCCTGAGACCCTCCCGCGCCGCGAGCCGAGCCCCCGAGCGCCCGAGCCCCGCGTGACCGGCCCGGCGGGCTCTGGCTGGGCCGCGCCGCCGCCACCGCCCGCGCCCCCGGCCCCGACCCTCCCCGCGCCGCCGCGGGCCCGAGCGGCCGACCGGGCCTGCGCCGCGCGCCCCTCACCTTGGTGGCCATGGCGGGCGGCTCCCCCGGCCCGGGACGGCCGGCTCCTCTCCGGCGCCGCGGCTGTCGGCCCGAAGCGGGCGGGCGGGTGAGGGCGGCGGCGGCTACGGCTGGGCCCCGGCGCGGCGGCGGCTCCGCCTCGGCCCGGAGTCTCGGCGCTCAGGCCCGGCCGCTGGGCGCTCGGCGACTCCAGCCGCCGCCTGCTCCTCCAGTTCCTGAAACTCCCAGGCTGCGCGGCCCCCGCCCCTGCCGGCCGAGCCTCCCATTTACCGCGGCGTGCGCGGCGCGGCCGGCGGAAGCGCGCCCGGTGCCCTCGGCCGGCCCGGCCTCCTCTCGCACTTTCCGCCCCCGCCCCGAGCCTCCGCCCCGGCCCGCGCCGCCGCCGCCGCCGTCGCCGTCGCCGTCGCCGCAGCCGGGCGCCCTTTGTTCCCGCGCCGGCCGCGTCCCGAGAGGCTGCCGGGCCGGGGTCGGCGTCCCGCCTGGCTGCCCGCGGGAAAACTTCAAGGGGTGTAGGGATTCGCTTGGGTCCCCCTGCCTGAAGGACTGGTCCGACTGTCTCCGCAGACCGCGCCGTAGGCGGCGGCTGAAGTTTCTGGTGCCCGGTGTACCGGGTGAGGTATAACTCTGCGACCCCCTGGCAGGGCCTGAGTCACCCGCGGGGTTCTCTCCTCGGGTGGGGATTGCTGTTGCCGGTTGTGCTCTCGGCTGAGTAAAATAAGTGCTAAATAAACAGCCAGAACGGAGGGGAGCAATGGCTTCCCGATCCCACTGGCCCTGGGGAGAGGGCAAGATGGAGTCACTCATGTCAAGTAGTGAGCTAATCAGCAAAGGGGCTAAGGGCCCCGCAGCTGAGACCAGCTATCACCCAAACCAGCACAGAGTGGCAGCACCAAGGACTGATAATCAGTAAGCCCACAGAATCTGGAAGAACCAGGGGCTGATAATCACTAGAACCAGAAGAGGCCTGCAAAGGCCCAGGACTGATTAGACTCCTTTAAAAAGAGAGGACCTGTGCAGCGAACTGTCAGACTCTCCAGACGCTGACCTTCCGCGTCTGACCCCGCTGGAAAGGCTCTTCCTGCTTGGTCTCTGAACAGAGCAGGGATCCTCCATGGCTCACATAATAAGCAGTGATCATGGAGAGCTGACCCGGACCAGGCAGAGTCGTCCTCTTAGTGGTGCCCAGGGACTGACCTCGCCTTTGGTTCCTTAACTTCTCACCTTTATGGTATCTTGTTTTGTGTGAGGTGTATGAAGCCCAGTTAAATGGGTAGTGAAATGCCATTGAGTATGGAATCCTGAACCTGCTTTACCACCATGTTAACCTTGCTTTATGACTGAATAAAGCTGACACTGTGGAAAGACACAACTTGTGTACGGGCCTTTAGAGCGTGCTAGCAAAAGTTGGCTTAGTCAGCAGGATTCCATGTCACTGACTCACTATGGGCTTTTAGAAAATTCGGAAGAATTGGGAAAAAAAACCCTCTTTGAGTCTTGCTGGAATTGACTACAGCAGAATTAAAAACAATAAGTTGGGGGATACATTTGTGTGAATATAGACTTTCCACATATCTTGCTTAGGGTGAGATCCTAAAGTATTGGCACAGGTGGACCAAACGGATACCAGCTCTATGCAGGGAGTAGTTGGCAGTGGAAGCTCGTCAGGGTTACCCCTTTACCAACCGGGCATGAGGTAGAACTAGCTAGAGCCGAAACCAAGGGAGACCACCTCAGAAAGGCACTCGGAAGCTTACGATAAATTAAACCATTCAGGAACAGTGCATAAATGCATGTCACTGGGGGCCAAAATAATCCATAACCTGAAGGAAAAATATGAACAAAAATTGTGTAAAAGCCTATATACATATCCCAGGTATAAGTGGGAAATAGAATTCAACATAGTTAAGAAACTATATATAACAGCTGCTGGAATATAAGAAAGGAAGAAAAATGTGGACACTAGGTAAACACCTAAAAATGACGTCCAGTAAGTCAGACATCACAGGTTGCATAAAAGACCTGTGGTACCCCCACAGAACTAGAAGTCAGAAAAAGGCTCACAACTAGGACCTCAGGGGATGTAATCATGGATCTGAAGGATCCTAAAAATGTGAAAGTGCTAGTGTCCCCAGGGGGCTCCCCCTGCAGAGGTTCCCATCTTACCGATGAAAACCATGTTGCAGCTAGACCAGGACAAATAAAAGGGCAAGGAGCTAGCTAACAGAATAATAAGGAAGGCCAAATCGATGAGTAATTTGAGTTTAAAGGACGAACCACTCTTGGGACCACACGACTCCATCCTGAGGACTCAGGAGACTATGATAACTCCACAGTGGGGATGATTATCAAAGCAGACCTATCATTAGAAGGAAAAGAGTGGTAGATTATAATCACAGGCAAGGACAACCCACAGAAGTAGCGGCAGATAGTGAATATACTCGCGCTTAACTTAAGAAGGTTAGGACAGATTTCTGTAAAAAACCATATCTGATGTAGACTGCTTACTCCGTGCGTGGGATAGTGGAGCAAACGCGATAGCACTATTGGGTACAGAGAGACATCAGGTATCTTCTTTAGCTGAAAACCCCTCATTAAACCATTCATTTATGGAAATACATAGAAAGGACACATAGGAACGCATGTATTATTCAAATGGTTCACAGAAAGAAATCCCAGGGTTACTTGGCAAGAAATAAAAAAGAACATTGTAGGGAATGCACCATGTGTAAACAAATGATAGACAAATATGGGTACACTGCACCAATAGACACATACAAACCCACTACATTTAATTTTATAATACAAATAGGTTTCATAGGACTGCTAAATCACAGTTATCAACAGAAGCATGCATCACCAGGGGATACATAGACACAACCCGGGGATAGCTATGGTTACGTCAAGGTCCTCAGCCCGTGCAACCATAAGACTCCAGAATCACAGGCAGCTCACTTTGGAGTACCAATAACAGTAGAGAGTGACCAGGGAACTCACTTTACAGCCACGTCCATTAAAAAGCCCTGTGAGCTCTGGAACTTAGGATGGAATTATCATCAAGCCTATAACCCTATGGCTGCTGGATATATAGAAAGATTTAACTGATTATTAAAAAGAGAATTACAACTGGTAGAAAGACAAGGGAGTTTTCAACAGGCCCTGGATGTGGCTTGCTTTGTGCTAAATCAAAGAGATAGATTACAAAAAGAGGGTCCTCATAAGATCTTAAACACTTCTGCCCCAGATGTAGGAAAAAGGGAGGTACCAGTAGACACGCACACACTTCATATAAAGTAGCAACAAAACTGAGGGACAATCTGTCTCCTTTCAGGATATTGTTGCTCACAGACATGGAAACACTTACTGGACTTCAGGGGCCAAAGGATAGCTTCAACTTAAGAAAATCCCGAACTTTCCCCCCAGGGCATACATTAAGAATAATTGGAGGAGGAAGTGGGGCGCCTAGGTGGCTCAGTAGGTTAAGGGTCCAGCTCTTGATTTCGGCTCAGGTCATGATCTCACGGTCCTTCCTCAGGTTCTGTGCCGGGCATGGTGCCTGCTTAAGGTTCTTTCCCTCTGCCCTTCACCCCCCACTCGTGCTCTTTCTCTTAAAAAAAAAAAAAAAAGGAATAATTGGAGGAAAACTGCATTCAAACTGGGATCATACTATGCCTATTGGATTATACTTTGGCTAGTAACTAGCACACTCATGTGGGTGTTATATTATACAAGCATGTCAGGTATGTGTAAAATACAACATTCCTCCTATTATAGATAAGAAAACTGCCACATTCTGCATCCAATCCATGTGTCCCTGCTCACTTGTACAGCAGCTGTTTGTGCACTCGTCATCATAAGACAAGAGATACACAAGCACACCAATGCACCATCAATTAGGATACAAATATCCAGTGTTGATCTGGTTTCCTGGCAACAAGGCTGCTAAGGAAAATATTTTTAATAATTACCAATAGCGTCCTGATTTTTGGTCTTACTGAACTAACTGGATGCGTCACCTATCGCCACCACAGAAATTGCCACAGTGGTCAGTTCCCAATTATCGTGCAGAAACCCAGTTAACTACACAGTCTGCCTAATTAACAAAGCATTAAAAGAATAAGATTTTCTGCAATAGAGAGACGCACCAAATACCAGACTCTACCACACCAGACCCCACAGAATCTCCCGACAGTGATCTCGGCTCGGCACAGATAACTTGGGAAGACAATCCAGAAATTACCCGTCATTGGAAGCAGCCTGGGAAGATCTCTCAGATGTGTGGTGAGAGCTGTAAGATGATGACACCTGGCCACAGCAGGGACGTGCTGATTGGTTTAAGTGCCAAGACGTCCTGACTCCCATGAGGCATATGAATTTTAATGATTGCTTCTTGACCGAACTATCAGTAGCATTAGGAACTTAACAAGGATTAGTGGAGGTCACAGACATAGGTCACTTAATTGATATTTGTTGGCTTTCAACATACTATTGTCAACATGTACAAGGGCTGATTAATCAGAGGGATAATAGAGGACATTATTCTAGGCTGGAAACATACCCACATGTACCACATGATTGCCAAGATGTGGCGGTCAGTTTCATGTATCTTAATCATAAATACGGCCACTATCCCAAGGAACACAAGAGTTACCAATAATACTTTAGGTCCTGAATATGACGTAACTTTCCCTATACCACAAAACCAGCCCACACCAAAATTCAATTTTTCAAATCATGCCCCAACCACAGCAGGGTTGAACACATACCAGGCTATATTTTATACAATGACATCTCCCTTTTTCCAGACCTAATTACATACGTGCTTAATTGCACTAGAGCTCAAAAAGCAACTTTAAGACCCTTTTGCACTTATAGTAGTGATATTAAGCTTTGCCAACAAAATTTTTACTCTGGCTTACAAACCGTATACCTTTATGGAGCCGCACATAAAATCGATCACACACTAGATGATTGAAGACAACACATGATAAATGTGAAAGACCAGAATTATGCTCATTCCATGAAGACTTTTATAATATCTCAAACCAATATGCCACTCATATTACAAACAAAATTTTAAGTGAAGACATGGAATTAACCACATTCATTGAATTTAAAAACATTAGTACTATACTACATAATCTCCCTGCAGAAACATATGTACCCAACAAAGAGCATACATTCCGGGATATTTCCAGGCATCACATGCATGAACCTTGTTACACTCATAAAAATCCTGCATCAACACGTGGTATGAATTTTGGTCCCAACTGGGTATGGAACAAGAGGATGCATATGACAAATATGAGTATCTGGAAACTACTACTAGTCCTCATAGTACTGCTAGCACTACTACTACTAAACCCTCATTATATCGTTTTCTACACTTTAACCCACCCCTAGACAAAGTTCCAGTGCCAACTGGGTACCCAAAGGATTACAACATCATATCCACAAACAACAATGTTATATAGTATGAATATTATTTAATAGATTTTCCAAACTTTCTATTTTTTTTGGAAATTTTTGCATGAGACATTAAGATTCACATTGTAATAATACACATGGCACTTGGTATGCCAAGACTTCATCAATCTACCTAACACCTGAAGGACTTTATACAAGAGGAAATGGAACATTTGCACCCACAGAATTAAATTGGAAATTAAAAATAGGACCAGCCTTGCTTACACAGCCAGATCACACTTCACACCCCAATCTAGACCTGATTTACATGTACCCAAAAAACCCACATTATTATATGGGACAATTATGCCATAATTGGACATTGGCATGCCTGAGAGGCTTTAAAAGTAATTTTACCACACACCTACGTGGGGACAATGCTATAAGACTAATGCTTTTAAAACCAATTCTTGCATGCTTTCCACTGAACCTTACAGTGGCACATACAAAGGGATATTTTTACACAGGATATTCAGGGAACCTAAACTATCAATTTAGAACAATTCAGACTTTAAAACATTGGGGTACAGGGTGCGGCCATTACACTGATGGACTAGTAAATTGCTCTGGAGCAGGACCTATGAGCTCAAATTCAGTTGACATTTTTTGCATACCAATTCGTAAGGGAATGGAATCACAAATCTTGAACAACACCATGATCAGGCAACTCCCACTTAATGGTGCAGCTGAATTTAAGTTACACTTCACTAACACGGGATGTAGTATGCAATGGAATGGTGGCACAAGCAAAGGTTACACATGCATGACACATAACACCTCCATCATTGAAAACATCCCCATGGAAAATATCGTCATGGCACCGTGTCCTCATGGAAGTGACGTCTCCTCCAGTGGTAACACTTTTGGACATCATCCAGGCTTATCAAAATTTAGATGCAATATTACATGATAGAATATTTCCAGAGCTCGTCCCCTACTGCAGGCTAACATCACAACTTACAAACTGCCAGTTAATATGACTAATTGTTGGACATCTGGGTACCCCGAAGTTAAAAGAAAATGGTTCCCAGAACAGTCTATGATACCTATACAATCATACCTAAATAAGTTTCAGCACGTAAGAGGTAGATGAAGCAATAGGATCTTCATTTGTGATCATATTCTAGATAATTGTGATAGACTTGCAGCTATGAATCCAGCTACTTTAGGCCCTTTCACACCTACATGGTATAAGACACAACAACTCAAATGCTCCAACACTAATCCTACCTAAGACACATCTTTTTGTAAATGGCTTAAGATAAATGGCACATAGGGTGCTACCTTAATATCAAAATCTGCAGTCAATCTGTCTAACATCACAAAGGAAGTGATCATACTGGTATGTCCATTGGAACAACTAGATTCAATACATTTTTATACCTTCCTGTTAAGAAAGCCTCAATTATACAAGGAAGATCGCCAGCACGGTGGGAAACATTGGGAACTGATCCAGGTATGCAACAGTATTTCTTCTCATTGATCCGACCATCAGATGCACAGTGAGTAGAACATACATGGTGGGCACAGCACCCTATCTATGAGAATATATTCAGAACTGATTCATCTATACCAGTTTACGTAAAGGACTTACCTTTGACAAATATGGTGTATCACCCAACAGCCCAGGCCCATGTATTGTTGAGAGACGTTGGAACACTACACATTGTATGAGAACTTTCCACTGGAAACCACAATGGACGCGCGGCCTTACCAATCCAACACCCAAAATCCTCAAGACAAATATGTTTGAACCTATATTACTTAACCCTGTGAGAATTGTATATAAACCTATGTCACAGAGAGTTGCAATAACTAAAGGAACAATTCAATTTGTTCTCTATACAACCTGAATGTAAAATTTATGCAACAGAAATAGGAACGACCACCCATGAATTACCCAACTTACCACCTATTGATAAAATCGGGCTTAGAAACGCCCTACAATTCCTGATAGGACTGGGTATCATTTCTAACTTAATTATCTCTGGGATACAAGAAGCAGAAATCCAGGCTCTTAAGCAGGAGCTATTTGCATTTTAAAAAACACGCTCACCCCCTATTTAATGCAGTAGGTGATCTAGGTTCCAAGAACTCAGCGTTCAGAGAACTACAGTCCATTGTCTCAGCTATGTGTGATTACCATGCCTACCGACTGAAATCTAACTATGACATTGCCCATAAGGTCCAAGCCCTCTAACACTATTTACTCAATCTTAGACATTTCTACGTAAGAGAACAGTTTAAAAAATAGTTGCTACAGAATCAGTAATCTCCTGGAGAGAGCATGGAATGGTATCAGAAACATTATTGTAACAGGGAAGGTGTCTTCTTCTGACTGGACAGAGTCTCTCCTACAGTTAGATACCTCCAGGCCATCTGGTTATGACAATACAGGACAATATAAACTTTCATCATTAAGACTATTAGGGAGTCGGGGTGCCTGGGTGGCTCAGGTGGTCAAGCATCTGCCTTCAGCTCAGGTCAAGGTCCCAGGGTCCTAGGGTTGAGCCCTATGTTGGGCTCCCTGCTCAGCCAGGAACCTGCTTCTCCCTCTCCCTCCGCACCCCTGCCCCATGCCAGCTTGTGCTCTCTCTGTGCTCTCTTGCTCTCTCTCAAATAAGTAAATAAAATCTTAAAAGAAAAAAAGGCTCTTGGGGGTGAAAGCCTATCAGCATATGATGCATATACCGACCATACCACAAGTACATGGTAACACAGCACTTTTGACAACCCACACACCCATATAGACTGATGGATATTTACTACCCAGAAAGAGGATATTTCAGTGACGTAATTACCTGTATATCTGGCATGAACTGGAAATCAATGCTAATCTTCATCCTCTAGCAACAACATCCATGGAAAATTTATTCTTCCACGTGGGACACTTTTCAGCTGGATAATTTGTGCTAAGAACTCCTCAGAGGTCACCTTCTTTAATCACATAGGAGGCAGATACCGTCATCACCATCAACAAAGAATGCACTAAAATACTGCATGCTCTTAATGTAGCATTTAATAATATTATTAAAATCGGTACCTTTATCTTCGAATATTCATGTAAGGATTTTCCAGCATCCCATCACACCAAAGTAACAGAAATACCTTGGGTGAAAACTGACAAGATTGATAAACTCTAGATGAAAACTTAGAAGGACTCAGGGTGGCCCACAAAACTTTGCCCAGCAAGCAAACCCACTTTGAACACGCTGCACAGGCCATTCCTGCGGCCTCGGTAGTCCCCAACCCCAACCTAGCCACACTAAGCAGAGATATACAAAACTTAAAGAATAAATGTTCCTTTCTGGAATTGCTAACAAAACCTTTAAACATGTCATTTGATCTGGCTCCCGGTCTGACTATAACCCTTTAAAATACTTAAAGATGGGATGGGATTACTTCTCTACTCATATTTGAGAATCCATTAAGGAAACCCTTCTACTGCTCTTAGCTATTATTTTTGCTATCTTATTAAAAAAGCTATTAAAATGTTATGCACCTTCAGGCTTAAGAAGGGAAGGAAGATTACAAAAAGACTATGATTAACCATACCCTCCCTGTTCTTTTCTGTATGCGCCGTGAGCCTATGTTGAAGATTTCATTCATATTTTTGGACTTCTGTCTACCCTATTTGATAACATGATTTTCATTTGATTTTGTTCATTTGTTAATTTACCTTCAATGAATTCAGATTTAGTTTGGTTTTTAACTTGACTTAATTCTTATTAAATAGGACTTAGAATTTGAGCTTTTATTCTGATTTGACTTTATAACCTGACTTAATTGATATTTGATTTAATCCTTACCTGATTTTGCTTTACTCTAAGTTGATTTACCTTTATCTGACTCAATTTTAATTATCTAACTAGTTTTGATTTGTTGTGACTTTCATTTTATGTTGTCAGTTGACATTTCATATGATTTGAGATTGATTTGATTTTGTTTGATTTTCATTGGAACACTGATTACATGCTTAGATTTGCCTTTATCCACAGCAGAGTAAAACCATACCGCTAATGTGGTTAAAAACATATTTGATTCCTGCGTGACCCTTATGGATTAGTCATGAGTCATCACGGGGTGGGATGGGGAGAGCAAGATGGAGTCACTCATGTCAAGTAGTGAGCTAATAGGAAAGAGATCAAAGGCCCCACAGCTGAGACCAGCTATCACCCAAACCAGCACAGACTGGCAGCGCCAAGGACTGGTAATCAGTAAGCCCACAGAATCTGGAAGAACCAGGGGCTGATTATCACTAGAACCAGAAGAGGCCTGCAAAGGCCCAGGACTGATTAGACTCCTTTAAAAAGAGAGGACCTGTGCAGCGAATTGTCAGACTCTCCAGACGCTGACCTTCCACGTCTGACCCCGCTGGAAAGGCAGCTGCCCCTGAAGGCTCTGCCTGCTTGGTCTCTGAACAGAGCAGGGATCCTCCGTGGCTCACATAATAAGCAGTGAACACAGAAAGCTGACCCCGACCAGACAGAGTCATCCTCTCAGTGGTGCCCAGGGACTGACCTCGCCTTTGGTTCGTTAACTTCTCACGTTTATGGTATCTTGTTTGTTGTGGGACTTTATTGTGTTTTGTCTTGTGTGTCGTGTATGAAGCCCAGTTAAATGGGTAGTGAAATGCCACTGAGTATGGAATCCTGAACCTGCTTTACCACCATGTTAACCTTGCTTTATGATTGAATAAAGCTGACACTGTGGAAAGACACAACTCGTGCATGTGCCTTTATGGTCTGCTTGTGACACCCTCCAGGGAGGTTCTGTTTCCAGCCTGAAGGTTACCACAGGCTCTTGATCCCAGCTGGAGCTTCTGGGCCGGGACGTGTGGGGATTTTGTTCTGAGATGTTCAATTAACCTCCTTCTGGACTCTTGATAAATTTGAAAATGCCTCAGGGCCCTGGAGGTTCGAGGGAGACACAACAAGCTTCCTGAAGTGGAAATGAGAGGTCTAAAAGTTTCCATTTTTTTGGTCAAAACGTTTCTCTTCAGTGTAGATATATGGGTTTTATTAATAAATGAATGACTCACATTGAGTGGCAAGGTTTTCACTCAAGTACAAAAGACATGACAGGGAGATAGATCTTAATTGGTATATTAGTCTGGTACATTTTGTTTTTATTATCAGGGATATATGTTAAAAGAGGCAGCTATCAAATCAGATCAACCTTAGTCTAGGAAAGCGGTAGAGTTAATGTCAAATTTGTGTCCTCCAAAGATATTCTATCTGACCTCCGGAGATTTCATTAGGTACATTCAACAACGGAGTTTAAAAAGAATATGGCGCTACAGAGCGCTGTGACCGTTTGTTTGCTGAGGTCATGGCTGAAGTGATGGTCTTCATAATACTCCTTAAGGCTTTCCTAAACGAAAGGAAAGTTGGAGACCAGCATTTGTTGACAGCTTACTTGCCCTATAGTAGGCTCTCACATGCCTTAATCTCATTTAATCCTTATAAGAAACCTTTGAGAAAGCTATTATTGTCCACTATTTACAGACATGAAGAAATCAAGGCTTACTTAAATAATGTGGCTGATTTGGTAATATTTATCAACATTGGAAATGACCATAACTGTGGACCTAGTGGCTTTACTTCTAGGGATTTATCCTGCTGTCTGACTTGGGGAAGTGAGAAAGATGCTCAGTAAGCCATTGCTTTGTGAGAACCCCAAACAGAAAGCAACCTGTATGTTTGTTAACAGGACTGTCTCAATAAATATGGTATACCCACAAAAATGAAATACTAGGGAGCCCATAAGAAAGTGGTACTGTTTTAAGAGGCATTAATAAAGGTAAAAAAAATATTATAGTACAATCCTTTTGTGTAAGAAATATGAAAATACATTGTCTATGCCTAGGAAATTCCTGAAAAGAGTCACCAGATGCTATCATCAGAAATTTTGCATAAAGGTGTATTGCTTTATCTTAAGAATGAGTATACATTTTAACAAACAACTAAGAGCACACACTAGTATGTGGAAAATCCAGGATTTGAACTCAAGTAATAATGTTAAGTATTGAGGTTTCCATATTCATGGAATCCACACAGGTGCCTGCAGCCATTCAAGAATGCATGTTTTGCTAGGAAGTCAAGGTCGCTCCTAGGACCTGTGCACACTCAGTTGAGAAGTTCTGGGCAATTGATCATTTTGGGCACCAGGCACCAAGAAAGCCAGAAGACCAGAGAGTCCAAGCCTTTTCTACTTGAACAATTTCTATAGCCTTGGTTTCATTTTTGGAAGTAACCACAGAGACACCAAACCCAGAATGACCAATGCAAATCAACATAAATAGTTCAATAAAAGTGAATCACCGTGTATATTCTTGAGGCGTTGTTTAGAGAGCCCGGAAGTGTGGTCACTGATGTAATCCTCATGTGAGCCTGCTGTCTGCCTCTCCTTCATGTCACCCTCCCAGATCTGCTTCAACCACACTGGCCTCTCCCTTCGTCCTGACTTCTGAGCAGCACACTCCCTTCCAGGGCAACGCCCAGGACCAGCTCCTTGGGTGGCCATGTGCAAAAGGGACCGTGCCCAGATGGACCCTGTCCTTGCTTTAATGCTCTGTTCTCACCATCTTTAAATTCTTAATCGGGGAACAAAGGGCCTCACAATTTCATTTTGTGCTGGGACTCCTAAATTATGTTGCTTATGTTGTTCCTTTGTCTGAAATATTCCCCAACCACCAACCGTCCACCCTCCCCACCGCACCCACACACCAGCTAACCTCCCACTCACCTTTCAGAGCTCCCATGAACTGTCCCGGCAGTTACAAGTCTTAGGGAAATCTCCCTGGCCCCCAGTCTAAGTCAACTTCTGTCAATATAAGTTCTCATAGTACTGGTTTCCTTGCCTTTGGAAACTTATCTCAGTTTGTAATTCATGGGAGTGACCATTTGCCTGCCTCCCTCGTCAGACTGTAAGTACGTTAAGGAGAGAAGGTTCTGCGCTCTTGTCTCACACGCGCCCCTGCTCACCTAGCTCACAGGAAGCCCCCACTAAAAGAACTGTGTGAAATGAATGAGTAAAGGAATGAACGAAAGGACTTATGAATCACAAATTAAGCAATACAGTATTTGTCTAAGTTGACTTTCGAGCAACTCTCAGGATTCTGTGGAACACATCTGAAAACCACTGTCTCCATCATTACCCATGCTAATGTGAACCATTGCACAATACAAGCTTCCACAAATTTTATTACTCAATAACATCCTGTTTTTTTTTTTAAATAGTCTTCAGAAGTGTTATTCCTCTACGAAGTTTTATGGAGTAATTTGAGGCTATAATGTTGCTTTTGGCTGGTGTGTATGAAAATCAAGCTGCTAAGCTGAGCAGCATTTACTGGAGATGTTAAAAATGTGATAAATAAAGATTTTAATTACGTTCAGAATCTCTCTAGTGTGACTTACCATTGAAGTGCACGTCTCTCATGCACTTTCTAGTTATTGGTTGGCATTTGTTTGTCTTGCATGTAAGTACCAAGTCCATGGGATTATAAAATACCAGTCCACTCATTTACAGGTGCAGAATCGAGACCAGGGTAGTTAAGGGACTCACTCATAGCCATGAATTAAGCCAGAGCAGGGACAGGGGCCCACTTCTCTTATTATGACAGGTCTCCAAAACACGTCATTTTCAAACTACAAATGTTTTAGGTGACAGGTTTGAATGGAGTTTTGTGAAGGTAGGGAGAGTCACTGGTAAAAACAGGACAAGGACTCCTGTCCTGGAGGCACCGCCCACCCACACTAGAAGAACAAAAGAAGCGTGACATCGTTTCCTCTCATCCGATGAGTTCCAGATGCCCAGTGAAACAACAACTTCTCCCAAATGAAAAAGTTGAATTTACTCAGGACAATCATAGAAAGCCCTGGGCGAAGTCGGGATATAGACGGCTTCTGTTTTCTGCTTCCATTTGAAAAACCCATTCATGCCTCTTTCTTGCCTCCAGTCCACCTGCTTCCCTTGACAGGCTTCCTCGGAGGTGGCATCCTACACAGGCTGCCCACAGAACCCCAAGCCCCAGCACTGAGCCTGGCACACATTTCCTCAATAGTCAGAGTTTCCAGTGCCCACACTGGTGCGAGCACAATTGGTTAGCAAAAGAATTTGACTGGTATTTGCAGACAGATTTTGATTATAATGAGATTGCACTTTCAAAAGGAAAAAGAGCTGCTCGGTTTAGGTTTTGCACTCTTGTCATGCCAAGGAGGTGGAGGGATAGGGGTTCTGAGGAAGCCTGTGCTACAGACACAGCTGGTGGCAAGAGGAGAAGAACGGCCATGGACAGTCTGCGTTTGTTCAGTGGCATTTAGTTGTGATGACTATATACTCGGGAAGTTAAAGCATTTGGTCTTAACTAAAGCAATTAGTGACTTCATTGTTGTAACTCAGAAACTCTCCAGCCCCAAACTCATTGTTTCACAGCAAAATGTTTTAAAATTCATCTTTTATTTTATTTTATTTTATTTTATTTTATTTTATTTTATTTATTTTTTAAGTAGGCTTCCTGCTGAGTGTAGAGCCCATGACCCTGAGATCAAGACCTGAGCTGAGATCAAAAGTCAGATGCTCAACTGATTGAGCCCCCCCCAGGCACCCCTAAAATTCATCTTTTAAAAACTAGAAGTTTCCTAGCTACAACTCTGATGGTTCAGGAAAACACGAATGCAGTCCCCACACCATGCCATTCCTTTCTCTTTTCCCCTCCTTTCTTCCTGAGGAGCAGACTTTCCTGTTGACAGATCCGAATTCTGTTACTTAAAACCCATGTAACCTCAGGCACGTTACCTAACTTTTTTGTCCTCAGTTCTCTGAACTGCAAAATGGGAATGATAATGGGACCTATGTCATGGATTTGCTGTGTGTGTTAAGTTAGATAATGAACTCAAAGGACTTTGCATGATGTTTCATACATAATAAGCACTCAATAAATATCATTATTAGCCTTCTTGTTCGTTTCGCAAATCAAAATTATGTTCTTCTGGTGTTCCACTAGCTCAGAACCCAACTCAGTGCTAGGTCAACTAGTGGGAAACTATTGCAGGAATATGAAGCTGGGAGAACTAATGTGGAACGCGGGGGACACGTGTGACCTTCCCCTCGCACACATGTTGGAGAATGGAAGTGTGGGGACTAGTACAGACCCCCACAGCCGGCCTCAGTCTAGCACAAGACTTTATCTTCTCTCCTTTGACGAGCTAGACAAAGTTAAAATGAACCTCAAGGGTGGCCTTGAAAATAGCAAAACTGGGCGTGACAGGTGCCTTTCCAATCACAACATACGTATTAAGTCTTCGCCCTGTACCAGGTATTGTCAGAGGAAAAAGCCCCTGCTCCCTCAGACCTGACAACAGGTAGAGGGTGGAGGAAGACAAGAAACCACGATGCGTATATAACATGTCTCAGGAAGTGCTCTGGTGGAAAATCAAGCAGGGGAAGGAGATAGAGTGAAGGGAGAGAGGTTATTTTATAACAGGCTTTCCCTTGGTGTTAAGCTCACCGATGGTATGTATGGAAGTGCATGCCCTTCTGTTTGGGTTGCTTAGCGAATTGGTTAGTTTTAGTTTTTGTTCCGTTTTGACTCAGTCACTTCTCTCTTCCTCTGTCTGGGAGACACAGTCCACGTGTAATGATCGGAAATAGGGTGCAAAACTGGAGATCTAGCAGGAATCCCACTGCTAAGATCTGAGTGGGCAGGCAGGGACCGCAGGTCAGGGCAGGAAGAGGCTGGAGGTCAGTGAAACCGCACAGATGGCAGAGGTGGCCCCGGGCAGAGTAGATCTGCGACAAGGACTGTTCCCTCTCGGTTCTCTGCTCGCCTGTTTGCTCCGTGTGGGTGCACCTGACCCCAGAAGGAAGGCTGGGATAGGAGGTTGAGATGGGGGAGTAATGGTAACATTGGCTAACCAGTTGGCTTCCCAAATGATCTCCCAGGCTCCAGCATCCCTGTGTACCCTAAAACATCCCTGCGTACCCTAGGACATTGCTTTGATCCTCTGATCCTCTGACCCGAGACTCCGGTGTGAGTCCTCAGAACATATTTATAGACAGATGATTGGGCACAAAGAAATGAGTGATAGCGAGAGGAGGAATAGTTGGGGTACAAAGGACTTCTGCTAGCTCATGTGTCATTGCTCAAGTCACGGGCTACGGAGTTACTTTTAAAGCTCAAAGTCCCATCTACTAGGCTAGTGCATGCACGTGCACTCACACACCTGCACGCCCACGCACACTATCCCTTCACGGGAGGCACCTCTAATGACAGTGCTCGCTATCCTCGCTAACGCAGAGGATTTGCTGCTGCCCCCACAATTTAGAGCTGGTAAATGCCAATGACAGCCTCTGTCCCGAAAGTTGTGTTCCTGCCCACGCCTTCGATCAGAAAGGCCACTGGCTGCTGAGTGCTGAATGGTGAGCAGAGGGCCCCAGATTTGCACAGGCCTTGGCTCGAAACTCATTTCTGCTGCTTCTACCTGCGTGAATTTGAGAAGGTTATTCAATCTTGACCCTCAGTGCTCTCCTTTAGAGTGACGCTGCCCTAAGCCTTGTCTAGGAGATTCAGCAAAACTGCCTTTCACCCAGTAGTACGCTGTCCTAAAAGAACAACTTTTTTTTTTAAGATTTTATTTTTTATTTGAGAGAGAGAGCACCAGAGTGAGAGAGAGAGAGAGAGATAGCAAGCAGCGGGGAGGGGCAGAGGGAGAAGCAGACACCCCACTGAGCAGGGAGCTGATATGGGACTTGATCCCAGCATCCTGGGATCATGACCTGAGCCAAGGCAGACACTCAACCGACGGAGCCACCCAGATCCCCCTGTCCTGAAAGAGCTTAATAGTTATTAATAACTCTGTAATTGGGGAGCCCCATTCTGGTGTTGAGTTCTTTTTTTTTTTTTTTTTTTTGATTTATTTCTTTGAGAGAGCGAACAAGCATGAGTGGGGGGAGGGGCAGGAGGGAGAGAGAGAATCTCAAGCACATGCCCCGCTGAGTGGAGCCAGGCATGGGGCTCCATCCAATCCTGAGATCATGACCTGAGCTGAAATCCTTGAAATCCTTAAAGTCTAAGACTTTAATCGACTGAGCCGCCCTGGTGCTGATTTCTAATCACAGTTCTCAGATCTGTAAGGAATTTCCAAACACGTTGTTCCGTAATAGTTACAGCTTTTCCATCATCCACACCCAGCACCTGTATTTGCTCACTCCCGAGGCATTTCTTTCTTTTCCTCATCCTCATCGCTGTTCCGTTCAGCCCCGGGATATACTTAATCTCTTCCCTGCGGTGTCTAGCATCTCGAGCTTCTCGGCATTTTCACAGGTGCCTCAGCAATTCTTCTGTCAATCATTAAATCTCTGATTAACTCAGGAAATGTCAAAAGGCAAAATATTCTTTTAAGCGAAAAAGGGCATAGAAATTCATAATTTCTATAAATGCAAGCTCCACATTAGTTTCAAAATTGGTGACAAATTTAATGTTATAGAAACAGAAATTCTAAGCTCATTTTTTTAAAGTATTAAATAAGTAGCTGTTCAGAAACACATATGATTCTTATAAATAGTCACTATCTACCTGATACCTGCCTATGTCAATATTTGCAAAGCAGAAGTATGGTTCTCAGGTGGCAATTGTTCATTGACTGGAGTGACGCATGCAGGGGTCTGGCGCTCACTAGGCGTTCAAGAAATGGTGGCTCTTATTAGGGCTAGTTTGGTCTATTAGCTGCTTTTTCTTTCATCCACAACATATTTATTGTGAGCCTACAATGTTTGAAGATCTATGGTAGATAAGCTCAAAGTTGTGGAAAAAAATGTATTTTGTGTTCCTCTAGAATTGGAAATATAAGGCAAATGAGACAACCATCCTGGTACTATACTCAGAAGCCCCAAGGCAATCATGGCTAGCTATTTACACTTACTAAACAAATGTCCTGTGTTCTTCCTGGAAACAAAACTCTCATGCTATTTCCATGAGAACCACTGGGAGAAACACCTATGTTTTCGAGAACCTGTGGTTTCTGAAATAAAGAGAAGGGAAAAGTTATGAAAAGCAGAACAGTTCTGGAAAGTCCATCAAACCACACTACGCCGACCTCAAACCCCAATACGCTCACCCCAGAGCTAACGTGCCTTAGAATCATCCTCTGCCTGAAATGTCTCCCACTAGAATTTAAGAGTTAGAGACGAATTTAGCATGTTCTTTTGAAAATGTAATTGTTTTTTGGGAGGATTAAGGGGTTCTTGTTTCCTTGCTTAAAACCAGCCTGATAAATATCCAGTAGATCGAGTTGATTGACCTGAAAAGGAAGTGAATAATTTTGTAACACAGTTACTGTTAGAAATTAGATACCTCTGTTCTGAACAGGCCTGGGTGACTTAAAACAGGGATCCAAGTTCTTTCCTCAATGGGCAGTTATCAGGTCCAGCTACATAATTTGTGGGTCCCAGAGCAAGACGAACATGTGTGAACCCTTGCTCAAAAATGACTAAGAATTTCAAAAGAGTGAAATCAACCTTATCTCACACCGTATACAAAAGTCAACTTGAAATTAAGATCTGAAACTATAAATAACTTCTTGAAAAAATATAGGGGAAAATTTCCTTGACATTGGTCTTGGCAAAGGTTTTTTTTTTTTTTGTATCTGATACCAAAAAATACAGCAAAAAAGCAAAAATAAATCTGTGGGACTACATCGAACTAAAAAGCTCTGCACAACAAAAGGAACAATAAATGAAAAGGTAATTTATGGAATGGGAGAAATATTTACAAACCATATATTTAAGGGGTTAATATCTAAAATATATAAGGAAGTCATATAACTCAATAGCAAAAATCCAAATAACCTGATTAGAAAATGGGCAGAGGATCTGAATAGACATTTTTTCAAAGAAGACATACAAATAGCCAATGGGTATATGAAAAACTATTCAACATTGCTAATCATCAGGGAAATTCAGATAGAAATCACAATAAGGTATCATTCACACCTGTTAGAATGGCTATTATCAAAGACAAGACATAACAAATATTGGTGAGCATCTGAAGAAAAGGGAACCCTTGGGCGCTATTGGTAGGAATGTAAATTGGTGCATCCATATGGAAACCAGTATGGAGATTTCTCAAAAAATTATAAATAGAACTACCAGATGATCCAACAATCCCACTTTGGGGCATATATCCAAAGGAAATGAAATCACTATCTTGAACTGATATCTGCATTCCCATGTTCATTGCATCATTATTTGAAATAGCCAAGTTATGGAAACAACCTAAAAGTCCTTTGACAGATGAATGGATAAAGAAAATATGATATGATGGAATATTATTCAGCCATAAAAAAGATGGATCCTGATGCTTATGCCATAGATGAACTTGGAGGACATTATACTAAGTGAGATAAGCCAGATACAAAGAGACAAATACTACACGATTTAACTTACACATGGAATCTTAAAAAAAAAAAAAAAAAAAAAAAAGTCAAGTTCATAGTACCAGCAAATAAAATGATGGTTTCCAGGGGCTGGAGGGTGAGGAAAATGGGGAGATTTTGGTCAAAGGGTAAAAATTTTTAGTTACAAGATGAATAAGTTCTGGGGATCTAATGTACAGCATGGCGACTATAGTTAACCATTCTGTATTGTATACTTGAAATTTGCTAAGAGAGTAGATCTTAAGTGTTCCCACCACACATACAAGAATAACCATGTGAAGTGAGAGATAAGTTAATGAATGTGACTGCGGCAATCATCGCACAATGTATACATATATTAAATCATCACATTATACACCCTAAATACAAATAATTTCTCAATTATAAGTAAAAAAAGCTGGAAAAAATGAAGAAAATTTAAAATAAAGCTGAAAAAAATAAAGCAAATATCCCAACAAAAACACAGAGCGAACAATGTTGGAGAATTCAGGACAGAGTTAAAAGATAAATGGGATGTGACTAAAAGGGGACTAGAAAGAATGTAGAGAGGAATTGATATCAGAAGAGGAAATACAGAAGCCTGTTCCAAACTGATGAAAGACACCAATCCACAGATCAATTAACTCCATGTCCCCTAAGCAAAGTAAGTGACAGGAAACAACAAACTACACTATGGTCTAAAGAACAAAGATAATGAGAAAGATTTTAGACAATACAGAAGCCAACAACGCAAGAAAAAAGCTGATAGCTGAGATCTCAATATAAATAAAATGAGATATCATTGGAGTATCATTTTTAAAGTGGTAAAGAAATCTCTTGGTAAAACAAAAATCTATACCCAGCAGCACTACTGCCCCCAAATAAAGATTTCTCTTTTTTAAATTTATTTTTATTTATGTTTATTTATTTATTTGCCAGAGAGAGAGAGAGAGCACAAGCAGGGGGAGCAGCAGGCAGAGGGAGAAGCAGGCTCCCTGCTGAGCAAGGACCCTGGTGTGGGACTTGATCCCAGGACCCTGGGATCATGACCTGAGCTGAAGGCAGACACTTAACCAACTGAACCACCCAGGCATCCCCAAATAAAGATGTCTTAAGATAATCTTTAGCTGAAATATTTTGTTGTTAACGCATTGAATTAGAAAAAACACTAGAGTGAATTCTTCAGTCCAAAGGAAAATAATCCCAGGTTGAACTGGAAACACAGAAAGGAACGAAGAATAACAAAAAAGATAATACATAGATAAGTATAAATGAATATTGTTTTATGAAGTGATACTAGAAAGGTCTCATGGAAATTAAAATATATGTAGAATTAAAATGAATGACAAGGGTAATACAAAAGTCAGTAAGGGTAACATAGAATTAAAAGTTTTCGAAGGTGTTAGAATTTGAGGGTATAGTTTATTAGGCTCTATTAAGTATTCACGATTTAGTCATTAGTGTAACTACACAAAGATTTATGTATGATTATAACTAACACGTTTATAGAGGGATCAATGGAATAATAAAATAATTCAAAGCAAGGGTAAATACTTATTCGAATAAAGAGATTAAGGGAACATTAACCAGTTAGATCAAAGCTTGTGAAAGAGTAAGATGGTTGAAACAATCTCAAATTTACAGCAATTACATGAAATGTAAATGCACAAAATATTAATTTCTTTTTAATGGCTGTGTGATTCATTCTTTAGAATTTTTGACAAATATTTTGGACATTCCTTTATTGAAAAAAGAAGATTTTCAAGACAGCAAGAGCAGAGCATTAAAGCAAGTGTGGAGCCCTTTTAAGCATGGGTCTCCTGTGCAACTGTACAGGCTGGACCCCAGTGATGCTTGCCTTGACAATTATTAAGTTTTTCCACAAGAGATAGTTGTCACCTATGGTTGGTATAATCAGAAAAGTTCAGAAGAAGGTGAAATTTGAGCTACATCTTGAAAAACAGGTGAATATTCAATTTTTAAATGTAGAACGAATGGTGTAAGCAAGGATACAACAATGAAAGAGTTCAGGCTGTATTCTCTTGATGACAGATAGACCAAGTTTACTGGGGCAGAGGTTGTCATGTGGGAAATAGAGCCAAAAGATAGGAAGAGGGTAGATTATGACTTTGGGAGGCCATGAGAAATCATTAGGAAGTATCTGAAAGTAACGTTTCTGGAAAATGTCTCTGGCAGTGATATGTAGAAAGCATTGGAGCAGGTGGAGCTGAGAGGGAAGGAGACAGATGACAAAACCCTAGTAGTTAAAGATTTTCATTCATATAGTAGTTATGGCCACACCATTCTGCAATGTCCTACTCTCTTACCTAGGAACTTGGGACTAAGAGAAATGATACACGCATTAGATTCTTAAAGGTCAAGACAAGGCTGATAAGAGCAGAAATATCCAAAGACCCTTAAAGAGGTAAAATTGTTCCTTGGCATGCAAAATTCAACAATAATTAGATTAAAGGTATCACTATATCTGAAGAAAGGAAGTGCCTGTCAGTAGGGGGTGTTTGACTTGATTTGGTCACAAAGGAAAGGAGAGCCCAGAGCCCAACCTGGCAGGCATGCGAGCACCTATCCAGGACTCTGGTGCCTTCCTCGTCTTGGCCTTGTGGGGAAGGCTACCTCGGCCTGATGGCCAGTAAACATATGCAAAGCATGATTAGCTTCCCCGGCTCCGATTCCAAGCCCATAAAACACTGCATAGCTTGCCTAGAGGGAGAGAAGCTGCTGGCAAAGGACTCACGTGTCCCACACCCTCTTTAGTCAGACCATTATAGACGAGTATATTGGCATTCCAAAGTAGCTGTCGCTCTCCCAAACCTCATTCATGGGATCTGCCCCTCTGATGCAGAGCCACCACTAAGGTGGTGACAAATCACTTTCTGAGCCTGCAAGGTGGGTGGCCACAAAGCAGCCAGGCAGTTGCACTGAGGAAACATGGCTCTACAGCCCTCTTGTGTGACAGGCCAGCAGTCCCCAGGGAATATGCTCCTCAGCATTGCTAGTCATCAAGTATCTTCTTGCTTCCTTCAGTGTCTAAACAATGACATGGGAAGAAAAGAATCAGCATGAGAGGTAATTTTGT
This sequence comes from Ursus americanus, assembly GCF_024610735.1. NCBI lineage: Eukaryota > Metazoa > Chordata > Mammalia > Carnivora > Ursidae > Ursus > Ursus americanus. The sequence goes on along the minus strand of NC_142137.1, from coordinate 66,741,130 downwards.
TGTTGTTTTTAAATTTCTATTATGGAGAATGTCAAATATTCACAAGTAGATAGAATGGTAAAATGAACTTCCATGTACCCCTTATCCAGACCCAGATATCATCAACCCATGGCCAGCCCATTCCTACGCCCACCTGCTGTTTGCCTCCCCCATTATATTTAACAAAACCCTGGACATCATATCATTTTATTGGGAAGAGTGTGCAGGACTTAGTGGCCAATCATATATATGAAGTGTTGGGGAGGAAAAATTTTATTCTTCCCTCAAGTTTCTTTTGGCTGGTTTAAGAATTTAATCGACATAAGACAGATGAACAGGGGAAAAAATCACATTTAATCGTGTATGTATGGGGACGCCATAAGAATAATTGAGGCTTATATGCCATCCAGAGGTAAGGAGATGGGGGTAAGGGTCTGGGACTTCAAAACGAAGGAAGATAATTCACAGGAAGATGGAAAAAAGCAAATGTTTGTTGGGCCATTCATAAACAGTGGGACATAGAAATTGTAACAAACGCACTGTTAATTTCCTCCCTGCCTGCCACACCCAGCTCACGTTATACTCTAGTTTTCTACGGTGATGGCTCCCTTCCTGGAGCAGGTCATTTATCTAAATTCTATTAGGCAGCTAGGAGGAAAGTCAAAGATTCTTCCTGAACCTTCTGTTTCTTAAAAACAATCGGCCTAAAATAATCCACGTGCCACAGAGAGACATTCTGGGGTGGCCAATTTTGCTCGCCTACAGTGGAAAGGGAAAAATTAAGGTGGCTATGGTTCTACTGATGAATGACAATAAATTGCTAGCATTTTCTTAGCACGCACAGGGTGCCAGAGACTGTTCTTGGCGTGTTACATATTACCTTTGCTAGAGAAGGGTGAAGCCATGAATAAAAATGGGGTGCTGGGGAGGAGCCCAGGGTCTGACTCCCTTTCTCTGCAGCTGGGTTTCTGCACATCTGGGGCTAACATGATTTTTGAAAAGAAAAATTTTACAGGCCATGGCCCAATAATCCTTAGGGAGAGTCTCAGAAGTGGGGGTGGCAAGGGGGTGAGGGTCAGTGATGGCACACGTGTGCAATTTTAATGATTATCAGAGGGTATATGGGTTAGACTTTTGAATGCTTCTACAAGCCCCTCCTACCCTGATGCCCGATGCTTGCTTGGCCGGCTCCTGTCTGCCGCTTACCCTTTAGCCTCGGTGCCTTAGCCGGCTTCCCCCTGGGGGGTGGGGGTGGGGTGTAGCCCCGCAGTCCTATCTCAGATCTCCTTCACCTGGAGGAGGGCTCAAATTCTCGGCTCCAGATTCCCCCCAGTTGGCTGGGCTGAGCCTGACTCAGTCTTAAGAGCTGATATCTAGATGGAAACACTCAGGAGATATTTGGAAATGGGAATAGGGTTCTATAGAGAAATTAGGCCTGAAAATGAAGATTTTGAGATAATAGATGTGAGATGTTGGAGGGATTTCCTGTGGAAGCCGCAGACTAAGCTCTGTGTAGTGTGGCCGCAAACACGGGAATTCCTAGCAGGTCAGGAAAGATGTGGAGAGAGAAGCTTTTCTATTTGTCCTGTGGTGCAGGAACAAGCTCTTTCATTAAAGATGCAGAATTTTGTATATTTTAATGCTATGAAAACCAATTTTTTTGAATTATAAATTTTTAATTGATATAAAAAGAAGTTTATATTTGTAAGGGTCTTTTCCAGCTCCAAAGTCCCTTATTTTTTTTAATTATTTTTATTTTTATTATTATTTTTTTAATGTTTTTTTATTACATTATGTTAGTCACCATACAGTACATCCCTGGTTTCTGATGCAAGGTTCGATGATTCATTAGTTGCGTATAACACCCAGTGCACCATGCAATATGTGCCCTCCTTACTACCCATCACCAGTCTATCCCATTCCCCCACCCCCTCCCCTCTGAAGCCCTCAGTTTGTTTCTCATAGTCCATAGTCCCTTAGACAGCAACAGAATCGACTGGCAATTTGAACACAAAATGATTGTATTTAAGATACCTAGAAGTATAGTTTAATAAACACGGTGACCGAAATGTTCAGAACAGAACCCCTGGTTGGCTCAGTTGATAGAGTGGTCGACTCTTTTTTTTTTTTTTTTTTAAAGATTTTATTTATTTATTCGACAGAGACAGAGACAGCCAGCGAGAGAGGGAACACAAGCAGGGGGAGTGGGAGAGGAAGAAGCAGGCTCATAGCGGAGGAGCCTGATGTGGGGCTCGATCCCATAACACCGGGATCACGCCCTGAGCCGAAGGCAGACGCTTAACCGCTGTGCCACCCAGGCGCCCCAGAGTGGTCGACTCTTGATCTCAGAGTCGTGAGTTCCAGCGCCACACTGGGGGTCAAGATTACTTTAAAAAATGTCCATATCACTTGAACATTATTTTAGGTTTTATTTTTTTTTTTTGTCATTACCAGCTCCTTAAAATCACATGAAACCTGAGAAAAGTTAGCAAAAAAAAAAAAAGAGTTTTAATTTTTTTTTTCCTTTTATATTCAGCAAAATGTCAAGTGACACAGGAGAAAAAAATAAATTCAGGATCCAGGATGAGTAAAAGAGAAACAAACGACCCGACCCTTTCCAGCTGTCACCCTCCCAGTCAGGTCCTTCAATGAGCTGACACCGTCAGCGTTGCCACAGCTCCGGGGGCCTTTCTTGGTCATGCACGAAGGATTCTGCTGACTTCTGAAAACTATTTTTACAGGGATGGATATAGGCTTCTCTACCCTCTATGTGGTATTTTATTTCTTGACAGCATCACGAGGATGTCCCAACAGAGACGAATTTTTTCACACGCTACAGAAAGTGGAGTGTGGGGAGTCATGAAGTCGACGCCGCACAAAGATCTGGCCTCTTTTGTGGAAGGAAGAGGCTCCTACGGCGTTAGGAGGGTGTGTTGGTGAGCTCAGGCCGCCCTGACAACGGGCCACAGGCCGGGAGGCTTACACGGTAGATGCTTCTTGTCTTAGGGTACTGGAGGCTTGAAGTCTGACATCAGGGTTGGTTGGTTCCTTCTATGGGCTCAGGGAGAGTCTGTTCCAGGCCTCCCGTCCCTTAGTATGTTAGCTAGGTTTCTCCAGAGAAGCAGGACCAACAGGGTGTGTGTGTGGAGAGAGAGAGATTTGTGCTAAGGAATTGACTCACAGAATGTGGAGGCTTGGAGGCCCAAATCGGAAGGAGTAGGCCAGCAGGGCGGAGACTCAGGGAAGAGTGTCAGATCACGGCCAACGGCAGTCTGCTCCCGTCTCTTTCATTCACTGAGCAGTTTTCATGGGAGTCTACCAGACTCTTATGGTAGGCACCTCTAGATAGTGTCCAATGGGCCCCTGCTCCTAGTATTTATTTCCTTCTATGATCCCCTCCCTTTGAGTGTGGGCTGAACTTACTGGATTGCTTTTAATGAATAGAATAGGGCCAAAGACGTGGATGTCACCACCCAGGGTGAGGTTTCCACCTCGGATGCTCTGGGACTCTCTCTCTCTCTCTCATCCCAGCTGCCAGGTCATGAGGATATCCCGGCAGCCACTGCAGAGTTCCTCATGGCAAGGGGCTGGGATCTGCCTGCAAAAACAGGGGTAAGCTTGGATTTTCCTGAGATCTTCTGAAGTCTGCCAACAGTCACACGAGCGAGCTCTGAGATGATTACAGCCCTGGTTGACAACCTGACGGCAAATCTCAGGAGGGACCCTCAGCCAGAGACACCCAGCTAAGTTGTGCCCTAAATGGATGTTTGCTGTTTTTAGCTATTAAACAGTGGGGTAATTTGTTATGTAGCATTAGGTCATGAACACAAATTTGTACTAATAACTGGGAACAAAATAGTTAATAAGGCACATCTTGATTAATGAATAAGCATCCATACTTTCCTCCCAAGTATGAAATCTGATTCTTACTTTAAAAAAAATGGATGCCCCAGGGAGTCCCAACGTCGGTGGTCCAGACTGACCCGGTATCTTTGGTGTCCGCTTTGGGATGTAGCCCACCATCCTTCCCTGTCTTCTTCTATGTGTTTTCCTTTACCTCCCTCATTGTCAACCCTGCATTAGTAGCAGCTAATCTCTAATTACTCCAGTTATGCTTTTTCCTTAAGTTTATTTATTATAATTAATTGAATTATATAAATATAACTTTATACAGTAGTATAGTACTGTAAACTTCTGGATGGCGGGGTGTGGAGGCCCCCAGTTGTGGCTCTAGCATAGACAGCTTTAGTGACTCCAAGTCTGCAGATCTCCTGGGGAATGCAGGGGGGCCCTCTCGAGATTATGCAGATGCAAATCGCTGTCATTCAGGCTGGGGCATCTTGACCCATGGTGATTCCAAAAACACCGTGCTTTTCTTTTTTGTGTGTCATGGAAAGTGGTTGGTGTGAGTTGCATCTTTAACACTTTAAGAAAAGGATTCTTTTATTTTATAAATAAGGAACAAGGAAAGATAAGAACCAGTAAAGGGTCATTCCTTAAAAGTGGTATCAAGCTAGAGTTTTTTTGTTTTGTTTTTAAAGATTTTATTTATTTATTTGAGAGAGAGAGAGAGAGCACATGCAAGAGAGTGGGGAGGGGCAAAGGGAGAGGGAGACGCAGACTCCCTGCTGAGCAAGGAGCCCGGTTTGGGGCTCGATCCTAGGACCCTGGGATCATGACTTGAGCCAAAGGCAGATGCTTAACTGACTGAGCTACCCAGGTGCCCCTATAATTGTTTTGTAAAGATTTTATTTATTTGAGAAGGAGAGTGAGAGAGCACCAGTAGAGGGAGGGAGCGGAGAAGCAGACTTGCTGCTGAGCAGGGAGCCCGACATGGGCTCGATCCCAGGACCCTGGGATCATGACCTGAGCTGAAGGCAGGCGCTTAACCAACTGAGCCATCCCCGTGCCCCACATCAAGCTATAGTTTTAAATGAGCTTTGCCAGATTCACATCAATCACTATTCAGTGAGCGTTCGTGGAATTCCTTCTGTGTGTCGGGCTGGGGAATTAAAAAAAGGTGAATAACTTGGGACACCTGGGTCTCTTTTGTGGCTGGCTTCTTTATCTTAGCATGATGTTTTTGAAATTCGTTCATGTTAGCTGTCATTCTTTTTTATTGCCAAGTAGTATTCCATTACCCAGACATGGTACTATTTATCTGTTCTCTAGTTGATAAATGTTTGGACTCTTTCCAGTTCGGGGCTCTAATGAGTAGTATTCCGATGGACATGACAGCCTAGTCTTTTTCCAGATATATGTTTTTATTTCTCTTGGATAGATACCTAAAAATGAAACCGAGTGATCCTATGATCAGTGTATTTTTTTAAAAAAGATTTATTTATTTATTTTAGAGAGAGAGAGAGAGAGTTCACGAGTGTGGGGTGGGGCAGAGGGAGGAGAGAGAAACCCCAGCAGACTCTTCACTGAGCTCAGTGCCCAACATGGGGCTCATTCCCACAACCCCGAGATCATGACCCAAGCCAAAACCAAGAGTCAGACACCCAACCCACTACATCACCCAGGGGCCCCTGATCGATGTATGCTTAACTTTATAAGAAACTGACATACCTTTCTCCAGAATGACTGTATCATTTTCCATTTCCAACACAGATGCATGAGACTTTCAGTCGCTCCACATCCTCACCAACACAATGCTGTCCGTCCTTTTGGTTTTCATCATTCTAGAGGGGATGTAGTTGTGTCTCATTATTCTAACTTGCACGTTCCTGATACCTAGTGATGTTGAGTAACCTGTAACTCTTCCATGTGAAGTGTCTGTTAAAATCTTTCGCCCATTTTAAAATTCGGTCATTTGTCTTATTATTTAGTGGCAAGATTCTTCATCTATTTTGGATACAAGTTCTTTAATCAGATAGATGTTTTGTAAATATTTTCTCCCAGTCTGTATCTTGCGTTTCCATACTTTTTTTACCTTTTCATTTTTTTAAAGATTTATTCATTATTTGAGAGAGAGAGAGAATATGCGTGTGAGTGGGGGAGGGGCAAAGGAAGAGAGAGAGAGAGAGAAAGCCTCAAGCAGACTCCCCGCTGAGCTCGGAGCCTGACGGAGGGCTAGATCCCAGGACCCTGAGATCATTACTTGAGCTGAAATCAAGAATTGGACACTTAACCAACTGAGCCACCCAGGTGCCCTTCATTTTCATTTTTAATGTTATTTTTCAGAGACCAAAACATTTTAGTTTCAAAGTCCAACTTATATTTTTCCTTTATAGTTTGTGTCCCATCTAAAAAAATCTTCGCCTACCACAAGAGCACACAGATTCTCTCATTTGTTTTATGACTTTAGCTTTTGCCTGTAGATCCATGATCTGTTTTGAACTAACTTTTATGTAAGGTATGAGACATAGGTTGAGGTTCAAATTTCTTCTGTTGGGACAACCAGTGACTCAGACGCCATTGGCTGAAGGGGCTTTCTCTCTTCCAGGGAATCATCTTGGCAACTTTGTTGCAAAGTCAATTGACCAAAGAATTATGGGGCAATCCCTGGGCTGTCTATTCTGTGCTTTTGGTCTATCTGTCTAACCTGCCAATAGCACATTATCTTGTATATTGTCAGTGAATGTTAAGTTTTAAAATCAGGTAATGTAAGCCCTTTAACTTTCTTCTTTTTAAAAACTGTTTTGACTATTCAAAGTGCTTCACATTTTCAGATAAATTTGAGAATCATTTGTAGTTGGTTTCTATGAAAAACAAATTCTGGGAATGTGAATGTGATTGTTTAAATCCACGGACCAATCTAATAAGAGAGAATTGCCATCTCAACTTCAAATCTTCCAACACAAGAATGATTAACCTCTCCCTTTACTCAGGTTCTCTTTAATTTCTCCCGGAAGTGTTTTATAATGCTCAATGTTTAGGTTTAAGGCGTTGTCTTTTAAGTTCATTCCTAGGTTTTGTGATGCTATTGTGAATAAACATTTTAAATTTTATCTTTCAATTGTTCATTCACATAGAAATACAAATGATTTTTGTTGACTGGCTTTATATCTTACAACCTTGCTAAATTCACATATTAGTTCTAGAATGTTTTAACATTTTCTGTATTAGACAATGATATCCATGGAAAAAAAGGGCAGTTTTATTTATTCCTTTCTAATCTCTATGTCTTTTGTTTCTTGCTCTTACATTATCATACTGTGTAGACCCTTCGGAACAATGACTAGAAACGATGAGTGTAGTTATACATGCCTTGCTGACAATCCTAGATAGAAAACTTTCTTTTTTCACCACAATTATGATGTTAAGTTTTTCACAAATGCTCTTTATCATTGAGGAAGTTCCCTTCTATTTCTCATTTATTGAAAATTGATTTTTTAAATCATAAATAGGTACTGAATTATATCAACTGGCTTTTTTGTGTCGATTGATACGATCACATTTTTAGTTTTTCAGTCTGTTGATTTGGTGAATTACACTACTATTTACAATGTGAAACCAAACTTGTATTCCTGAAACGCAAGTGGGGATGAACCCCACTTCATTAGGAATATGCTATCCTTTTTAGACATTGCTGGATTCGATGTGATCACATTTTGTGAAGATTTCTTTTCATTTTTACTTACGACTAGTATAGATCTTTCCTTGGAATGACATTGACTGGTGTTAAGAGCAGGGTGGTGCTAACCTCAGAGGATGAGTTAGGAAGTGTTCTCTCCACCTTTACTTTCTTGAAGACTTTATGTAGGCCTGGTATTGTTTCTTCTTTAAAGTTTTGATAGAATTCATTGTAAAGTCAAAGACCTAAGCCTAGATTTTCATTGTGGGAAAATTAAAAATTACAAATTCAATTTCTTTAGATGATACAGATTTATTTATATTTTCTTTCTTCCTTTAGTTTTGGCAATATGTGTCTTTAAAGGAATTTTTCCACTTCATCTAAACTGTCAAATTAACTAGCATAAATTGTTAATAATATTCCCGTATTATCATTTTTAAAGACTTTTAAAAAATTATGTATTTATTTGAGAGAGAGAGAGAGAGAGAGCTCACGAGTGGGGGGAGGGGCACAGAGAGAGAATCTTCAAGCAGACTCCCGGCGGAGTGTGGAGCCGGACAGGGAACTCGATCCCATGACCTATGAGATCGTGGCCTGAGCCCAAACTAAAAGTCGGATGCTTTTTTTCTAATAATAATTTTTATTATGTTATGTTAGTTGGATGCTTAACCGACTGAGCCACCCAGATGCCCCTCCCCGATTATTATTTTAATGTCTGTAAAATCTTCAGTGACGTTCTGTTATTCATTCCAGTTGTTGTCAGCAGGTGTATTTCCTATTGTTGCCTGGGCCCTGGGTGCTGCTGGTCGCTGTGCAGGTCGGGAGCCGGACACTGGAGAGGCAGCAAGCCTGCCGGGACTCTGGTGCTGGTGCAGACAGCTGGGGAAGCCACGCACACTGCAAGCACACCAGAACCAGGAAGAACAACTCTGCCTTTCTGCAGTGTTTCCCAGGTGCTCACGAAGCTTAACATCAAGCCATCTGGCAAAGGACAAATAAGACTTAAATATGACTTAAATATGTGAAGGGCCCAGATCCATTTTCACAGCACTGGCAAAAAGTATGAATTTAGAGCCAAGAAGCCCTAAATCAATAACAGCACAGGGTGCTTTGCTACGCAGCAAAACCTAACTGATGTATGTTAGACCTTCTTGGTTTATCTTCCAGGTGTCTTAACCCATTTTCCCTTTCTCCAAACCTTTCTCTGTGCTGTGGTCTGGGAAATTTCTTCAAGATACAAGACTTTTTTTTTTTTAAGATTTTATTTATTTATTTGAGAGAGAGAGAATGAGAGAGAGAGAGAAAGCATGCACGAGATGGGGGAGGGTCAGAGGGAGAAGCAGACTCCCAGCTGAGCAGGGAGACCAATGTGGGACTTAATCCTGGGACCCCAGGATCATGACCTGAGCTGAAGGCAGTCACTTAACCAACTGAGCCAGCCAAGCGCCTGATATAAGACTTTTTTTCCAGCTCTAACATCTGTTTTTAATCTACCCATTTCAAAAATGATTTTTTTTCATTTGTAAGGAGCTAGTTGGATCTTGTCACACAGTACTATTTTTTTCATGATGATTTCTACATCTTTTTAAATATTTTAAGCGCCCTTATTTTACCCTGTCTCTCCAATTCCACTATCATCTCAGGTTCCTGCTAATCTGTTTGACGTGTCTCTGGTGAGTTTTCTCTTGTGGTTTATAATTTTTGTTTGTGAGCTTATTTCTTTAGGATTTTTTTTTCCCCTGAGAAAGTCACTTATATTTTCAACTAAGAAAATATCCCTGGAGAGTAGTTTATATTTTCTTCTTCTAGGCAACTAGAAGTTTCACCAGCCTGAGACTAATTTTCATGCCAAAAGTTTAGCTTGGAAATTCCCACATAATGACGGGAATGTAAATTTCAACTCCACACCCCTGCACGGTGCAGGTTTGGAACCTCAGTATTTCATAGGAAGTGTTTTTCCAGGACACGGGCAGAGCTCACTTTATTGTTGGTTTCTTGGGAAAGTAGGGAGGGTTTTTTAGCTCCTTTTTAATGAAAGGACAGCTTGTTCAGGGGTTCAGTTTGTTTAAGGATCTCGGTTCCAGCTCCTTGCTTCCTGTGGGCCCAAGAATACGTCTCCTGCCCTTGCTTGAGTGTGAAAATCCCATCCCTAGCCTTTGGGGCCCATATCCAGATCTAATTCCTGCCCTCACCCCACATCTGAGGCATCGAGTTGTAAGTTTACTACTCACTCTGACACCTGGAGCTTTTGAGCTCGTCTATGCATTCAAAATAATTTCTGCTATCTTTTATCTAATATTTCTCTGTGTGAAAATGTTATAAGGTTGGCAGTAAGTTTTGCATTAGTTCACTCTGCCATATTTCTAGAACCTGAGTTTTAGATCTTTCATCATTCTAGAATTTACAACCGAAGATTTTAAGCAAGAGAAGGACACGATCAAATTTGTTTTACAATGATCACTCTGGTAGATCTAAGAGTGAAATTTAGAAGAAAGTGATTCATGACTGGAGGCTCTGTTAGAACACTGTTAAAACAGCCAAGATTTAAAGATGATGAGATAGTGAAGGGTCTCCCTTCCCCCACCTCACTCAAGGAGAGTCCCTTCTAAGAAGGGAAGACGGTGAACTTGCGTGGTCGAGGGAGGATTCAAGGAGGAGGTGACACCGGTCTTCATCTTTGAAAAAGGGAGAGGAATTATTTAGATGGTGAGAAAAGTAAAGAGCCTTCTTTTAGGGTGGACAGGCCCAGGATGAGGCCAAGAAAGGACAGTGGTAGGAATGTACATGGCTTATAGTAAAGGACTGGGGAGTAGGACAGCATGACCAGAGTAGAGGGCCAAACAGAGGGGCCATGGAAGGTAGTTGGAATGGCCGCTGAAACCTGATTGGGAAGGCCGTTTAATTCCCCATAGATATTTCATTGTTGGTGATTACTAATATTTTTGGGAACACCAGCCTGGATTTTGCCAGTGCAGAAGCCACCAAGGGTATTTTGGTTAGATTGACATGTGAAGGAAGCTGGCTCCAAAAACGTAGCTGTCCCAATTTTCAGATCATTGACACGCTCTGTTGCCATGAGGATGGAAGTTTAAATTTCGGAAAGAAAATAAACGTTTGGCAATTGATATAAATCATCTGCTTCCAACTATATCAAAACAAACAAAGTCTTGGTTTGGTTGCTATCCGCTGCCATTTTCCACTTGATTTTAGGATTATTTAGTAGAGAGCAGGACACAGATGGGTGTTTGACTTGCTTTATGTTTTTAAAAAATGAGCTGGGTGGGTGTTTTGAGAGAAACGTTAGGATGTTTTATTTTTCCCACTAAAAGTGGCATAGCCAAAATTATATGCGTGGAATAATGTCTCACAAATGTGCTTCTTTCCACGATTATCAAATATTTTGGAGAGTTTGAGTAACTGTTCCATCTGTTAAAGATAAGTCACTCAGTAACCTCTGGCATCTGCAGAAATCAGAATGGAAATAAGGAGACAGGAAAAAGCTTAGGTGATGGATTTACCATACTGAGCAGAAAAAGAAGCCAAGAGACGCTTTTTTTTTTCTTTTTAAAATGATAAATAGTTACTGAGTGGCTCAATTCTAGGCTAGCATTGCTTTGGCCATTCATCTTTCTTAATAGACTGGTGAAAGAGATAAACATATTTTTATTAATTTTTTTGTGTATGGAGTTCCAATAAAATGTTCAAATAACAGTTTGGACTCGCAGACTACCAGCGGGATGGGTGCCTATTACTGCGGGAGGCACTTAATAATCTTACCCCGATACCAGGCCCGTGGCCAGGAAGAACTGATGTGTGCGCTAAACCGCGACAGACGGGCCTTCTCGGACACATCTGGGGGCATTCAGGGCCTGACACGGTGCCAGCCAGATGGTAAACGCTCAATGAAGCTTCGCTGAATGACTGAGTGTGTGTGTAAATGAACACATAAAAGGTGAAGACAGGGTTCCATAAATATGTATTTAGATAATAGGGAATATACAACAGGGGCTATACATTGAGCGAACATTTTATCCAGAAAGTGAATCTAAGCTTCATTTTATCTCCTCAGGTGGGAAAAGTAAATTTTTAAAAAATTTTGTACTTTCTGCCTTTTTATTGGCGTCAATGTGTTCCATTCTCATTTGTGGTGGGACACAACGCAGCTTAGCACCTCTGTCTATCTCAAAACATCAGAAAATTGTGTCAGGAGTCCCCTGTGTCTGGTAAATTGGGAAAGGTGCTGCCTGTCTCCACACTCTGGGGATGGGACCCACACCTGGGGATAGGACCCACACTCTGGGGATGGGACCCACACACTGGGAATGGGACCCACACCTGGGGATGGGACCCCACTCTGGGGATGGGACCCACACCTGGGGATAAGACCCACACTCTGGGGATAAGACCCACACACTGGGAATGGGACCCACACCTGGGGATGGGACCCACACTCTGGGGATAAGACCCACACTCTGGGGATAAGACTCACACTCTGGGGATGGGACCCATACACTGGGAATGGGACCCACACCTGGGGATGGGACACACACACTTGGGATGAGACCCACTCTCTGGGGATGACACCCACAGGCAGACAGGCAAGGCTCAGAACAGCAGGGTGTTCATCGTTTTTAGAAGGTCAACTCTGAGGGCTTGTTGAGAACGGTTAGAGGTGGCAGACAAAGGAATATGGGAGGCAAGATCAACTGGGAGATTCAGGTTCTAGTCCAGGTAAGACGTGATGAAAACCTGGGCCAGGCTGGTGGCCACAGGGACAGAGAGGAGGGATATTTGAGACAATAGGATTGGGGACTGATGGGATGTGGGCACTGAGGCAGAGGAAGGGTCGAAGCTGAAGCCCAGGTTTCTGGTGTGGGTGACACCCACCATCTGGCTCGTGATGCGGTTGCTCAACACAGAAGAGTCTGTGAGGGGAAATCATGGCAGGTGCAGGAGCTGCCGGGTTACAGGGTTTAGTCACAAAATTCTGCTAATGTGACTCATGATTCTCCGATCTCACTAAAAGCTTGCTGCTGAACCTGAAAGCCCTTAGTGAGGAGAAAAAGATTTTTGTTTATAACTGTGCCAAATGTTTGTCATTTTTGGTGCTGTGCGACACTTAGCTTCCCTTCCTCTGTCTGGGCACCCCCATTAGGGAGGAATGGTGAGGCACAGAGCCCCGCTTCTCACCGTAGGCGGGCTTCTCCCTCCCTCCACATTCTGGCTGGCAGGATTCCAGCAAGCTCCTGGGTTCTGCAACTGGTTGCTGTGATAGTTAATTGTCCGTTTCAACTCAGCTAGGGCCCAGTACCCAGATATTTGGTCGAAGGCTAGTCCAGATGTTGCTGTAAAGGTATTTTTAGATGAGATTAACATTGAAGTCAGCAGGCATTGAGTAAAGCAGATTACCCTCCACAGGGGCGCCTGGGTGGCTCAGTTGTTAAGCATCTGCCTTCGGCTCAGGTCATGATCCCAGGGTCCTGGTGTCAAGCCCCATATCAGGCTCCCTGCTCAGTGGGAAACCTGCTTCTTCCTCTCCCACTCCCCCTGCTTGTGTCCCCTCTCTTGCTGTGTCTCTCTCTGTCAAATGAATAAATAAGAAATCTTAAAAATATATATATTACCCTCAACAATGTGTGTGGGCTCAATGTGGGGGGCCTCACCCAATCAGTTGAAGGCCTTAAGAGAAAAAGAGACTGATGTTCCCCTTGAAGCAGAGGGAATTCTGCAAGCTGCAGCATCAGTTCTTCCCTGAGCCTCTAGCCTGTCTGCTTGCCCTGCAGAGGGTAGATAGCCAGAGTCAGTTTCTGCTGCTTGCAACAATGAGCCTTGCTAATACAGTAATACATGCTCATTGTCGACAAACCACAAACACCAGAGAAGATGAAAACAAAACAACACTAAACTAAAACTAAAAAATTCACATATACCCTGATACAATGGATTTAAACATTTTCCCATTTTAATACCTATTTAATACCTCTACCAATTTAATAAGTTTCTGGGTGGAAGGCGGTTCCAAGGAGACTCACACATAGTGGTGTGTGAGAATTGCAAAAGTGGAGCGAGCAATTTTCCTACTGATCATCTTACTGATACTCTTGGTCCTATTTCAGTCTTCTTGATGTATGCTTTCTGTATGTTAGGCTGCCTTCTTAATTTCCTTGTCTGTTTCTTTGTTTTCTAGCCATCTGGGACCTATGCTGTATTTTATTTGCTTTTAGCTCCCAAGGTGATTTGGAAATAGACACCCCATTTAAGTCTGTTTGAGGTTACCTTTAAGTGTAAGAGCCATGTGGTTAAACTCAATTTCTCTGGTTACTAAAGCTGAGAACAGATGTGCAGATGTACAGACCTCCTTTCCCTGTACCCTCTCCCTGGTTTTCAAGTAATATCCTAACATATGTTAAGTATTTGCTCATATAAATATTTTCTTAGGAACTGTTTTTTGCTTCATTGATTTTGAAACCATATCCCAGAAATTATGCATATGTTCAATTGGTTTTAATACTTATTGCATGGCATCCTTTTCTTGGAGTTGGTGTTTTCTGGAAGATATTAGAATGGCGCATTTTTTTGAGCCCTTGTCTATTTGAGACCATCTTTGTTACTTCCACACATGAATGACAAGTTGGCTTGCTCAGAGAAGTGTTTTCAAGCTATTAATAGAAACTTTTAATGGAGGTGAGTCAGACCTCCTTACCGTCTTACCAGCCATCCATTCCTGTGCTGGCTTAGACGACAGGGAGATATGATTCAAAAGGGTATTTTCAGTCCAACCTCATCCACTCCAAAGTCAGTGGAAATTCCTCCCCATTCTGGCCCGTGGCGCTCTCCCCTCTCTAATGGCCAGTGATCTCACAAGTTCCCATATTTCTGGGTACCTTCACAGGTATTCCAGCGGACGGTTCAGAGAAGGTCTACTGAGGAAGCCCTGGGATCTACCGTCACATTAGCTCCAAATGCCGGCCGGCGCCGTGTTCATCAGCTCGCCCTAAGTCCTTGGGGTCATCGGCAGTGGTTACTTAGATGTGGCCTCTTTCATCTGCATTAGTCAAGCTCCTGTGGTCGCAGGTTCACTGAACTAACCTGACTCAGTGTAAACAAAAAAGGAACTCTCTTAGAAGAATGCAGGAGAGCTTCATGGAACCCAGGGGCAAAAAAATGTAATTGGGTCTTCATAGGGAAGTGGAAAGTTCTTAGGACTCTCCACTTCTTATTTCTGTTTTTCTCTGCAGTTGACTGATAGAGGTAAACAGAGATCGCTAACGCCACTGAGTACGTAGTCTTTGCCATGAGGACCCTTGGAGAAAGGTACGCGTCAGCATCGCCACTGTGCAGATGAGGAAGCCGAGACATAGACATGAAGTTGCCACCCCGTCGGGAGGTCACAAGCACAGACTTCGGATCTCCAGCGTTGACACCCCTAATCCGTGCCGTACGCAGGTGTAGTCACCCTACACACGTAACCCAAGCACCAATATAATGTTCTAATTACGAAATCAAGGAGGAATAAAGGAAAGTAATTTATGAGAAAATAATATGTAAATGCTGAGGCCGAGGTCCACTGGAAGACACAGGAAATGGTTATTTGCACCTGCTTATAATAAATGTCTGTGTTCACAAGAAGATAGATGCCTCTCTGTAGAAAAAGTGTAGAAAAAGAAAGACTGAAGTTATGAGTAAGCACTAACAGAAATAACAGGCCAAAATTATTTATCTATGGGGAAAGAAAGAGGGAAAAAAAAAACTTCTTTAAAGTCCTGATATATGTCAAAAGCAAATTAGAGACTTCTGAAAATGAGGAAGTATGATTTTCTCACAGGTGACCTATGAATTCACTTATAGGCGTACCGTCAAATAACTTCCTGCCTTTGGACATGGGACAGTGGGCTGCCGAAAGCGTATCTCCTATACCGTTTTCCTTAAATTCACTCTGCAGGCAGTGAAGCTTTGCAGGCCGTGGGCTTCCAGCGGCCACGGGGCAGAGAGGGTGGAGTGAAAAGAGACACAGTGGAACAGGGGCGAAAGGCCCTGGGGCAGAGCCCTGGCCCAGTGTCAGAGAAAGACTAGAAAATACAAGGGGCACAAAAGAAGAATTCCAGTATGCTCTTTCATAATGCAGGTCTCATCCCTGTATCAATATACATATGATAACAATCATAGGAAGTATTTCAAAAGAATCCTTTTAGTGAAATTAAACTCGATTTTCATATTCATGTCTCTGCCAATTTAATAAGTTTCTGGGTGGAAGGCGGTTCCAAGGAGACTCACACATAGTGGTGTGTGAGAATTGCAAAAGTGGAGCGAGCAAGGTGTGTGTACCCGCCCCTCGGATACCACAGGCAGCAGCCCTGCTGGGGGGACCTCATTTTTCCCCAAGAGTGAGCAGCTTCTTGGCAGACTTGCAAACATGACACAGGAGTCTTCTCTCAACTTACATGGTAGTTGTATTCCCGGAAATTTCAGTGAATGTGAAAATAGTGAAAAGAGGTAGTTTGCATTTATAGATAGAAAGTAGCGGTCTAGGCGGAGATATGTGTAAAAAGCTTTTTTCACCCCACGGAGGGCTGGAGGGCAGTCCTTTATCTCCTGGTCTTGCCCACCCATTGCAGGCGGCCTGGCATCTCGGGCCCCACCCACTGGGCTCCAGCAGCGACCGCTCCCCCGTCATAGCCGCGACAGAAAAAGGTTCCACACCAGGTGCCCAGTAGCCCTCGGGGTGATGCTGCCTGGAAGACCCCTGTGTTAGAGAGGTCCATTTGATTCCCTTCTCCAGGACACAGGCAAGCATGGCGAGCACAGATCCTTCCACGCGCACACAATTTTGGTTTAGAGGACACGCCAGTTCCAAATGTGTCTGTGAGGCAACCGTTTCCTTCCCCACTTTGTCTTTACCATCTTCCTAGTTTTTTAAAAAACTGTAAAAACACTTAAATTTACCATTTTTTTTAGGGACAGAGGGAGAGGGAGAGAGAATCTCAAGCAGACTCCCTGCTGAGCGCACTGCCCGACCTGGGGCTCGATCTCACGACCCTGAGATCATGACCTGAACCAAAACCAAGAGTCCCACGCTTAACCGACCGAGCCACCCAGGTGCCCCCATAACTTTACCATTTTTAAGCGTACAGGGCAGTGGGATTCAGTGCACTCACAGTGTCGTGCAGCCGTCCCCACCACCTTCCCTAGCTTTTGTATGTTCGACATTTATTTACATTTAGAGAAAGGTTGTAGAGATAATACAAAGAAATTTTTCTCACAAGCTAGTGAAAGAGAGGTTGCTGCCGTTATACTGTATCAATCCCGAATGCTTTAGCGTGAAATTCTAAGAACAAGGACATTCTCTTAAATAACACCAATATAGCCATCAAAATCAGGAAATCCATATTGATAAAGTACCACTGTCTGGCCCTCAGACCCCATTTAAGGTTCACCAGTGTTCTCCACACTGTCCCTTCCAGAAAGGATCGAGGCTAGGATGAGGTGCCGTGTTTAGCTGCGGCTGGGGAAGGACAGGCCGGGCGGAGGGCCTCGCAGGCCAGGTTGGAAGCCTACGTTCCCATCTGTCTTTGGTCTTCAATCAGTTCCTCAGTTGGTCCTTGATTTTCACCCTCTCTGCACTTTCAAAGACTGCAAGCAGATTATTTTCTAAATGTCTCCCAGTTTGGATCTGCTGGGTGTTTCCTCCAATTATTTCAGGTTATGCTTTTCGGCAGTCGTGCGGGATTTTTCTAGGTGTACCCACTCAAGTGGTATGAGATTTCCATTTGGTTCGTTATAGGTGCTATTAACTTTGATCATTTGATTAGGGTTGTCTTCTGGGTGTCCCCACTGTCAGGTTGTTCTTTTTCTTCTGCGATCAATAAGCCTTCTGTGAGGAGAGACTCTGAGACCATGTAAATACTCCGTTCCTTACCCAATTTCACCCGCTTGCTAGGTGTTGGTCTGTTAACGTTGCAGGCTGCGCTAATAATGACTATGTTGTCATAGAGTCGTGTTCTAATTCCAGCCTTCCTCGTACACTTACGAGTTGGCTTTCACTGGAAGGAAAGCTTTCTTTTCTCCCCATCAGTTATTATGCCAGTTCACTGTGTCAGGATGGGCTCAGAGATTCCTATTTTGTTCAGTGGGCTATCATCTCTTACTATAACTATTTGTTTTGATGCCACATTATTTATTTTGTCCTAAATTTGTCCACGGTGGGGCCCACTGAACTGGCTTCAGTGTCCTTTGAACATGTCCCTATCATGCACCCAGATCTTCCCAACATTCTGGCACAAGATGTTCTAAGCCCATCCCAGGGTCCCCCATTCCTATAAGAATCCCTAATTATTTTTTTAGTAGAGAATATTTAGAAACCAAGATTGAGACTCTAGGAGTGCACACGGTTAATAGCATATCACTGATTTCAGGTAGAGTTAGGGTTCACTCTATCCATCCATCCATCCATCCATCCATCCATCCATCCATCCACCCATCTACCGATCTCTCTCTCCATATGCATCACACACATCGTGTATGGATCACACATTTACATTTATTTCTTTATCTCTGTACACTACCAGCCATGAAGTCATACCAACATTCCAATTCCAAATCGAATACCACAAAGTTCATTCTAGTTTATTGTTGTCTATAGTTGTAACTTCCTTCTCTGACAGTGAGGAAACTGGCTCCCATTGTTCTCAATATGTTTCCTTCTTGCTTTGGTGTCCTCTGTAAGTAACCAGCCTGCTGCGCCCCTCTCCCAGATGCCTCCTGCACCCTGCCTGGGTTCTGACACCCTGTCCCAGGCTCCCAGACGTGGACGGTGGCCTTGCTTGCTCCCTCACTTAGTGGCTTTCAGCCAAATCATTCAGGAAGGAAGGATGGCAGGGAGATAAGGAGGCAGAAACTTCCTAACCAGTTGGATTCCATTTTTGTGTTATTTTAAATTATTTGACTTTAGTTAGAAATCACGTGTTTCACACTACAGAGCACCTGCTGTGTCTGGATACTGTGTGCCCTTTACACGCATCATCGCATTTACTCCTTCGCTGAGGTCCATAATGTTATCCTCTTATTCAGCTTACAAAGGAAGCAGCTGAGCCTTAGGTCCCACAGTAAGTGACCGCTAAGAGAGGGACCCAATGTGTTTTTCTTCAAAGGTCATCCTTGATATTAATTTTTTAAAAATTTAAGTATTTCCGATATGGGACACCTTCTAGATCTATGTCCTCTATATATAAGCAAACACATTTTTATCTCTGTTCTTTGAGTTTATAGCTTACATTCTGGTGAGTAATAGGAAGGCAGAGCTCACTATCGTCTCAGGGTGACAGAGCTCCTCTAAGGAACGCAGCCGTTGAATTAAGTCTCTGCACATCGTCACTGCCCAGCATAGTGCCTGCATAAAGTGGGTACTCAAGCAATCGTTTTCCACATGGATGAGGGAATGATCTGTACATCTGCCAAGCAAGTGCTGGTAATGAGTCACTCACCAAACAGTGACTTCTCCTTCACCGGAATATGGGAGGCCACACTTCTCTGCTCCCTTGCAGTTAGATGGGATTTCACGATCGGTTCTTGTCAAAGAAACGTAGAGCAGTGGTGACTGGCGAGAAGGCCCTGTGGTATGCCCTAGTCCCTCTTGTCACACAGAGGCAAGTCTCAGATGGCACAGCTACAAGGGGGAAGCCTCTGGCAGCCTGCTGCCCTGCCCAGTCTATCTCACCCTTCCCACCCACTGCCTCTCTGACCCACTGGAGATTTTTTTTGTGAGACATGAATCCTCAAAGCCACTGAGATTTTGAGGTTATTTTGTTTCTGCAGCATACCCTTGCCTATCCTGACTCCTATCCTTCTTCTCTAGTTTCAGAGAGATGATTTAAACAGAAAAAAAGTTACATTGCCTATGGAAAGTCCAAACACAATTGAATCTTCCATGGGAGCAAATGTCGGCTGTGAGACTTATAATAGAAACAGCATTGTGAGGATATTCACGTAAAAAGGAAACATTGAAGAGTGCAGGAACATTCATTAAAAAAAAGAAAAGAAAAGAAAAAAGAGCCCAAACTCCTGGAATGGAAGGAGTACCCACAGAGCTACCTGTCTTGTCATCTACAGAAATCATTCCCGAGAAGGACTTCCGGGTCTAACTTCCCAGATCCCTAGAATGCCAATTCTTTGTCACACTTTCTCTTTAAAGAAAATACCGATTTTGTTCACAGAGTTGTTGCTGTTTTTTTAAGATTCTGATACTTTTTCACTTATAGGAAGGTAAGAACCATAATTTCGTTCAGCGTATGGCTAGCTTAGTACTTCCTCATCAAAGATAATTCTACTGTCACACTGATACCAAAAGTCACTGTATGTACATATACCAAAAAACTATATTTCCTTCCCCCAACGTGCTTTTCAACGTTATTCCCGTGAGAACTTATTATAACAATTTTATGTATTAAGTAGGGAGAATAATATAATGAATTCTCATAAAAATGTCATTTCAGTTTCATAAATTAACATTTTGTCATACATATTTTATTTTTTTTCCTCGTTGCTGAGTGTTTTAAAGGTAGTCTCAGATCGAAAAACAAGGAAAACTTTTGTTCTCCCAACGTTTCACCCTTAAATACTTCACTGCACATACCCCCAAAATAAGAATATTTTCATACATAATCATAGTACCATCGTCACGCCTAACAGAATTAACAATATATTTCTCAGAACATCTGAAACCCAGTCCATATTTAAATGATCTCAAAGATGCAGTTTTATTTTTATACTTAGTTTGATTTGGGATCTAAACGAGGTCACATATTACATTTCATGGTTAGGTTTCTAGTCTCTGTTAATTTATTTTAAAATTCATCTTGATGTGTTTCCTTTTATTTTTCCTCCTCATTTAAAAAAATTCCTACTTTTCCAAATGTTATCTTTTCTTTCCTTTTTTGGTGGGGGGAGGTAGGTCTGAGCAAGACGCTTACCTTGTATATGGGGAAATCTCCTAAATATAAAATATATAATAGTCAAGTGTTTTTTTAAAAGTGAGTCATTGAAAATATCTAGCTAGTAAGGTGCTGGAGAGTAAGAGAAAAAATTCTTTGGATGATAGGACTTAGGTTTTATGTTTTTTTGTGTTTGCAGTTTATCTGGGTCAGAAAAAGCAGCCCTCTTTTGTTATAAATCTTTAAGTGTGATGGCCTTCTCTCAGAATTAAGACTTTTCTTACTCATTCCTTACATTTTCTAGTCAAAAAAAGGATAAAAACTGATGTTTCTTTGTTTTCAGCAGTCTTTAAAGAAAATATGATACAGTAGTAGAAAAAAAATACTAGCTAGAGCTTCAGGGAGTTAGATAACTTGGTTTGGTTCTGCCTTTATGTTAAACTAATGATTTGAGTAAGGCCTGTACCTTGTTCAAGCCTTGGTTTTTTTCATGAGAAAGGTTGGTCCAATTGATAGACAAGATATACCTGGAACATTCTAAAATTTCATAATAATATGTGACTAATGAAATCCTTTTTGTCTCCCCAACAAAGACCACGGTCTTAGGCTTCCATATGAGGGTTGTTCTTCAAAGCAGGCCCCTTGGTGCTGGGAATTAATTTCCCTGTTGCTGCCACCCCTCAAATCATTTTAGTAAATACTTCCAGACTCAGTTTACAAGCCACACAAGAAAACAGGTACTAGTACTTGATGGCCGCATCTCCTGTTTGATTTAATAAGCGTTCATTGCAGGTTTGCTACTTAGACGAACTGTGCTAGGTGCTGGGGTGGCCAAGGCAGAGGTGGGCACAAGATGACTAGGAGTTCCTGCCTGCTGAAGAACTGGCCATCTGATGCGAGTAGGGAGATGGAACATGCAGGACACAACTAAAGGGAACGAATAAAACCTTTGAGGGACGGGGAATATCTTCCACATCGCGTTACTATCTCCAAAGCCAAGATCCTTATATAACTTTATATTTTGAGGCTGGTAAAGTGACTCCCATATGATATTTGTCAAAAGTGATTCTAGGGGCTCCTGGGTGGCTCAGTTGGTTAAGCGTCTGCCTTCAGCTTAGGTCATGATCCTGGGGTCCCGGGATCGAGCCCCGCTGAGCAGGGAGCCTGCTTCTCCCTCTCCCGCTCCCCCTGCTTGTGCTCTCTCTCTCTCTCTGTCAAATAAGTAAAATCTTTTTAAAAAAGTGATTTTAGTGTAATCACTAGAATCAGTGACAAGCATGGAGACATGAACGATCGCTATCAGTTTTAAAGTTTAGAAGTTCAGAGCATCCTTTGGGCAAGGTTGAAGCCGAAACAAACACATTACACCCTCACTAATTTAAATAACCAATAAATGCTCTTTTAAGAAGAACATTGAAGTGTTTATAACACTGTGAGGGAATTTCACTATTTTTAACCCCAGTTAACCCCAGTTAAATATTTTAGGGAGCAGGTGTTTTCAATGGGATTTGATTTCTGCTGGATTATTTTCCCCCAACATAATTAAATGATTCCTTCACAATCACACCAATAAGTATCTCTTATGTTGACCTGAAATTTTAGTAGTTAGCCACTTGTTGCTGTTACTTGGTGCTGACTTCCCGCTACGAAACTGGTCAGAGAAAAGCCATGATTACCCCACACAACACAGGAGCTTGTCCCATTGGACGTACCAACTGTTTCTTGAAGTGGGCTGATCAGTGGCTGTCGTGGACTGACTTGTGCTTGTCACATGGCTGGTGTAACCCCCGCGGTTTGTGCCAAGAAGAAAGTATCACCTTGCCAAGCACCGAAGATGTGTTTGTTGAGGAAGAAAAGCGTGGCTTTTTCAAAAACGTCAATTAGTATAAAATCATGATTCTCATTTATTTATTCAAGAAATAGTTATTGAAAACCTACCAGGGACCAGGCCTGGGGGCTACGGTCTATGGTTACGTCAGGTGTTCTCACTCAATCCACACAGGAGACCGACTGCGTAGTCCCAGAGGAGACTGGGTGACATTCAAAAACAGACTAAATTCATTCTTGGCTTTGCTAGTAGGAAAGGTAATTTCCATTGTATGCATTAAGGCCACAAAAATCGCTTCCAAATGCAAAAGACAAGAGTAATGGAAGATTATCATCAGTAATTTAGACTCACGGAATGCATTTAACCTGTACCCGCAGTTTGGGAAGCCGAGGAATTATCCATGACGTCAAAGCGATTCAGCAGCATAAGCTAGAACTGCAGGAGTCTGATAGATACTCATTTAAGAATCCTCTTGACACAGTCTGTTAAGAATGAAACAGTAAAAACAATCTTACTAAAAAAACCCACAGCATTGACCTGAAATGCATGAAAGTGACTCAGAAAAAATTTGTTCTCATTCTATGGTTTCCCAAAATGATCCAGCCATGATTATCCAAAGGGTTAGGAGCTAGACCCAACAGGATTTTTTGGTTGTTGTTTAGAGAGAGAGTGTGTGTGCAAGAGAGAGAGAACGGTGGGGGGGAGGGGCAAAGGCAGAGGGAGAGGGAGGCTCTTAAACAGGCTGCACGCGCAGGGCAGAGCCAAGAAGGGACTCGATCTCAGGACCCTGAGATCATGACCTGAGTGGAAATCAAGAGCCAGAGGCTTAAGGCACTGAGCCACCCAGGCGCCCTGGAACCAGCAGGATTAAGGACTCCAGCTGCTCCGCACTTCGAAGCGCCTCCCTCTGCTGCTACCGGGGAGAGAAGAGAGGTCCAGAAAGGCAGCTTCCTCCCCATTCCCCGCCCCCACTTGCTGAGAACAGAGGAGGTGGAGGGCGAGGTTCTCTGGAGTAGAGGGCACAGTTGGCTGGAGGCGGGGTGTGGTTGCAGAGACAAGCCCCAGTGGCACAGTCTACACTGAGCTGAGAAGCAGAGCTAGGCCTGTCTCGCTCAGCTGGAGAGGGAGAACAGGAAGGGGGAACATGCCCATGTCTTGCAGTCCTTTTAAAGGGTGACAGAAAAGAAGGGCCATTGGGCATGATTCCTGAGCCCCAACCTTCCTTGTCAACCTCCCAAGCTGACCACGAATGAACAAAATCCAAGAAACTGCCTGAGTGGGCTCTCTCCCTCTTTTCCCTTCTTTGCGCTCTTCCTGTTTCAAATTCCCCTTCTCTATCAGCCAGTCTTCTTCCTACTTGCTGTCAGTAGACTTGGCTCCATTAACAGCTTTGATTTTCACATAGCATGTTCTGGAAAGCCGAGCTGTGTGAGACACTGCTGGTTGCCTCCCATACCTGTTTTTCCTCCTGAGTAACACAATTCCCAAGGGAAACCCAGAACAACGACTCTATTTCCCAGCCCTCCCTGCGGCGGGCTTGGGGCCCAGAAGTCCTGTACGTCGTCAAGGATGGTGAAGCTGCACGTCGTTGAGGTTCATGGGAGCCACAGGTCGTCGAGGTTGGTGAGGCAACGAGCTGAAAGGTGCCTGCGTGCGTTCCTGCCATTTGTGGAACTGCCCTAGTAACCGCCGTAACTGAGTGGAGGGCCAGATAAAGTCTCTTATTCAAGCCTTTGTTATCCTGACTTAATCTTTTTTTTTATATAATTTTTATTTTGTTATATTAGTCACCATATAGTACATCCCCAGTTTTTGATGCAATGTTCCATGCTTCATTATTTGCGTATAACACCCAGTGCACCATGCAATATGTGCCCTCCTTAATACCCATCACCGGCCTATCCCATTCCCCCACCCTCCTCTCCTCTAAAGCCCTCAGCCAGAGTCCACAGTCTCTCATGGTTCATTCCCCCTTCTGTTTACCCCCCCCCCATTCTTCCCTTCCTTCTCCTACTGATCTTCCTACTTCTTATGTTCCATAAATGAGTGAAACCATATGATAATTATCTTTCTCTGCTTGACTTATTTCACTTAGCATAATCTCCTCCAGTCCCGTCCACATTGCTGCAAATATTGGGTAATCGTTGTTTCTGATGGCTGAGTAATATTCCATTGTATATATGGACCACATCTTCTTTATCCAGTCATCTGTTGAAGGGCATCTCCACGCAGACTTAATCTTAACTGATGTAGGAACTGTAATCTGCTTTAAGCTGAAACAATACCATCTTTTGAGCACTTACTCTGTTCCAGGCAATATTTTAACAGTTTTAGGTTTATTAACTCGTTTACTACAACAACCCTATGAAAAAGCACTGTTATTATTCATCCTTATTTTACGGATGAGGGAGAAACAGTGGTGCTGAGGTACTTGCCCGAGGTCACACAAGTAAACGGCAGAGTTGAACTTGAACCCAGGCAGTGTGATTCCCAAACACGTGCAGTCTTATCTTCTGCAACAGAGGTTGGCAAACTAACTAGGGCTGCTGGGAAAATCCAGCCTGATGATCCTTCTTTTTGTCAATAAAGTTTTATTGGAACACAGCCACGCTCATTTGTTTATGGACTGTCTATGGCTGCTTTCCCCCTATAAGGGCAGAGTTGTGTAGTTTCAACAGAGACCAGTTGACGCCAAAGTCTAAAATATGTATACCTGCCCCTTTATAGAACAAGATTTCTGATCCCTGGTCTATGATATACCGCCTCTACACCTGATTTGGAAAAACATGAACTTGTATAAAAGATAAACGAAGGTTGATTTTCTACTTTAGAAAATAGTTGACAATAGAATTGCCTAAATGCTAAGGGAAACAACAATTTTGGTGACATCTTTTGTCATCAGGAACGGCATTAGGCCCTTTACAAAATGAGGGTTTTTTATTCTTTATAATTACCCCCAGAAGGTAGATGTTCTTATCCTCATTTTGAAGATGAGAAAACTGCGACCTAGAGAATTAAGTAACTTGCTCACAGTTTCACAACTATTAAGTCAAGCTAGTATTTGAGCCCAAGTTTTTAGTTTTAATCCTATAGTTTCCACTTACTATGTCATGCCATCTCACTTAAAGCATTTAAAATATAATTTAATTTACAGAAAAATGGGCTTTGAACCCACCTATAAAAATTGTTTAGCAAAATTTAATAAAGAATTATTTAATTCTTCATTATAGGGTGATGATTTCATATCGAACTAGTTTCTGGTGGTTTTGGTCTAATATATGCCAACCTAGAAACTCTGAGAGAATTGTTCATAGAATATCTTTCTAGAATTCTGATTTTCCTGGCTTGTATAAGGAATTAGCTATTTCTAGAACTGCACTTCAAGTAGAAGGCCTTTTGAATGAGAAAAACAAGACATGGCAATCTTTCCAGATAAGCCGGTCCAGACAAGACAAGCTACAGTTCACTGTCGATGCCTTAGCCAGGCAATGATTCATTGACTGCTAACCAGGAAGTGGCTTTTAATCTTCTAAGGATTATAAACCTCTAAGAGGACCTGTAGATGTTTTCCCTTGAAAAAATTAATACACATACTTAAACAGTTTTCCAAAACCTTCGGAGTCTTATGGACAACATCCTAGAGTCCCTTGGCCTCCAAGTTAGGAGCTTCAGTGTTATCTCTAGTATCTTCTCTCTATTGTTATTAACAAGAGGACTTCGGACAAATTACTTAACCTCTGTAGGCAACAATTTTTTCATCTGTATAGTAGGAGTAACCCCAGTATTTACAAGATTACCGTGAAGACTGAGATAATCCACAGAATGCTGAGCATGTTCGATAAATATTAGCTGTGGTTATTAGGCTTGGTTTATCTGTTTTGTTTCCTAGCTTTATAATGTTATGAACAAGACTTGATTCCAATTGATGAGGACTCATTGGCCACTGCTTATGTCTAGCGCTGTGCTAGGATTTGAAGGTGATATCAAAAATCTCATAAAATCTCAATTATGCTATGGAATTTGTGACTTCTTAAGAATACATAAGGAATTAATTTATAAAAATGATAATTGACATTCTATTAATGAAATTGAACCTTTTAGAAATTAAATATAAAATATTTCCCTATTTTCAGGATTCCCGAAGATGATGTTAGTGACTAACGTGGTATACATTATATATATACTATAGTAATATAGTTTATATATTATATACTATACACTCTTGAACAGGAAGTGATGGCATAATTCCCTGAGCTGCTTCTGACCTTGGAGGGCAAGATAGGGGATATCTAATGATGTTTCATGGGAAGCATCAGGGTAGCCATGTGTTAATGGAAGGGGGAGTCATTTTTTTAGATTCAATCAAGTAGGGATTCTTTTAGCCTCTCTCTTTGTTACACAGCACAGAACTCAGGGTAGAAAGACAGGGGACTGCAGACTCAACAGCCACAGTTGCTGTAGTGGGTGTAATATACGCCTTTGCTTTATCACGGTCCACTTACGGGTAATACTGTCCTGCCTCACACAGCTCACCGGAACCTCAGAGCGCTGCAGCTCCGTATGCTGCGTGCGCATGCGCACACTTCGTGTTCTATGGCCCTTCCATCTACCTCAAGCCAGTAAGGCTGATGTTTTCTGCCTATAAGGAGTGTGGGGATTCAGGAAGTTTCCTCAAGGAAAAGAAAAAGAAGCTGCAAACTTCCAAATATCACCAGTGCAGTTTCCCTCTTTCAAGGGTAAACTCCACTCCAGTTGCGGCCTTTTACTCACTTGCCACTGCTTTCAAATATGAAAAAAAAAATTCCCTTATTATCTCTAGGGCTTATTTTACCACTACTTGGTCATTACCAGACCTATTCTCCACAGCCGATCTTTTTCAGAGAATTCTGTAGGAAATTAAAGCTCTCCATTGAAATCAACTAGCAAGCACTCACTGTTGGGGGAGGATGTGCGAGTTTAGGCTGAGACTTGGCCTTCAGGGCTTTAATACCATAAGCATATACCCTAATGGTGACAGACCACGTGGTCACACAGAAGTGAGTCTGAGTCAGGTTACGGAGGAGTCCCTGGCACCTCACGGCAGAGCCCGCTCTAGATCCTTCATGGCTTCTTGAATGGTGGCCTAGGTGTCGAACCATGTGAAACGGCCTCTGTTGACTGGTTTTTGACTTTAAACCACGAATGTTGTAAATTCAACCAAATGGGCTCTTATAGAATGTGGGTTTCAATCCTTCCTGAACATTTTCTCATCTTTACAAAGTCCTAGAGCTAAAGAAACCCTCTCTACAGTGTTTTATCTACAGAGAGACAGGAGGAACACCACCTATGAGAGTCCCAAGTCTAGGAGGCAAAGCTAGGCGAGCAGCCCCATGTAAAGCTTTCTGCCTTTGTCACCTGTTGAGGGGGCGAGTGTCACCTGTTGAGGGGGCGAGCCGCCACGTCAGGCTCAACAGGAACAGCAATTACAGGTAGCTTGCTTTCTGGAAGTCAGGAGTTGATCTTTGTGATGTCTGAATATCATCATCCTGAGACGGTCTTGATAAAACGACGTGGATCTCGCGTTGCCAGATTTAGCAAAAACAAAAAACCAAACAAATACAAGCAGGATGCCCAGTTAAGTTAGAATTTCAGATAAACAACAAAAACTTTTTAGTGTATGTTTTGCTTCGTTTACAATTATTGCATGAAACATAGTTACACTAAAAATTATTTGCCATTGACCTGAAATGCAAATTTATCTGGCAACTCCATGGTCTCCATTCGGTGCTGCCAAAGAGGACAGAGTTCTGGCCTGGAAGTCTACGCTATTAGGGAAATGGGCCTCTAGTTGGGATGTTCATGATCCCATCTCTGGGAGAAAGCAGACATACCCGGCTGGATGGCCAAGTTCACAAGGCACCTGGAGAGGGGATGCTCGTAAAGAAAATCTTCCTTTTGAGAGCGCCTATAAAAATAATAATTAGCTTTATCAGCAGCTTTACGTGAGTATGCTCTGTAATTATTCGTTTGTTAATTGCGACAACATCCTGTTGATGTTGGTAAATATTTCTACTACCCTCATTTTGCAATGAAGTAAACAGGGACAGAGGAGGAGGCTGACTCACAGGGCAGCCCAGCAGGCCAGGAGAGGACAGGCAGGAGAGCCCAGGTGCTACTGGTCTACAGGCCAGCTTGCCCTAGGGCCAGTCCTAGCAACATAAAAGCCCAAATAAAACTCTGATCAGAGGAATAAAGAAAATGCTCTGAACTGCCCGAAAACTTCACATTCTGAATAGCTCCATCGTTGATAAATGAAACAGCTTCAGAACAAAAATAAGGAAACTACTGAAAACAGATGATTTCCTCCAAAGGAGGGAATAGCTTTCCCCCCCTTTGTTTCTCTCCAAGCAAAGGTGAATTTTCTTGTCAGTGCCTGGAAAAGGAAGACAGAGAAGCAAAATCATTCCACCTGTAATAACAGCAGTCGACACTGAGTGACTATCTCTTGTATCAAGGAGTTTACATATAGGATAAATTTAATCTCCACAACCAGCCCACATGCTCCGACTCCCCCCAGTTTGCCGACGGGCAAGCATAACTCAGAGAGTAAGAGAGACTTCTGGGACACCCACTCCTGTGAAGAGAGGAGGAGAGCTTCCAAGCCGGGCCTGGCCTGACTCAAATGCATGTCCCATCTTCTGCGTAAACTCTTCCACCCACACCCAGAAAGCATCCAGCACACCCAAAGCCAACTAAATTGTCTTTTCGAATACCATTTAAATTAGCTTTTGTGTCTATTTTGTCTCTTCCATGAATTCCAACGCGATGTCAGGGCAAGGGCCATGCATACCCACAAGAAGGTCTTGCCAAGGCTCCTAGCTTTGTCATAATACTTATGCCCCAGCACGTATCCTGGCAGGTCTGCCCATAACACTTGGAGGATCGACTGGGTATCCTCATCTTTCTTTCAGTTACAGGAAACTGATTTGTGCAGGATTTGCTTAAGGTCACACAGGGCCAGAGATGGGACCAGAACACATCTCTTGCCTCCACTGTCCTTGTTGAAAGATGGAGGAAATTGTCCCCGTTGTTAAAAATTGTCTCCAATCTGCAACTTGAATAATACATGTCTTTTCTTCACCAAGATTTTTCCATCCACTGTCCCATGGGGAGCAGTTGTAAGACCTCTTGATAATCACCTTCAAGGGCTCCCTTGCTCTGGAAGCTTCTGGCCTGAAGCCCTCAACCAGATGGCTCTGACCCACCTGGCCAGGCTCATCCCCCACCCTCCCAGCAGGAAGCTGTGGTTCAGGCCAGACAGGTGAAGCCCATCCTCTATGACATCCCCGCAGCACACACTTCCAGACCTCCAACTTCCTGCTTTCTTCTTCGCAACCCCACGGTGCTCTGGACCGGCTTTGAAGCCAGATTCCTTTTGCATCAGTGTGGCCTGGGTGCCAATTTTCTCTTTACTGCTGCCCCGCTGTGCAACTTTGGGAAAAACACTACATGGGGAGAATTTTCTAATCGATGACAGATAATGGGGGAGTAGCGATCACGTATTGAAAGCATCCAAGAGAGTGCCTAGGGCAGAGCCGGCCACCAGGAAGTGGTCTTTGTTACTGTGACATCGCCTTCTCCTATTTAATTCCTAGCCGTTCTTCATGACTCCCTACTCCCTCAACCAGCGCAAGGCAATTTCTCCCTTCTCGGGATTTAGAATGAGTTTTACTCCTATGGTGCCCAGTTCTTGGGCTCTTGTACCCTTTTCATAAATACAAGAAGTATTCACTAGGGAATGCTGAGTTGAATTGTGTCCCCCCGAAAGATGTGCTCGTGTTTAGCCTCTCATACCTGTAAGTGTGAACTTATTTGGAGACGGGGTCATTGTGGGTGTAATCAACTTAAGGTGAGGTCATACGGATTAGGACGGGCCCTAACGCAACGACTGGTGTCCTTATAAGGAGACAGAAGTGTGGGTGCCAGCACACGGATACACAGGGAAGAAGGCTTTGGTGGTACTGGTTTCCTGGGGCCACCATTGCAAAGTATCATGAACTGGGTGGCTTGAAAACAACAGAAATTTATTTTCACACATTCCTAGAGACCAGAGGTCCAAAATCAAGGTGTCATCAGGGCCGTGCTCTCCCAGAAGGCTCTAGGGAAGGATCCTTCCTTGCCTCATCCCAGCTTCTGGCAACTGCTGGTAATCCTTGGTGCTCCTTGGCTTGAAGACGAAACCCCCTCCCTCTGCTTCCAGGGTCAAATGGCTTTGTCCCCACGTGTCTACGTGTTCGTGTCTAAACTTCCCTTTTCACACAAGGATACCAGTCATTGGACCCACTTAGGATCTACTCAAGTATAACCTCATCTTAACTCGATTGTGTCTACAAGGACCCTATTTCCAAATAAGGTCACAGGTGCTGGGGGTTAGCATTTGAGGGTATCTTTTTGGGGGACACAGTTCTACCCACTTGAGTCCCACTATCTTCTTGTCTCTTCCTTTCCCTCTCCTTCACTTTGCATTTCTTGAACATCTCTCATTTTGTCCTTCTCCTCCATCCCATTGTCCTGATTCTGGCCCTACCCCAGCTGGATGACCCCAGTGGCCCCCCCTTCTTCCTCTTTGTCCTGTCGGTTCCTCTTTCCTTCAGCCAGCTGCCTCGGCGAGCCTGGTGCAATGGGAATTCTGTCATGGCATCTGCTGCCTAGAATCCCAATTGGGTCCCACAACCTTTGGGATTAAATCGGGAGCCTGATCTCCTCTTCGGACTAACCTCCGGGCCTGTCTTCATTTGCAGTAAACTGTAGTCTCAGGAGCACCAGGGTGCCCCCCGAAACCCCCCACACCTTCAGGTTCCTACGCTTCACAAGCATGGTTCCCTCTGCCGACAAGCCCCCTGCCTCTGTTCTGCTTGCTCATTCGCCCCGTGGATGCTTCCCTTACCCTCCCGCCCCTGGGCTGAGTTAGTTGACTTTCATTTGTGCCGCTAGAGACCCCAATTCTAGTAGACGGAATTTGCCACAGGAAGTGAGGCCCCAGGCAATGAGGTCGGGAAGGTGGGCACCGGCTAGGTGTGGCTGGGGCCGGCCGGCTCCCAAACAGCCTTGCAAGGTGGAGTTAACTCAGGGCAGAGTTAACAGTGGGGACAGACAGAGCGAGAGCATCGTTCAGGGACAGACGTACTAACCAGGCTCATGCACTGACCATTTGCAGCCAGAAAGCTGCTTTATCCCTAATAAGGAGGAGCTGTAGTGTTCAATACCAGGGTTCCCCCCCTCCCCCACTCTCCCTGTCCTGCCACCTGGAAAGGTAAGCTGTCAGAAGATCCTGCGAGCCTGGAGCCAGACAAGGAGAATCTGTTTCACGATTTCCACGTTGAACTGTACGAGGCTGGGCAGCTCTGGGTGTCCTTCGGCATTCTGCAGGTGTACCTGCCGCGTGGCCCAGACAGGGGAGTTTTGGGCAGGATCAGTCCTGACGGGAGGTGCCTGAATGGGCCCTGCACCTTGGATCAGGTCAGAGCCTGTGTGGCTATATGACGTGAGTGTTTAGTATACACTTTATCAGAGATGAAGGAGAGGTGGAAGTGGGATAGAGGCGTGTTTATACCAGAGCTTTCCAAAGTGGTGTGCCTCAAATGGGTTACAAATGTGATGTCCCTTGGGGACAGCAGAGTCCCCTGGCTGGTCACCTCTAGCTGCCCCGTGTCTATGCCAGTGGTGGGCTGAATCATATCCCCTATAAAGACAAGTTTAAGTCCTAACCCCATACCTGTGACTCTGACCTTATTTGGAAATATGGTCTTTACAGATGTAATTATTTAAGATGAGGTCATATTGGTGTAGAATGGACTGATGTCCTTAAGTCCCACGTGCCCCTCCGGTGACACCAGCTCACCCGCCTCTCCCTCATCCTCCCCGCTTTCTTCCCTTTCCTTCTGTCTTCTCTGAGGGTAGAACACCAATTCCTTCACCTTCTTATCATCTGCAGGGCTGTGCAGGCCAGCATCGACCGGGCCCTGCTCTCAGAGCCACTTTAGCAACTTACCAAGGACTGGAGGCTCGTTTTTAAGGAAATTGATGAAGATTCACACAGATAACTGTGCACTTAATTGTCCTTTAGCAGTTATTCAAAAAGTACAGCTTGAAAAAAGATACAAATTATTGAATAATTACAACATGCAGATTGCAAACATAAAGTAGGGATCACCTCCATGCATATGGGGAAACTGAGGGTTGGCCTGTTAAGCCCCTTGCCCAACATGGATCCAGGCTTTGAACCTGAAAAGATCTGACTTCAAAGCCTTTCCTTTAAACTGTATTCCTAAATCGACTTCAAAAGAGGTAGCCTTGTAAATATTTGGAAGGGCTTGCCAGATTTTCCCTATTTTTCCTATAATTTTAGTATTTTATAGACATTTGCTGCTTAAGTGGTTATAAGACACCTAAAGAAATTCAGGATGTGATCTATATCTCAGTTACTCTTGACAGTTCATTTTCTCACTTAGTAGTAAAAGTAATAATTATTATTTGGTCTGGAGCCTACAAGCCTGCATAGCAATTCTAGTAAATTTGTAGAGTTCTTGGAATAGTCAGTGTATTGTGTTATAGCTTGAGGTTTGGTAAAGGACTGTCTCTTTTTTCTTCCCTGAAGTTCAAGCATAGAAATATTCATATGCTTTCTCTTAAACCTTTGCAATAATAATTTTCTTTCAATGCAAATGTGGTGTTGCATGAGCTCCAGGCATCCTATGAAATTCTTAGCCAAATAAAATAATAAATCATTCATTTTGTCGAAGTCTCTTCTGCCAAACAGAATATCCAGTTAGCTTCGGCTTGAACGAATGAAGTTTTCCAGCTTTAATTACTAAACTAAATGAAACTGGGGTGAGGGAAAATCCCTCTTTTACTCAAGCAGCAAACTTGAAGCTCGTGTTATTAAAATGCCCTTGGTCTTCTGTGTCCAAAGCCAGTAAACAGTCTTCTGTCTTCTTGTTCTCGGGAACTTTAATCATAGGCCATCCTTGATACGCTCACAGACACACACTGCATGGAACCGGGTCCAGTGAGCCCGCTTTACACACGTGTCCTGGCTGACGGGATAAATCAGCAGTCTCAAGGCCTTGGATGGAGTCCATGGAGTCCAAACGCCATCAGCCGAGCGAAGATTCTGCACTGACATGCAGAAGGCAGTTAGCTCTGGGCAGGACCAGCTATGGAATTTGCAGGCCTATTACAAAATAAATGCGCAGTGCCCCTTGTTCAAAAACGGTGGTGTTTCAGCGACAGCAGAGCCCTAGCCGACGACTGGGCCCTCGGAGCACGGGCTTGGGCGACTGCACAAGCCACATGCCCCTGGGGGGCTGTCCTGCCAGCTTTCAGACCTCTCCTTCTGCCATCTGCCATCCGGACCCTCCCTCCTACTCCAGTAATTCCTCAATCACTGAGGCTGATTCTGACCCCTGGGTACCTTGCAAACATGCCCCTTTC